>NW_022196896.1:47287106-47302668 GCF_008632895.1 Mastomys coucha
CACATACCTAAGCATAATCAAAGCAATATGCAGCAAGCCAATAGCCAGCATGAAACAAAATTGAGAGAAACTTCAAACATTTCCATAAAATCAGTGACAAGAGAAGCCTGTAATCCATGTCTATTTAATATGCTACTTTCACAAGTTCTCCTCAGAGCAATAAGAGAGAGAAATGATCAAAGCAATGCAAACTGGAAATAATAAAATACCCCTATTTTTAGATGATAAAATAGTATACAGAAGCATCACCAAGAATTCTACAAGAGACCTTTTCCAACAGATAAACAACATCAGCAAAGTGGCTGGATACAAAATTAACACAAGATAATCAGTAGACCTTCTTTATAGAAAGGATAAGCAGGCCATGTAATTAGGGAAACAATACCCTTTACAATACCCATGAATAATATAAAATATCTTGGTGTAACTCTAACCAAGCAAGTGAAAGTTATGTGTGACAAAAACTTAAATTCCCAAAGAATGAATGTGTAGAAAATATCAGAAGATGGAAAGATCTCCCCTAATCATGTATAGGTAGGAGTAACATAGTGAAAATAGCCATCTTATCAAAAGAATTCTATACATTCAGTGCAATCCCTGTCAGTATTCCAACACATTTTTATAGACCTGAAAAATGCAGTTCTCAACTTTCTATGGGAAAAAAAAAAGCAACAACATCAGCCTAACCTCAAGCTGTACTACAGAGTAATAGTGATTAAAAACTATATAGTGTTGGTACAGAAACAGACACACTGCTCAATGGAATACAATGGAGACCCAGAAACACACCTATGAACACTTGAATATTTTAAGAGGCAAAAGCCTTTCAATGGGGAGAAGAAAATATTTTCAACAAATGGTGCTGCATTTCTACATGGATGTCTGCAAATAAATCCATATTTATCACCCTGCACAAAACTGAAGTCCAAGAGGATCAAGAACTTCAACAAAAAACCATATACACTGAATCTCATAGTAAAAAAAGTGGGAAATGTCATTAAAAGCATTGGGACAGGAGACATTTTCCTGAACAGAACTCCATTAGCTGAGGATCTAAGATCAAAAATTGATAAATGTGACCTCATGAAACCACAAAGCTTCTGTAAGGCAAAGGACACTGTCAAGAGGACAAAATGACAGCATACAGATTGGCAAAAGATCTTTAGCAAGCCTACATCTCATAGAGGGCTATTATCCAATATTTATAAATATTTATTATCCAATATTTATAATATTTAAAATATTTATAATATGTTAGACACTAATTCAATTAAAATTTGGGGTACACTTCTAGCTGTGTTGCCTTTTCAGGCCTCAGTGGGAAAAGATCATTCTATCCTTGCAGAGACTTGATGTGCCACAGTGGATAGATACCCAGTACTCACCACCTGCTTTGAGGAGAAAGTGTTAGAATGGGGAAGGCTTATTGGATAGACACAGTGAGTGGAATGTAAATTGAATAAATAAAAAAAATAGATATAAAATATATTCTTTCTCTTCAATTTGCTCATGCTGTTACTAAAATAAGTTTCTCCTCTTTTGATGGCTAAGAAGTATGTCTTTCTGAATACAGAACACTTTTATACATTCTCATATATTTGCATTATGTTTATTATATACCATATTGTAAATATTGATGTAATTAGGCATACGTAAGAGAAGTAAATGCTGATTTGATTTCAATTAATTAATGCCTACTAGTAGATTTTAAGGCCTTTCTGTTGCAGTAATTTTCCAACCCAAATATGCCCCAGCAATGAACACACAACTCAATTAGTATGAATAAAAGCTGTGCACCTAGATTGGGCAGATCTACTACTACACTACCATCTTCCCCATCTGTGAGACCCCTTATAACCTGCAGTTTCTCCAGGCCATGTGCTTCTGCTCTCCTTTTCTTCTATCTTCTTCTTTGTTGTCCTCCTTCTCTCTCCTTTCTCCTAAAACCTTCAGGTCCACCTTTCCCTCTTTCCCCTCTTGAAAACACCCTAACAAAAAACTCAGAGCCGTGATGTTATTTGACCCTAAACACACAGACCTAAATAGCTAAGATCTGTTTATAATAACAGTAAAGAAGTACTGGGTCTAAGCCCTGTAATTTTAATTATTTAGTATCAAAAGAAGAAATTTAAACCAATGATAAACTTCACTTTGAATCAAAATAAAATCTGTACCAAATAAAACTTAGGACTTTTACTTAGTAACAATTACAAGGTTTATTTTATCAAATGAGATTATGGCTATACAATCAATTCTGGCTATTTCCTCCCTGTTCCAAATATGAACATTTTTTACATACCCTAGAAAGGCAACCTATTTATACCTCTTTCCAGCCCCAAAGACCAGGGAACTGTGTCGACGACTCTTCATAACTTCTTTAAGGTGAACATGGGCATTGAGATATTATGAAGGGACAGGGGTAGGGAAAACAGGATTTATGAGTCTCTGACGTCTGTGTCTTAACTGGATCTGGCTGAAGTGTAGGTCATCAGGAGTTTAAGCAGGCCATTTTAGCATGTTTGATGATGAAATTCACCAAGACTACATATTCTGTAATATATAAATCTCAAAACAAAATTTCAGTATTATCAAGATATATTTTTGTTTGATTGTCTGGAATCTAGTCCTCTGGAGGTCTCCCTTTATCATATCTGATCTATATAACTCTGGAAGGTGTCAATACCTTAATGATCTTTTCCAAAACACAAAAACAAAGCCTTTTCTCCAAATCAACATACCCTTGAGTCAGTTCCAGAAAAACTTTCACTTTGACCTCTCTCCCAGAGGAATAACATAACCACAAAACTCAACATCACAACTATTTTGAAAATTAAAATAATGTAAAACAAATGAAAGAACTAAAATATTGTATGATCCTTAATTAGGACAATTCTATCTAGCCAAGTAGGAAAAGAAACCCATAATTCCCATCTAGGCCACAATAGAAAGAATATGAGCTTTCTCTGGCTAAGTGGCCAAGTTATATTATTTGTTTGGCTCTGTCTAGAGCCATAGATTTTTATTAATACCTTTTAAGAACAGGTGATTATCTCTGTTCTCTCTACTTGGAGTCAGTGACTACTATTCTTTATCTTGTTTCCAACCACAGGTGAAACTTTCCATGTGAATTGGACAAAACCTGAATACAAATCCACTTTAAAAGTAAATTATCTCAATGTCAAATTCATAGTCCAAATCCTCAGAGGTAAATAACTCAAAAATTTTTTTCTCTCTCTTCACTCTGAGTAGCCTGTAATTCCCCAAAGCAGATGGTCTCAGAGCTGTTTTTTGTTCTTACTTGATGGCTGGAATCATGTGTCTTCCTTTTGGCTCCACTCAGGCTATTCACCAAACAATAAATAAATAAATAAATAAATAAGTAAAACTTTAACTCTCAGGGTAATAAGTTTAAATTACTAGTGGATTTCTGCCCAGCCAGCACATTGGGTGGCCATCTGTTGCGAGAATATTAAAAAAATGAATTCACCACTCAAACTCTCTTTCCCGTCGAACCACATCACTAGTGCCGGTAGTGTTTGGCCACACTGACAGGTTCTTGCCATTTTCTCCCTGCTAGCAACAACATCTCGCTCACATGGAATGCTTTACATACCCCTACTATCATTTATCTAGCGCCTAGTACCCAGTAAAGCATGACTCTTAAGGCTTAATTCTCTGATTAGGTTTATATAATAATAAGATCAAAATTACAAGATGCCAATACAATAATTTCAGTGCCAAATGAAAAAGACAATGTTTTGACCCAATGTAAAGACCTGGTAAAAACCTTAGCCTTGTTGTTATAACCACTTGGGGTCTGAATCGTCCTAGGCTTCCATGATGATCACCTAGCTACCTTTCTACTCTCTCCCTTTTTTCCCTCTTCAACTTCTAGTTCCACCTCTCTATTCCTGTCCAGTCACAGGCTTGCCACTACCCTAATGTGATTGGACAGAGAAAATGCTGCAAGAACAACTACTTGTGGCTGGTAAATACCATGACAGTTCATGTCCACAGCTATCTTCTCCTACACTGAGAATCTCAATATCTCTGCAACTATTACCTCTCCTTGTCTATTCCCTGTACAATCACAGACTTCCTCTGAACTAATATAACTGGACAGCATAAATCCTATGACAGTTTATGTGTTTTGCCTGCTGTGAATCATTTTCAACCTCCCTGGACTCTATGGTTGGGCCTCAGTGGGAAAGATTGTGTATAATCCTTCTGAAACTAAGTGTTCCTGAGAGGAGTAAAGACTAAAGTGTTGATCCCTTTTCTCTGACAAGACAAGGGGGGAAATGAGAGATAATTGAAAAAGGACATTGTGAAGAAAGAATGGAGGAAGGGATTTGATTAGAATGAAAAATTAAGAAAAAATAAATGAAAAAATACCAAGAGTAAGGGAAAAGCATAGAAATAGGAAAGATAGTGAAAGTAAAGAAATTATTTTTAATGTCATTAATATGAGCACAAAGAAAACAACACAAACAAAACCTGTGAACTAAATGGTAAACCCACACTGTAAAAATAGACATGAGTCTCTCCTCCCTGTTTCCTAATTGAAAACAGAATAAAATGGAAAACTCCAGGAGTAAAGTCAAACAGTAGATTGTTGACCCAACAATCACATGGAGGGAGAGTACTCAGGGCTGATGTCCAATGTCACTATCTTAAATAGTCTGATGCTCAAGAATCAGAACCCAAGAGAAACTTTTCAATCAAACCACATTTCTTAGAAGAGCAGGCAATGTAGTAGCTGCATCTGACTTCAAATACCTAAAACTCACCACTTCACAAGGAAAGAAGGAAACCCAGAGAACCACAGAAGCATGGGAACCTGAAACAGGAGCTGATCTGAATTGAAAGCATATGATATAAGCAATTTGAGGTGAGACTGTAGGGCATGAATGTAAGTTTCAAGATAAGATTAATAGTCCTTACAGTGCTAAGAATACAGTGGCTAGGGACACATCAGAGCCTCAGACTTAGAAATAAATATACATGGAAGTTATTGGGCTGCCCAGCAATCTTCACATATAAACCTTGTCACGTGGGAAGCAATATATTGCAAGATGCCATGATGATGGCTAGAAAATTCAATTTCCATGCATTTCTTTATTAATATACAATAGTATGAAGACAACAGTTTTCTTAAAGTGTCTGAAGAAACACAAACCTTTCTTAGACATCCCTATTTATTCATTCCCAAGTAGAGGAGTGAATGTCATTACTCTGCAATATAAAGGGAAATGAGTATATGAGGATTCAGAATTACCAAGAATGTTTTGTAAGTCATTTGTAGTTGTTTACTTGTATGTACATGGTGGGGAATGATATTACAGGTATGTATTCAGAGGTTCTCACTCAATGTTTAGCCATAAATTCCAAGGAAAAAACAGGCACCAATTTGAGAGGAAATATTGTGGAATATATGGAAAGGTTTGAATAAAATGGGTAAATGATATTTAAAATGCAAAATTTAACAAATCTTGGTTATTATGACTGTGCATTATCTTTGAACCAGATAACCATTTGAACCAAATAACATTATTTAAAAAAAAATCTGAAGTTGCAGAATATACAGAGAGTATATGAAATAAGGTACTACCCCTACAATTTACATGATAAAATACTTTTATGAGTTCCAGCAGGAATGCTAATGTATCCACACAAAGAAGTTTTACCAGCATCTAAGGGATGTAGAATTTGACAACTACAGAGAGTGAACACTATGAGATTGAACAGGTATGTTTGAATATTAATAAAATTTGAAATCTTCTATTTGTCAAAACATGGATTGAATGACATCATATCAAATAAACTTGGAATTCATCAATTATGTTACATTTTTTACTGAAGGAACAAAATGAAATTTTATGGAAGTAATAAAAATAATAGTATAATTTATAATTGTTCTTCACACAATGTATTTATAAGGTATTTGTATATTTTTGCCTGCATAATCACAATATCAACACACTTATTCATGTGTAGTATAGAACACTATAAACTGAGAGTAGTAAAACAAAAGAAGATACACAGTGGAAAGCAACTTTCCAAAATAAAGAATTGTTGTTTTTTTTTTCTCCAATTTACCTTTTGATGGCAGAGTATTAGAAATGTTCAGAAATACACTATGACTTCTTCTCTCTTTGCAAATACACTTCTAAAACATCAGCAAAGATGTTATCTCATGTATTATCCTATTATAGGCAAGGTTGGCACAATAAACCTACAGTGACCCCAAATGGTAACTCTTCTCTTGTTATTTTTTTTTCTTGAGACTTTGTTATATATAGTTACTTGGGCATAACTTCTATCGATATTTTTTTCTTCTGTGTCTCATACACTGCTTGCTTCAACTATGGCATTTCCTTTGATTAGTTGCAGCCTTGGCTTCATTCCTGATATGTTAATATTAGAAAGTTGGATGTTGAAAATCCCTGGAAAATTTCCTCCACATATGTAGTTCTGTTAATGTCCTGAGTAAGGACCTCCAGTTTGAATTATCCCTTGAATTAAACCTTCTTTGACTTTGTGTGACAGGAGATAAATGCACCTTGGAGGTTTAGAATTAGTCTTAAGCTCATAGCCTGTTTTCATCCATTTCTTCCTATACAAATACAATTGGAAACATTTTACACATCTTACATTAAAATAATTTTTCTTTACCTCAGATTCTGAAACAGACTCAGAACAAACTCACCATATCTGCTGATCACTCGATTCTCTTGGTTGATTGTCAAACTGGAGGGGACCAGCTCCTACCCAATCTTCATTCCTGTAAAATCATATTGAGGGAGACGAGGAAGAAGGGTATTGGTGGAGGGTAAGACTTTGTCTTACAAAATATGGGTAACCGTCAAACTGATTTTAAGAGTGGTTGTACCAACTTGCAATCCTACCAGCAATGGATGAGTGTTCCTCTTTCTCCACACCCTCACCAGCATCTGCTGTCACCTGAGTTTTTGATCTTAGCCATTCTGAGTGGTATGAGGTGGAAAGTCTCAGGGTTGTTTTGATTTGCATTTCCCTAATGACGAAGGATGTTAAACATTTCTTTAAGTGATTCTCAGCCATTTGGTATTCCTCAGTTGAGATTCTTTGTTTAGCTCTATATCCCCTTTTTTACTAGGGTTATTTGATTCTCTGGAGTCTAACTTCTTGAGTTCTTTGTAATACATTGGATATTAGCCCTCTATCAGACACAGGATTAGTAAGGATCTTTTCCCACTCTCTTAGTTGGTATTTGGTACTATTGACAGTGTCCTTTGCCTAAAAGAAACTTTGCAATTTTATGAGGTCCCATTTGTTGATTCCCCTTGGTCTCCTGAAAGCTTGATGCCCCAGTGTAAGGGAATATGAGAACAGGGAAGTGGGAGTGGGTGGGTTAGTGAGCAGGGAAGAGGGGATGAGATGGGGGTTTTGTAGGGGATAAAATTTGCAATGTAAATAAAGAAAACATCTAATAAAAAGAAGGAAAAAACAAGATATGTGGGTAAGGCTTTATCTTATGTAATATTTAGGCATGTTGTATAATAATGAAAAGTTTACTTATCTAAGTCTAAGTTATTTTGCTACTGTAGCCGACCTGACTTCTGTGTTCATCTAAGACCCATAAATTGTAGTTTCTGGCACTTAGCATCTCATCTTAAAACAGCAGGAGATTAAGTAAAGGATCAATTGCTAGAGAATTTACCCTTTTTAACAGATGCCTCTTGATTCTTGGGCTAGGGGAAAGTTTGGATCAGTAATTTTGTATTTAACCAGAAGAAGAGAAATACAATCGAAGATGAAAAAAAAAAACTTTTACATAAGCAAGTATTTATAAACTTACATACATTCATATACAGATTCATGCATGCACATTTATGCATTTCCATGCAAAGCAGTTGGGTCCAGCTTGCAGACATGCTCACAATTATATACTCACTGCACACATATTTATACATTCTCACAATTACATATTTACAAGCACATATTTACACTTATTTAGGTATATGGAGTGAAAGACTAAGCACCACTTCAGAACGAACTCACACATTCTGGATGAAAATGACCTCCAACCTTTATTTCATTGCAAAAGAAGTGCTTCTACCCTTTCCATGCTAAATGGTTAAAACCAAAGTTTGTTAGAAGAAAGTTTTGTTCCTTTAATAAGAATAAGCCTGTCTTCTTATTAAGAAAATACTTGTTCAACCTCATGGTAAGGAGAAGCTTACAAGCTACTGCACTTGTAAGGCTGGAAGAGCCTTATGTCCAGGATGGCCCACTCACAGGAAGACAGAGATGGAGATTGATGCAACTGGAAGTCCCCTCAAAAGAGGAGACCCTCACTCTAGTCTTGGGATTACACAACCCCCATGAAACTCATGAGAGACTCATCTTGCTGCAAACACATGAGGTTTATTTTGGAAACCAGTGCACTGGGGCTGAGCTTGTAACCCACACAGGGTCAGAGGAGTTCAACCCCTAGCTTAAGAAGTGTAGGATATTTAAAGGAAAAAAACACAAACCAAGGGAAGTGAGGGGAATTCCAACCCGAGTTATTCAGTCAGTTAAGGAGGGGAACATATTCATTTTAGGAATGTAAGCTTACTTAATCATCTACTGAATCATCTACCGGTCAGCAGGGTAGAGAGTCTCTTGAACCAGTTGACCTTCATTCCTAGTTCCACCCTCATTGTGGTTTAGACAGGAAGGGCAAGTTTTAGGAAACAGAGCCCCGAGTCTCTGAGTCAGCCAAGTTCCTGGAACCCAGGGCTCTGACTCAGCTGACCGGTATACCTAAGGAGCCTTTTTATATTTCTCATACATTTCACAACAAGCATGAGGATTATTGATCCAGCACACTGGGGCCATCCTGCAATGGGGCAGATGCAACCCCCACATCCCAAGCACACAATTTTTATACAGTTTTTGAGGTAGACTTTGGTAGCAGCATGAATTGGTTTATACCCAGATGAGGCCCTCGCTGCCCTTTCTCAGCATTTGTGGCCCCAGGCAAAGTGTGGTCTTAATCACCAAAAGGGGAAACTGAAACATTTTTGGTCATTATCTGCACCTGCCCTGCCCTGAAGTCAAGGCATAAAGTTTGTATTGCTGGGACGTTCCAGGAAGGAAGTGTACAGTACTGGCAAGATCTTTCAGCAACCATCTTATGTTCTTCTCTAAAGTCACACACTCTACAGTTTCTTTTTTCCTCTATCCTTCTGCATTCCTTTTATATTGCTCTCTTACTTTTTTTTATTACCTATAGTTTCTAAGTTATTTCACTCTGCATTTTCCCTCTAGTCAGAAAATATCTAATAGCAGTCTCACTATAAAAAAGTTTAATAAACACTGATATAATTTTAGGAATTCTTATAAGATCATCATTAGGAATTGTGACATCATCTATTTGTGTATTTATCTTCACTACAAGGCAATACATCTTTGTAGATCTGACCATATCTGCCCAAAATATTGCAATAATACCTAGTAATTGATATATCTACATCTACATCTATATCATCAATATCTATATCATTTATATCTATATCTATATATTTAATAATAAGAAAAATGCATATTATTAGCAGAAATCTTTTCTAAAATGAATTTCTTCTGTGCTTTTTCTATATAGCAAATCTGTCACAGATTATAATCCAAAGCAGATTATCTCAGGAAGGTCACCAACTAGAGAGTAACTTGTCCTATGATGGCTCCTGACACCAAAATATAAAAACAACTTACAACATGTTGATGAGATATTATTTTACTCCAATGAAGACAAAATATTGTTTGAAAACATACCTGATAATATTCAATGCTTGTGGAACTTATCTACTGCCTTTAACATTCAAGAACTATGTTGTTATTCCAAATAGTAGACCAGTTAGCATCATTAGCATGGACTAATCAAAGGACTTGTGGTAGGTAACAGTAACAAAACTTGACTCTCTCATTCAAAAACTTTTGGGTGTTCATATTCATTCAAGTCAGTTGAATTCTCTGAAAACTTGAATAAGTTGTTGACAGAGTACTGGTCAGGGATGGTGACTCCTCTAGAATTTCTTTTATTGTTCCAGACTGTTTTAGGTATCTTGGCTTTCTTGCTTTTTCACATTGTTACGAAAAATATTGTCTTTGACTTTTGATGGGAATTCCATTGAGTCTGTAGACTGATAATTGTAAGACAGCCATTTTCACTATATTAATCCTACTGACTCATCAGCATGGGTGTTCTTTCTATTTACTGATATCTTTCTCAATTTCTTTATTCAGAGTTTTGAAGTCTTTGCCATATTGGTCATTCTTTTGCTCTTTTAGAGTCACTGCAAGATATTTCTATATTATTTGTACCTATCATGAAGAATATTGTCTCCCCAAATTCTTTTTCATCCCATTTGCCCTTGAATAATGGAGAGCTACTGAATATGTTTTGGTTAAATTTGAAGTCAACATCTTTGCTGATGTTATCTGTTGTAGGAATTCTCTAATAGAAATTAAATAGTCATTTATGTATATAGTATCATATCATCTTCTAACTATGATATGTTTATTTCCCTATTTCTAATTTGTATTCCCTTGGTCTCCTTTAGTTGTCTTATTGCTCTATCTAGAACTTCACACAGTATTTTGAAGAAATAGTAAGAGAATAGCTTTACATTTCTAGACATTTAATTTGATGATAGCTATTAGTTTGGCATGTATTGCCTTTAGTATGTTTTGTTATTTGCCTTTTATCACTGATCTCTCTTATATATAGTAGAATGAAGGATTCCCTTTATGCATCCAATGTGTTCAACTGTATCTTTTCGTAGGGGATTTGATTCTATTAATGTTGACAGATATTAACATCCAAGGATTATTTCTTTTACTTTGTTGGTGCTGGTGGAATTGTTTATGTTTGTGTGTACCTGTGCAAAGGTTCTAGTTCTTTTGTTTTTAATAGTGTGAAATAACTTAATTCTTGTACTTTCTTAGCTGTAGGTAAACTAATTGTGTTGGTGTTTTTCTTCTAGTATCCTCTTAATACTAGATTCCATTGTCATGGGATCTTGGTTTCTCCATCAATTTTGATTGAAACTTTCGCTGGATATAGTAGTCTGTGATGATATCTGTGATATATCAGGGTGTACAAGACAAGAGCACAGACTCTTCTAGATTTTAGGGTCTCTATTGAGAATTTTGGTTTAATTCGGATATGTCTGATATTACATGTTACATGACTATTTTTCTTTACAACTCTTAAATTTTTTCTTTATAGTATACGTTTAGTATTTTGATTACTATTTGCTTAGAGGACATTATCTTCTGTTCCAGTCTGGAATTCTAGAGAAATACTATCCAAGTAAATAGATGAATAAATAAATAAGTAAATAAATAAATAAAATCAATAATGAAAAGTGAGCCATAAAATTCTGACACAGGAATTTCAAAGAATCATTAGGTTTTCCTTCAATACTTACTATAAAAAATTGTGAAACCTCAAGAAAATGGATTCTTGTCTAAATGTATGACAATTATGAGAGTTAAATGAAGATCAGGAAATCTATTTTAATAGCCTAATGTTTTCTTGAGAAATATAAACAGTCATTAAAATTCTCCCAAACACAAAAGCCCAAGGCCAGAGGGGTTTTAGGGCAGAATTCTACCAAACTTTCAGAACCAGCTAATATTAATACTCCTCAAAATATTCTACAAAGTAAAAATAGATAGAAGACTCTAAACTTATTCTATGAGGCCACATTCATCCTAGTACCTAAACTATCAAAAAACTAAACAAAGAAATAGAACTTTAGAACACTTCCTCTTTTGAACATTGATAAAAAACACTCAATACATACTTACAAGCTGACTGCAGGAACACATCTAGATCAAGCAGGAATATTTCTAAAACCAAAAATCCATCAACATTATCAACCACAAAAAGAAACTGATAGAAATGTCATATGATTATCTCACTAGACACTGAAAAATCTTTGTTAAATCCAACCCTTCTTGTTAACTGTTTTAGAGAAACAATGGATACAGGACACATACCTTATCATAATCAAAGCAATATGCACTAACTCCATAGCCAACAACAACAACAAAAAAAAAATGGAGAGAAACTACCAACAAGTCCACTAAAATCATGGACAGTAGATGGTTGCCAATAGCCTCCCTGTCTATTCAACATACCACTTGAAGTTCTATTCAGAGAGATAAGAGAAAGAAAGGACATCAAGGTGATACAAATTGGAAATGAAGAACTGTCACTATTTCAAGATGATATGATGCACTGCCTGCAGGGTGATCAAGCAGGAACTTGAGGGTCACTTGGAAAAGAATGGGAGGCAAGAGACACAAAAGAAAGCTAGCAGGTCAAGGAGTCTGATAAAGCTGACGAATTTTAATTTTTCTCACTCAGGTTATATACTTATACAAGCAGGATGAGGGAAAGGGGAGGGAGTAGGGTTGCTTTGTCTTCAGGGTGTGTAGGTGCTTATAGGACTAGGAAATTGGCTAGGTAAAAAGTTCAGGTTGCTAGGTACCTATCTATATGATTCATAGCTATTTTGTTCCTAACCAGGCTAGGAGTTTAGCACCTGTCTGTAAGACTCATAGATATTTGATCTCATAGCAAAATGAATTGTTAGATATCTAACAGAAAGATTAATAACTATTTGTTCTTATCTATGCTGGTACTAAATGGGTTGGTAGGTACCTAACAGCAAGATTAATAACTATTTTTTCTCAACTGGATCAGTACTTTTCCTTGGGGACCAGGACTTTGTTTCAATAAGGAGTTATGGCTGACAGAGCAGTTAATGTTCAGACAAGGTTACTCCCATCAATATGATAGTATACAGAAGCATCCCCCAAAGTTCTTCCACAGTCTTTCTCCAGCTGAAAATCAACAAAGAGGCTGGATGCAAAATTAACATGACAAAATCAGTAGGTCTCCTTAAAACAAATGATAAGCAGGGCAATAAATTAACCATACTTTACAATAGCCATGAATAATATAAAACATTTTGTTATAACTCTAACCAAGAAAGTGAAAGATACATATGACAAAAGTTTAAGTCTGTGAAGAAAGAAACTGAAGAAAATATCAGAAGATGGAAAGATCTCCCATGATCGTGGATAGGTAAGGTTAACATAGTGAAAATGGTCATCTTACCAAAAGAAATCTACAGATTCAATGTAATCCAAATCAAAGTTCCAACACATATTTTATAGACCTGGAAAGTGCAAAATACCCTGGATGAAGTTGCAGAGACTAACTATGGAGCAGAGACTTAAAGAAGGACAATCCAACCTAATGTAGCTGTCTCCTTGAGAGGCTGTGACAGTACTCAACTAATACAGAAGTAGAGGCTCACAGCCATTCATTGAACTGAGTACAAGGTCCCCAATGAAGTAGCTAGAGAAAGGACCCAAGGGGTAGAATGGTTTGCAACCCCTTAGGATGAAAAACAATATGAACTAACCAGTACCTTCAGAGCTCCCAGGTACTAAAACACCAACCAAAGAGTATAATTGGTGGGACTCATGGCTCCAACAACATGTGTAGTAGAGGATGGCCTAGATGCTGATCAATGGGAGGAGAGGTCCTTGGCCTTGTGAAGGTTCTATGCCCCAGTGTAGGGGAATGCCAGGGCCAGTAAGAAGGAGAGGGTGGGGTGGTGAGCAGGAGGAGGAGGGAGGGAACAGGGGTTTGTTCTTGTTGTTTTTTGTTTTTTGGTATTGTTTTGTTTTTGTTGTTTTTGTTGTTTTTGTTGTTGTTTTTCAAGATAGGGTTTTTCTTCTTTCTTCTTGAATTTCTTGTGGTTTGTAGATTGTATCTTGGGTACTCTGAACTCATGGACTAACATCCACTTGTCAGTGAATACATACCATGAGTGATTTTTTGTGATTGGGGTACCTCACTCAGAATGATATTCTCCAGATCTATCCATTTTCCTATATAGTCTTGATTGTATTCCATTGAGCAGTGTGTTTGTTTCTGTAACAATATCATATAGGTTTTTTAATCATTATTGCTCTATAGTACTATTGAAGTTAGGCTAATGATTTCTCAAGAATTTTTCTACTGTTCAAGTTTGATTTGCTATCCTGGCTCTTTTGTTTTTTCATATGAAGTTGAGAATTGCACTTTTATGGTATATAAAAAATATATTGGAATATTGATTGAGATTGCACCAAATTTGTAGAATAGTTTGGGTAAGATGCCATTTTCACTATGCAAATCCTACCTACTCATGATCAGGAGAGATCTTTTCATCTTCTGATATCTTTTTCACATTCTTTCATCAGGAACTTAAGTTATTGTCACACATATCTTTCACTTGCTTGGTTAGAGTTACACCAAAATATTTTATATTATTCATGGACATTGTAAAGTGTGTTGTTTTTCTTATACATGGCCTGCTTATCATCTGTAAAAAGAATGTGTACAGATTTCCCTGTGTTCATTTTGGATCCAGCCACTTTGCTGCTGTTGTTTACCAGCTGGAAAAGGCCTCTGGTAGTTTTTGGGGGGGATGCTTCTGTACACTATCAGATCATCAGCAAGTAGTGATAATTCTTCATTCCCAATTTGCATTGCCTTGATATCCTTTCTTTCTATTATTGCTCTGGGTAGAATTTCAAGTAACATATTGAATAGAAAGGGAGTCCATGGGCAGGCTTATATTGTCTCTGATTTAGTGGAATTGGTTGAAGTTTCTCTCCATTTCATTCCATGTTGACTATTGGCTTACTGTATATTGCTTTGATTGTGCTTAGGTATTTGCCCTGTATCTATGATTTCTCTAATATATTTAGAGAGGGAAGAGATGTGGTATATAGAACAGGTGGAAGATGGACTAGGGGGAAATACAATCTAGAGTAAAAATAAATAAATAAATAAAAGGAAGTTGAGGAAGATATCAGAAAACAGAAAGAACTTCAATGTTCCTGGGTGAGTAGAATTAGTGTAGTGAAAATGGACATCTAACCAATAATAATCTATAGACTAACTGAAATCCCCAACAAAACTCCAACACAGTTGTTTACAGACCTTGATCTAAATTTTCTTAACAATGTGGAGAAACAAGAAACCTAGGATAGATAAACAATTTGGGACAATAATAGAAATTCCAGAAGAGTAAACGTCTCTAACTTCAAGAAAAAGTACTTTGTCAACAAATTATTTAAGTTTTCAGAGAACTCAACTGACTTGAATAAGTATAATATCCATCTCTGACTTGTTATATTATTACAGACAGGGGAATGGATCTGTTTGTTGTTATCGTGACTTCTCAAGACTAGGCATATCAACATTCAGTCATTGGTAGGAAGGGTCTGCTTCCTCTCTATGAATGTACTGATAGAAGACAGCTTCTGAAGCAGGGGTAATAATTATCTTCAGTGGTATAGTGCCATGCACACTTTGCGTGAAGGCAGTATCTGAGGCGTAAACTTCAAGAAAAGTCAGTCTCCCGCCTCCACATTGTCGCCTGGCACCCCAAACTCAGAGGTGGCCCAGATATGCCTTCGTACTTGTGTGCTAGGAACTCACCAAGATATCATTTTCTTACAGCTA
>NW_022196896.1:47306020-47327682 GCF_008632895.1 Mastomys coucha
GTCTTAATAGTAATTATTGTGCTTCCATTTGCCTTTAAAGTTCTTCTGAGATCCCTAGCCATGATGAGCTCCATCTGAAAAATAATAAAAAAAGGGAGAATTGCCACACACACTTTGCGTGAAGGCGGTATCTGAGGCGTAAACTTCAAGGAAAGTCAGTCTCCCGCCTCCACATTGTCGCCTGGCACCCCAAACTCATAGGTGGCCCAGATATGCCTTCGTACTTGTGTGCTAGGAACTCACCAAGATATCATTTTCTTACAGCTAGCAAGAGAAAATTTGGACATTGCTTTCTGACCTTCACCAATGTTTCCAACTATCCTAGTTTAATGTTTTAAGTACTACTAGAGAGTAATTGTAAGGTTTCTCTCACTCTAAGACTTTAGCTGAAAGAGTTAGGTCGAGATTCTCCTCTGCCTGCCTCCAGCAAGAACCAAAGAATTAGCATAAGAATACCTCAACAGAGAGGGCTCTACCCCTCTTCCTCCTGCTCTACACCTGGCTTTTAGATGTCAGGTGACCTTGGATGTGGGGGTCACTTGTCTACGTGACTTCAGTCTAACACTAAGACTGGAAGAAGAAGGACTTAGACTCACATGCAGGACTAGCACTAGAACTTAGATGGGCTAGGACTCAGATTCATGCACCCGCATTCCCCCGGGCCCAGAGTGCTTGGGCCCGGGGGATGCAGCACCAGTTCAGAGGAGATAGCTGCTGCTTTAGACCCAGTATGTTTTAGATAGCCTCAGATGTACCTCAACTGTTGAGCTGCCAGATTTTTTATTTCTCTTTTACAATGATTGTAAAAGCCTCATGTAATATTTAAAGAAATACACTCAGATTTTACACCACCCGTGTGTATTCTGTTTGTCAAAGCCGAATCCCGTGCCCACCTGGCCAGAATCCCTTGTCCTGCGGAACAAGGGGCCCCCTGCGAGAAATCCCGGTCCGTGGCAGTATAGTCTCCACTGAGTTGCATTGTTCCCAGGATCCCTTTGTACATATGACCATGAATGTACCCCTAGTTAACCCAGCCTCTTTGGAATAAAAACAACCAAAAAAAAAAAAAGTCCCAGATGTATTTATTGACCAAAAAGATTATTGTTCAAGGAAGATGGATGGAAGTAAGGGAACATGAAATGTAAGTGTGATCAAAATCTATCACATACTTATATGAAATCTCCAAAGAATTGCATAAAAGATGAAAATTAAACACATAATAGTTATGAATCATAAAGATTCATAGTGTGAAGCAAAGTGCATTTGCATTCCAGTCTGATCAGATTAAAGTAAGTAAGAGTGAGGGACTCATGATGATTGTACATGGAATCCTGCTGATAATGAGAGCATAGTTATAGCATATGGTCTGAAATTATTGGTAGCAATCCTTTTAGGGGTAAAGTGACCATTTCATAGGGGTTGAAAACAACATTTCTTCAATATAACATGTTAACATTACAATTTATAGCATTACACATTTGCAGGTAGCAAGAAGAAATGAAAATGTTTATGTCTGTTAATTACCACAACAAAAGGAGCATTAGTAAAACATTATAGCGTTAAAAAGGTTGAGAATCACTCTTTTAAGAACAGTAAGGTTAGGGAGTTAATTTTGAAGTAAGCTAACTCTCAGCTTCCTGCTATATTCATACATTATTATTTTCATACATTATTTAGAACTATATTTTTTCTGTCTCTACATAGACAGAATCATTTTCTTAGTATATCCTCCATGCATCTTCTGTTTCTGTGGATAAGTAAAGAGGATATAGCTATGATGGAGAGTATAATAAGGGGGAAAGTATTTAGTAAACTAGGAGGCAATGATTTTATTTGAAAAAAAAACTAAATACTCGCTAATTTCAAATATTTGTCAAAATAGATTGTGAATGACAGATTAAAGTTTTGTTAGTGTTGCCTAACACATGTCCCTTGATTAGGCCATGCTAATAAGGGTCACAGTGTCATTTATTTGAAGAAACAACATAAGTTTTAGGTATTAAAGATAATACATACTTTCCAGATGCATAAACTTCATCGGGTGTGTTTTGAAAAAACTTACTTTCTTTGTGTTCTTCAAGAAATGCTATTTCAAGAGCATTTAAAACCATTCTTCTAGATTGACAATCAGTGAAGAGAAAAGGGTTATCAGTAGATGTGATGAGTTCTTTCTGAGTCTGTTTCAGAACCTTAGAAAGAAAGAAATCATTTTAACAATATTTGTAATAAGAAAGATAAAATTTATCCAATCTTATTTGTACATAATTCATAAGATGAAAAGAGGCTGTGAGCTCAAGACTAATTCTAGACCTTCACAGTGTACTCACCTCCTGTCAGCCAAAGTCAATGAGGGTTTAACTCAAGGGATAACCAGAAAGGGAGGTTCTTCCTTAGTCCTTTAATAGGACTATTTCACATACTTGAAGCAAATTTTCCAGGGATTCTCAAAATCCAACTTTCTGATATTAACATAAAAATATATTTTAGTCTATTGAAGAAAAATAAATTGGTGGAGTGAAGTGATTGCTTGTTTTATTTTCATTAGTGATAGTAACTTCAGTGATAGCCAGAAGTACAGGTTCAAATGTATACATTATTTGTAGAAATATGTATGTGGGAAAAAAGTTTAGAGGCAGAAAAATGCTTGTAAATTGTCTGAACTAAATATAAGCTTGTGGTGCCAAATGTGTACAAGGAATATGTAAAAGACATGGAGTCATTTTGCATGTGATCTGATATATCAGGTTGAGTTTTTCATTTGAAAATGAACAAAGATTAATTTTGTTACATTTTATTGGTCTGGCCTCATATATCTCAACATATGGTATATCCAAATATGTCTATATTTCTTACCTATTTTAAATTCTCAAGAACAGGGATTATTAGACTCTGCTTGAATAAATAGACCCAACTCACTTAGAAATTACTTTTAGAAAGATAGGGAATGCTACACACCTGTTAGTCTTTTCACTTTATCTAAGTCAATGTTGTCATCCCCCATTTTATTTTTATTAAACTCAATACCAAATATAAAACAAATTACTTCCAAAATGCAAAATGATTTTTCATAGGAGAAAAGGTAATACTAATTTTCTGCTTTTTCTACCATCTTCCTTTGTATTTAAAATTTGAGTATTTATAATGACAATCAGTAGAGTCTTTACTAGGAGGAAAACTTTTAAGAACTACTGAGAATACTCCATAAAATATACCTTTTCAACAGAGTTCATATTTAATGAATATTATATCAGCAGTCCTATTTTAAACTATCTATATGCTACATAGAAAAGTAGGGTTTATTTGTCTCTGGAGATTGAAGCAGATTCCTTATGCTATAGAAGTTAGTGGATAATATTGGCTGTTAGTCCTCTCAATCAATTTTTATATCTAAAATTGTAATCCGTTTTAAACTTACCTGTCCTTCAGTGACCATTGATGTTATCCTCAAAATAATGAGAAAGTATATCACTGGTAATGAAGCCATGGCTGAAACTAATCACAGAAGTCATTATAGTTGCACCAACCAGTGTATGAGACAAAGAAGGAAACCAAAATATTGATAGAAGTTATGCCCAAGCATCTACGTGTGATAACAATATAAGAAGGGAAGAGATACCAAGGTCACTGTAGGTTTATTGTGCCTACCTTGCTACTAATAGGGCTGATACATAAGCAGAAAGGTTTTACTGAGGCCTCAGGTTTGTATTTGCAAAGGGAAAAGAATTCTGAATTTCTTTCTGAATATTTCTATCCCTCTGACATCAAAAGGGAAATTGAGAAAACAAAACAATTGTGAATTTTAAAAAGTTGCTTTCCATTCTGTATCATCTTCAGATTTTCTGCTAACTGCTTATAGAGTTCTATATTAGACATGGATAAGTGTGTCAGGGTTTTGATTATGAAGGCAGAAACATATAATATTTTAGAAACACATTGTGTGAAGAAAAATTGTAAATTATGTTATTTTTTATTAATCCTATCAAATTTTACTTTTTTTCCTCCAGTGGAAAATGTAAATATAAGTAATGAATTATAAATTTAATTTATTTGATGTTATTCAAAGCACTCTTTGACAGACAGGAAATTTCAAAGTTTTATTATGATTCAAACACATCTGTTCAATCTCATAGTGCTTACTCCAAGTAGATGGCAAATTCTACACCTTTTAGACTCTGTTTTTGTTTTTGTTTTGTTTTGTTTTATTTTTGTCTTTTGTTTTTGTTTGTTTATTTCGTTTTGTTTTTTAAGACAGGGTTTCTCTTTATAGTCCTGGCTGTCCTGGAACTCACTCTGTAGACCAGGCTGGCCTTGAACTCAGAAATCTGCCTGCCTCTAGGTTTTGTTTTTGTTTTTGTTTTGTTTAGTCTTTTTTTGATTCTGGTAAAAGCTACTTAGTGTTGATACATTAGTCTTTCTGCTGAAGTCATAAAAATAGTTTATCTTGAAAATTGAATATATAGATCCTTACTTTGTATACTCTGTATATATTCTGCACCTTCCCATTATTTTTTAAAATTATGGGGTATTTTTTTGCTTCAAATTGTTATCTGGATAAAGATAATGCAGAGTCATTATCACCAAGCATCTATTAAATTTTTCATTTTGAACAACCTTTCATTTACCCTTTTCTCTATTCAAATACTTTCATATACTCCATAATACTCCCTTTCAAATATGTGCCTAATTTTTCTTTCGAATTTATGGTTGAAATTTAAGTCACATCCTCTCCATACATATCAGCAATATTATTTTCTCCCTTTTATTTCATGCATGTAAATAACTACAAATGACCTATAAAAAATTGTCAATACTGAATTATCATACACTCACTGCCTTTGCTTTGCATGGTGATGACATTCACTCCTCTACTTGGTAGACCAATTAATAGGTAAATTGCAAGTAAGGCTTGTGATTCTTCTACCACTTTAATGAAACTTTTGTCTTGTTATTATCATTTACACATGAAGAAATGCATTGAAATCGAGTTTTCTAGCCATTAGTGTAGGGTGTTGCTATAAATTACTTCCTACTTAACTAGGTTTATTTGTGAATATTGTCGGATAGTCCCATAACTTCCATGTATATTTTTAAGTCTGCAGATCTCTAGACACTGTATTCTTAGCATTGTAATAACTATCATCTTAATTTTGAAACTTACTTTCGTGCTTTATAGTTTTAAGTCAAATTGCTTGTTTCATAGGCTTTCAGGTCAGATGAGCTCCTGTTTTAGGCTCCTCCACTTCTCTGGCTTTCTGAGTTTCCTCCTTTCCTTGTAAAGAGGTGAGTTTTAGAGATTTGAAGTTAGATGTGGCTGTACTACACTTGCGGCTCTTCCAAGCAAAATTGTTTAATTGAAGACTATTTTTTGGGATCTGATTCTTGAGCATGAGACTATATAAGACAGTGACATTGGATAGCCACCCTGAGTACTTTTCTTGCCATGTGATTGTTGGGTCAACAGTCTATTGCTTGTCTTTACTCCTGAAGATTTCCCTAAGTTCTTTTTCAGGCAACAGTCAGAGAGCGGAGACTCACTAAGATTCTACCTCACACCAAGCACAATGGTTAATATCAAATACTTAGGTGAGATCAGATGCTGGACAGGATGTAGAGAAAGAAGAACACTTCTCCATTGCTGGTGGGATTGCAAGCTGCTACAACAACTCTGGAAATCATGCTTATCTTTCAAACTCAATTACTTTATAGCCTCCCATCCTTCCTAAAATAGTCTGCTTTGTCACAACAATATTCTGACCTCTTCATACCAACTTGCTTTATTTGGGATTTTTCAATTTACAATGAAAAATGACAAAAAAACTAAGTTGTAGATTCAGTGTGGATTTTCCATTTTACTTCACAGGTTTTGTTTTGAGTTCATATTATATTTATTATTACATATTTCTGTATTCATCCACTCTCCTATTTCTTAGTATGTTGTCTTCCCTTACTCTATATATGTTTTGTTTATTTTGGCTTCAGGTTACATTCCAATCAAAGCCCCCCTACCTCCTTTTCTCACCATGTCCTCTTTCAATCCCTTTACTTTTTCTCTCTTGCCTTGTCCTCATAGAAGAAGAGTAAAACTTTGGGCACCATCACACACTGGAGCATCTATTTGAAGAAGGAATATACAACATTTGTTTTCACCGAGGCTCAACCATGGAGTCCAGGTAGAGAAAAGGGATTGATGAGCAGGGATCATAGACATAGAGAATCCCACTCTGCTTGTTAAGATTTCCATATGATGACCAAGCAGAACATTTGCTACTACTTTGTAGGAGATCCTGTTCCAGATCCTGCAGGATCATTGTTTGGTGGCACAATATCTCTGTGACCCTATGGAGACAGGTTAGTTAACACTTTGTCTTCTTGTGTGTCCTTGGACCCTAAGGATTTCTCAGAACTATATCCTACACTTCTACAAGACTCTCAAAATTCTGCCTGATGTTTGATTTGGGTGTACATATATCTTCATTCTCTGGGATGATACTTCTGAAAAGACAGTTATGTTAGGTTTCTGTATGCAAAATAGATGAGTATCATTAATAGTGTTAGAGTTTGATTCAATCACATGGGATAGGTCTCAAGTTACAACAGCCATTGTCAGACAGTTGCCACAATCTCTGCTCTATCTTTATCTCTTCACAACTTTAGGAAAGAAAATTTTGGTTTGAAGTATTTTTGTGTGTATTGATATCCCCAACCCTTTTCTGGAAGTCCTATCATGTACTGTTTCTGTCCTGGCTTTCTTAGATGATGATCAGTGATATCGAAATGTAAACCAAATAAACCTTTTAATCTACAACTTCGTCTTTTTTTCATTTTTCATTGTAAATTGAAAAATCCCAAGTAAAGCAAGTTGGTATGAAGAAGTCAGAATATTGTTGTGACAAAACAGACTATTTTAGGAAGGATGGGAGGCTATAAAGTAATTGAGTTTGAAAGATAAGCATGATTTCCAGAGTTGTTGTAGCAGCTTGCAATCCCACCAGCAATGGAGAAGTGTTCTTCTTTCTCCACATCCTGTCCAGCATCTGATCTCACCTAAGTATTTGATATTAACCATTGTGCTTGGTGTGAGGTAGAATCTCAGTGTTGTTTGGATTTGGATTTCCCTGATGACTAAGGATGTTGAACATTTCTTTAGGTGTTTCTTGGCCATTTGATATTCCTCAGCTGAAAAATTTTTGTTTAGCTCTGAATCAGTCTGGTGTTTCCTCAGAAAATTGGACATATTATTACCTGAGGACTCAGCTATATCACTCCTGGGCATATACCCAGAAGATGTTCTAACCTACAACAAGGACAACATACTTCATTATGTTCATAGCAGCCTTATTTATAACATCCAGAAAATGGAAAGATCCCAGATGTCTTTAAACAGAAGAATGAATACAGAAAATGTTGTCCATTTACATAATTGAGTACTATTCAACTATTAAAAAGAATGAATTAATAAAGTTCTTACACAAATGCATGGAACTAGAAAATATCATCTTGAATGAGGTAATCCAATTACAAAAGAACACACATGATATGTATTCACTGATAAATGAATATTAGCCTGAAAGCTTAGAAAACCCAAGATACAATTCACAGAGTGTATAAAGTTCAGTAAGAAAGAAGAACAAAGTGTAGGTGCTTTGATATTTCTTAGGAGAGGGAACAAAATACTAAAGGGAGGAAATATAGAGATAAAATGTGGAACAGAGAGTGAAGGAAAGGCCATACAGAGTCTTTCCCACCTGGGGTCCATCCATGTACAGTCATCAAATGAAGACACTATTATGTATGCCAAGAAGTACTTGCAGACAGTCACCTGATATAGCTGTCTCCTGAGAGGCTCTGCTAGAGCCTAACAGATACAGAGACAGATGCTCACAGCCACCCATTGGACTGAGCACAGAGTCCCCAATGGTGGAGCAAGAGAATAGATGGAAAAAGATGAAGGGGTTTGCAACCCCATAGAAGAACAACAATATCAACCAACCAGACCCTTCATAGCTCCTAGGGACTAAACCACCAACCAAAGAGTACACATGGAGGCACCCATTGTTCCAGCTGAATATGTAGTAGAGGATGGGCTTGTCAGGCATCAATAAGACAAGAGGTCCTTGATTCTGTGAAAGCTTGATGACCCAGTGTAGGGGAGTGCAAGGCCTAGTGGGCAGGAGTCAGTGAGTGGGAGGGGGAATACTGTCATAGTAGCAGGAGGAGAGGGGATGGGATGGGGGTTTCCATGGGGAAACCTAGAAAGAAGATAACATTTGAAATGTAAATAAATAAAATATCCAATAAAAAATAAAAGAAAAAAAAACTGTTTGAGTATAGAATCATGGAGGAAGACCTGGATTTTGAAGTTTCAGTCTTAAGTTCAATGGCCCTATGGGGCCATTAGTTATTTTGATTTAAAATTCTGTTATTAAGTTATTTGGTGCTGATGAAACATAAATACTAAGAGGACACCTTTGCATTTCTGTAACACTAAATGCAAGTCATCTGGAGCTGGAAAAAAAAAACTGATTAAGAAGAAACCAGCATCACTGAGGTGAAATTGTCATCACATTGAAGTCTTGTTTAGAGATGTCTTCGAGTTCTACCACACACTGGCAACCAAAAGTATTGACTTAATATTCACCAAGGCACTACTCTTGACTGCCTATAGAGGTCATGGTGAGCAGCTGACACTTGAGACTCTGAAGGCTAAGAGAGGGCATTTGCATAATTTTAGTCTCTTTAGCATTTGATAGCCCAAAACTGAAGGGGCCATGCAAAGGTGTTGAAACTTAGCATAATCAAAACTGCCCATGATTGGTTACCATTTAAAATATAGCACAGGTGTTTTGGAGGTATCCTCTACTGTGGGATGACTCCAAAACTGCAGGAACAGTGGAATAAACCAGCCTGTGCCTGGAAGAGAAACTGAATTTGCTGTAAATGGAAGCAATGGAAAAATGAAAAAAAAAAAAAAAAGGTTCTTAAAGGATTCCAGAATACAGTGAATAAATCCCTGATAATTGGGAATTGAGTTCCAAATAGTGTTGGAGCTTAGTTTCACTCTGTTTGCATTGTAACTGTGTTACATGTGAAAGGCTGATTTTTTAAAACAAAGCTTGATTTCTAGAAGGAGTGTACTTTTAATATTTCATCTACTTTACATACAGAGCAGTTTCTCTCCCTCCTCTCCTTCTAGTTTCACCAGACCTTTGTTCCCAACACTTTTCTCCCTTCTTTTCTCTTCAGAATAGTCAACCTGTGACTGGTATCAACCAGCCATGGTATATAAACTTGAAGAATAATTAGGCACCACTTCTCTTAAGAATAGATAAGCTAAGCAAAAAAGGATTCAAAGGAAAGTAACAGAGTCAGAGGCCGCCCTGGTCCCTGTCAGTTTAGTCCTTGTAAGTTGCAATAAGCAATGGATATAAGATTCTCTTGACTCTTTCTTATAGTATCCTTAACCTACATGGTTTTTACAAAAGTTCCTCTCTATTTTTCAGATGTTCCAAACTAATAAATTTTTAGCATTCTGTATATTCTTAGGGTCTCTGCATTGCTTTTCATCTGTCGCTGGGTGAAGCATCTCTGATGACCAGTTGGGCTTAACACTAAATTGTAAGTATAGTATAATATATTTAGCAATCATTCATTTTTTTCAACCCTTTTTTGTCCTATAGTGAGTCACTGGAATATCTAACCCCCTGGCTCTAGGTTCTCTAGGCAGTGTCAAAGATGGGCTCACTCTCATGGTATGGGTATAAAGATGGACCAGTCATTAGTTGGTCACTCTAAAATTTTCAGTGCTACATATATCCAAGCATATCTTGTGGACATGAGAAGTTGTAGGTCAGAGATTTTATTCTTGGGTTTGTGTCCAAGTCTCTCTAATAGATATCTTGCCTGCTTATTTACAGGAGATGATCAATTCAGATTCCATAACCCCTAATGCTAAGAAATCTAGGTATGGTCAACCCTATTAATTTTTGGAAATTTGCTTTGCAAATGTAGTTTCTACCTTTTCACAGAGTTGGCACCCAGATTCCAGTTGTCTTCCTCAGTACTCTCTCCCTCCATCATTCGAAACTCCAGATCCTTCTATTGACATTCCCACTCTCCACATTCTTGCATTCCCCTCTGCCCATTTACACATGATGGCTAGTTTGTTTCCCCTACCAGGGATTTAAGTGAGATTTAAGATTCCCTACCAGGGCACTAATTGTTCTTTGCTTCTTTGTGTCTGTAGATATCACTATGGTTATCCTTAATTGTACTGATATTTTCCACATACAAATGGGTGCATACCATGTCTGACTTTGTAGGTTGGGTTAACTGTTAGCAAAATCTTTTCTATTTCCATCCCTTTGTTAGAAAGTTTCATGATGTTTTTGTTTATAAAGGCTTAGTAATACTCCTTTCTATACCCATTATTCAGTTGACATATACTTAGGTTGTTTTGAGACTCTGTTATTGTGCAAAATCTCCTATGAACATAGTTGAGAAAGTGCAATGAAGTATGGCAAGGTGTTGTCTGAATATATGCCCAGGAGTCGTCTTTTTTTTTTTTTTGGATATTTTCTTTATTTACATGTCATACAATATCTCCTTTCCCAGTTTCCCCTCCAAAAAAGGGAATAAAATAAAATAAAATAAAATAAAATAAAAACAAAAACAAACCCCTGTTCCCTCCCACCTCCCCCTGCTCAACACCTCACCCTCTCTTGCTGCCTGGCCCTGGCATTCCCCTACACTGGGGCATAGAACCTTCACAGGGCCAAGGGCCTCTCCTCCCATTGATGACCGACTTGGCCATCCTCTTCTATACATATGCTGCTGGATCCTCCCCAATGTAGAAGCTAGAGAAAGGACCCAAGGAGCTGAAGGGTTTGCAGCCCCTTACGATCAACAATATGAACTAGCTAGTACCCTCAGAGCTCCCAGAGACTAAACCACCAACCAGGAGTCTTATAGGTGGATCTCGAGGAATGTAGTTCCTAATTTTTTTTGTTTTGTTTTTCTTTGTTTTCTTATTGGTTATTTTATTTATTTACATTTCAAAAATTATCCCCCTTCCCTCACCTCCACAAATCCTCTATCACCCAATTCTCCCTGCCTCTATGATTGTGCTCCCCCACCTGCCCACCCAATATTCCCTCATTGCCTTAGTACTCCTCTAACCTGGCTCATTGAGTATCCACTGGATCAAGGGACACCCCTTCTATTAATGCCAGATAAGGCAATCTTCTGCAACATGTTCAGCTAGAGCCATAGGTCCTCGCTTGTGTACTATTTGGTTGATGTATTACTCCCAGGGAACTTTGGGATGTCTGGTTGTTTGATATTGCTGTTATTCTTATGGGGTTTCAAACCTCTTCAGCTCCTTCAGCCCTTGCCCTAACTGCAGAGCCTCTCAGGGAACAGCTATACCAAGCTCCTGTCACCTAGTCCTTCTTGCCATCAGCATATCTTGGTTTGGTGTCTGAAGATTGGATAGATCCCTAAGTGGGACAGTCTCTGATGTCCTTCCTTCAGTCTCTGCTCCATTCTTTGTTCCTGCATTTCCTTTTGAAGGAGGAATTCTAGATTAATATTATTGAGGTGGGTGGATGGCCCCATCCCTCAAATGAGGGCTGTGTCAATCCAATGGATATTCTCTCTACAGGATCTATTTCCTCTTTGTTGGGTATTTTGGTTAATGTCCTACCAGTTGGGTCTTGGGACCCTCTTGGATTCCTAGGAACTGTAACTTTTTAGTGGCTCCCCCCAGTTGCCTCTCCCCCATTGCTATATATCTACTTTTAAATTCCTAGCACTTTGTACTTATCCTCCATCTCCCCCCATATCTGAACCAGGGCCCCCTTTCCCCTCCACCTCTTCTCTCCCTTTACTTCCCAAGTATTTATTTCTGCCATTGTGTAGGCCTGTAACATCCAACATTTGGTGTGGTCTTCTTTCTTATTTGTTTCATATGGTCTATGAGTTGTATCATGGATATTCTGAGCTTATAAAGGCTAATGTCCACTTGTCAATGAGTACAGGTTATATGTGTGTGTGTGTGTGTGTGTGTGTGTGTGTGTGTGTGTGTGTGTGTGTGTTTTGTGACTAGGTTACCTCACTCAGGATGACATTTTGAACTTCCATCCATTTGCCTGTGAATTTCATGAAGTTGTTGATTTTAACAGCTGAGTAGTAATCCATTGTGTAAATGTACAACATTTTCTGTATCCATTCCTCAGGTCAAGGACATCTGGGTTCTTTCCAGCTTCTGGCTATTATAAATAAGGCTGCTATGAATATAGTGGAGCATCTGTTCTTGTTTTATAATGGAGCATCTTCTGAATATATGCCCAGGAATAGTATAGCTGGTCCCTCAGGTAATACTATGTCCAATTTTCTGTGGAATCACCAGACTTGTTCCCAGAGTGGTTGTACCAGCTTGCAATCCCACCAGCAAGAGTATTCTTCCTTCTCCACATCCTTGCCAGCATCTGCTGTCACCTGAGTTTGTGATCTTAGCCATTCTGACTCGTGTGAGGTGGAATCTCAGGTTCATTTTGATTTGCATTTCCCTTATGACTAAGGATGTTGAACATTTCTTCTCAGCCATTTGAGATTCCTCAGTTGAAAATTCTCTGTACCCCATTTTTAATAGGGTTATTTGTTTCTCTGGAATATAACTTATTGAGTTCTTTGTATATTTTGGATGTTCATCCTCTATCACATGTAGGGTGGGTAAAGATCTTTTCCCAATTTGTGAACTACCATTTTGTGCTACTGGTAGTGTCCTTTCTCTTTCAGAAGCTTTTCAATTTTGTGAGGTCCCTTTTGACCACTGTTGATCTTATAGCATGATCCATTGGTGTTCTGTTCAGGAAATGTTCCCCTGTGCAAATGTGTTCAAAGTTCTTTCTCACTTTCTCTTCTGTTAGATTAAATATATTTGGCTTTATGTGGAGGTCATTGATCCACTTGGACTTGACCTTTGTACAAGGATAAAAGAATGGATCAATTTGCATTCTTCTACATGCTGATAGACACTTGAACCTGTACTGTTTATTAAATATGCTGGGGTTTTTTCCCACTGGATGGTTTTGGCTTTTTGTCAAAGATGAGGTGGCTATAGCTGTGTGGGTTCATTTCCTGGTCTTCAATACTTTTCCTCTGATCTACCTGTCTGTCTCTGTACCAATACCATGTAGTTTTTTATCACTATAGCTCTGTAGTATAGCTTGAGTTCAGGGACAGTGTTTCTTCCAGAAGTTATTATACTGTTGAGAATGGTTTTAACTATCCTGTTTTGTTTGTTTGTTTTTGTTTGTTTGTTTTTTGTTTTTGTTTTTGTTATCCCAGATAAATTTGAGATATTTTTGAAAAATTGAGTTAGAATTTTGATGAGAATTGTATTGGATCTGCAGATTGCTTTTGGTAAGATGGTCATTTTTGCTATGTCAATCCTTCTGATCAACAAGAATGAGAGATCTTTCCATATTCTGAGATCATGGATTTATTTCTTCAGAGACTAGAAGTTCTTCTCATACAGATGATTAACTTGCTTGGTTAAAGTCACAGAAAGGTATTTCACTTTATTTGTAACTATTGAAAGGGTGTTGTTTTTCTAATTTCTTTCTCAGCCCACTTATTATTTGTGTAAAGCAAACCTACTGATTTGTTTGACTTAATTGTATATCGAGCCATTTTGCTGTAGTTGTTTATCAGCTGTAGGAGGACTCTCATGAACTTTTTGGGGCCACTTATGCATACTATCATATCATCCACAAATAGTGTTATCTATACTTCCTCCTTTCTAATATTTATCCCTTTGATCTCCTATTGTTAACTAATTGCTCAAGCTAGAACTTCTAATACTATATTGAATAGATAGGGGGAGCATGGTCAACCTTGTCTTGTTCCTGATTTTACTGGGATTGCTTCAAGTTTTTCTCCATTTAGTTTGATGTTGGCTTTTGGATTGCTGTATATGGCTTTTATTATAATTAGGTATGGACTTGAATTATTGAACTCTCCAAAACTTTTAACATGAAGCATGTTGTATTTTGTCAAAGGCTTTTTCAGCATCTAATGAGAAGATCCAGAAGTCATTTCTTTAACTTTGTTTATATACTGGGTTACATTGATAGATTTCCATATATTGAACCATCTTAGCATCCTTGTGGTGAAGTCTACTTGATCAAAGTAAATGATCATTTTGATGTGTGCATGAATTCATTTTGCAAGAATTTTATTGAGTATTTATGCATCAAAATTCATGAAAGTAATTGGTCTAAAGTTCTTGTTCTTTGTTGGGTCTTTGCATGGTTTAAGTATCAATGTAACTGAGGATTCATAGAATGTATTGGGCAGTGTCCCTTCTGTTTATATTTTATGAAATAGTGTGAGAAATATTAGTATTAGGTCATCTTTTAAGGTCTGGTAGAATTTTGCTTTAAAACCAACTGGTTCTGGAGATTGGTTGGTTGGTAGATAGATTTTGATGATTGCTTCTATTTCCTTGGGGGTTATAGGACTGTTTAGACTGTTTATCTAAACCTTATTTATGTTTGGTATCTGGTATCTGTCTAAAAAATCATCCATTTCATGTATATTTTCAAGGTTTTTAGAGTACAAGCTTTTGTAGTAGGAGCTGATGATTTTTTGAAATTCCTTAGTTTCTGTTATTATATCTCCCTTTTCACTTCTGATTTTGTTAATTAGGATACTTTTTATTTGTTTGTTTGTTTGTTTTCAAGACAGGGTTTCTCTGTATAGCCCTGGCTGTCCTGGAACTCACTCTGTATACCAGGCTGGCCGTGAACTCAGAAATCCACCTGCCTTTGCCTCCCAAGTGCTGGGATTAAAGGTATGCACCACCACCACCCAGCCCATTTAGGATATTATTTCTATGGTCTTTAGTTAGTCTGGCTAAGGGTCTATTTATCTTGTTGATTTTCTCCAAAAACCAACTGTGCTTTTGTTTATTCTTTGTATAGTTCTCTTTGTTTTCACTTGGTTTATTTCAGCCCTGAGTTTGACTATTTCCTGCAGTCTACTTCTCTTGGGTGAATTTGCTTCTTTTTGTTCTAGAGCTTTCAGATCTGCTGTTAACCTGCTATTGTATGCATTGTCCTATTTCATTATGGAGGCAGTCAGAGCTATGTGTTTCCTCTTAGCCCTGCTTTCAAGTATCCATTAACTTTGGGTATGTGTGCCTTCATTTTTGTTAAATTCTGAAAGTCTTAATTTGTTTCTTTTTTTTCATCCTTGACAAAGTTATTGAGTAGATAGTTGTTCAGCTTCCATGTGTATATGGGCTTTCTGTTGTTTTTGTTGTTGTTAAGGACCATGGTGATCTGATAGGATGCATGGGATTATTTCAGGTTTCTTGTATTTGTTCAGGCTTGTTTTGTGTCAGAGTTACATGGTAAATTTTGTAGAAGGTGAAGTAATGAGAAGAAGGTATATTCTTTTATTTTAGGGTGAACTGTTCTGTAGATATCTGTTAAATCCATTTGGTTTATAACTTCTGTTAGTTTCATTGTGTCTCTGTTTAGTTTCTGTTTGCATGATATGTTCATTGGTGAGAGTGGGGTGTTAAAGTCTCCTACTATTATTGTGTGATGATTAATGTGTTCTTTGAGCTTCAATATTGTTTAATGTACAAATGTGGGTATTGGGGCATAGATGTCCAGAACTAATAATTCATCTTGGGGGGATTTTCCCTTTGATGAGTATGTAGTGTAATTCACCATCCTTTTTGATAACTTTTGGTTGAACGTCTATTTTATTGGATATTAGAATTGCTACCCCAGCTTTTGTTTTCTTGGGACCATTTGCTTGGAAAATTTTTTCCAACATGTTATTTTGAAGTAGGGTCTGTCTTTTTGACTGAGATATGTTTCATGTATGTAGCAAAATTCTGGACCCTGTTTAAATTATCTATCCTGTTTGTTTATGTCTTTTTATTGGGGAATTGAATCCATTCATGTTGAGAGATATTAAGGGCCAATCATTGTTGCTTCCTGTTATTTATGCTTCTGTGGTTCTCTTCTTTTGGGTTTGTTTTGAGAAGATTAATTTCTTGCTTTTTCGTGGTATAGTTTCTCTTCTAGTGTTGGAGTTTTCTTTCCATTATCCTTTCTAGGGCTTGATTGATGGAAAGATATATACATTTGGTTTTGTCATGGAATATCTTGTTTTCTCCCTCTATAGTAATTAATAATTTTGCTAGGTATAGTAACCTAGGTTGGCATTTTTGTTCTCTTGGTGTGTGTATGACATCTACTCAAGGTCTTCTGACTTTTAGAGTCTCTGTTGAGAAGTCTGGTGTAATTCTGATAGATCTCCCTTTATATGTTACTTGACCTTTTTCTTTTATGGTTTTTAATATTGTTTCTTTGTTTTGTTCATTTTGTTTCTATTACTATTACTATTAATTATTATTATTACACATTTTCTTAATTTACATTTCAAATGTTATCTCATTTCCTCATTTCCCCTCTGAAACCCTCCTAACCCACCCCTCCTCTCCCTGCTCACTAACCTACCCACTCCTGTTTCCCTGTCCTGATATTTCCCTACACTGGTACATCAAGCCTTCACAGGACCAAGGGTCTCTTCTCTCATTGATGTTATAATGTGAGAAGAAGAATTTCTTTTCTGGTACCATCTGTTTGGTTTTATGTAGGTTTCTTTTTTTTGTATGTTTATGGGCATCTCTTTCTTTAGGTTAGGGAAGTTTTCTTCTGTAATTTTGTTGAAGATATTTGCTGGTCCTTTGAGTTGTGAATTTTCACTCTCTTCTCTCTTCTTAATAATAAGAATACCTATTATTCTTAATTTCAGTCATTTCATTGGACTCTGAGTTTCTTGAATGTTTTGAGTTGGGAGCTTTTTTTGTTTTGTTTTGTTTTGTTTTTTTGTTTTTTGTTTTTTTGTTTTTTTTTGTTTTGTTTTTTACTGTTGTATCAATGTCTTCTATGGTATGATCTATGCCTGAGATTCTCTCTTCTATTTCTTGAATTCTGTGTTGATGATGCTTGGTCATAACTCCTGATCTATTTCCTGGGTTTTCCATTTCTAGGGTTGTCTCCTTTGTGTTTCTATTTCCATTCTTAGATCATGGACTGTTTTGTTCAATTCCTCCACACATTTGATTTTATTTTCCTGTATTTCTTTAAGAGATTTTGTGTTTCCTCCTTAAGGACTTCTACATATTTACCTGTGTTCTCCATTTCTTTAAGGGAGCTATTTATGTCCTCTTTAAAGTCCTCTATCATATTCATGAGATGGGAATTTAGGTATGAAATTTGATTTTCAGAAGTGATAGGTATCCAGGGCTTGGTGTGGTAGGAAAACTTAGTTCTGAAGTTGTCAAGTAGCATTGGTTTCTTTTTTATGTTCTTGCACTTGCCTCTCTCTATCTGGATATCTCTAGTGCTAACTGCCCTTGCTATCTCCTGACTGGATCCTGTCCCTCCTATGAGCCTGGTTGTATCAGAACTCCTGGCAGACTAGCTGTTTCTGGGATTCTGGGATCCTGGCATCCTGATTGTGGCAATGCTCCTGCAAGCCAAGATCCTAAGAATCTACTTGTGTCAGAGCTCCTGGAAGTCAGGTTTTCTTTGGATTTTACAGAAGTGGTGGGGAGCCAGAGCCCTGAGTCCATTCCAGACACTCGTGCTAGCTGAAAGAAATGTGTGCTTCTGGCTAGGCAGGGTTTCCTGCATCCTTGGTTGGACTATGGTTCCCAATTACAAAGGATGTTGGGTCAGATGTTGTAGCTTCACTTATCATCCTGTGTCTGAGCTTGTGGAAGTCTAACTTCCTCTGGGTGTTGTAGCTGTGGGTGAAGAGTCAGAGCACTGTGTCTTCTCCAGGACAGAAGGGATCATGGTTCTAGCTTGAAGGAGGTTCCTGCAACCCTGGTCCCAGATGTTCTAGGTGTTGGGGCAGATCTTGTGGCCAAACCTGAGATCCAGATTGTGTCAGAGCACATGGGAGTTGAGCTTCTACCAGTTCCCAATTTTCTGAGAAATTGCTACATTGATTTCTGAAGTGACTGTACTTGTTTACATTCCCAACAGGAAGAAAGTGACCATATTGCTAACAGTTTTTATTCACTTTGCAACTTGTTCACTGCTCCCCCTCCAGGTCACTTCCTCCCATAACCTTCCTTCTCATACTTTTGCCCTTCTATTGTGCAAGGACGACCCTCAGTTGACCCTCCTTCCTGGGACTTCATGTCTTTGAGGTGATTGGTATCCTCTCCCATTTAGGCCAGACAAGGTTGCCCAGATCAAAGAACTTATTCTTTGGATAGACAATATATTTCCAGAAAGCTCCAACTTCAGATGTTTCTGATCTCCATGAACACAAAGCTGCAAATGGAAGAAAAGGTCTAGGTCCAGCCAATTTATGCTCCTTGATTGTTGGGTCAGATAGTGACTTCCCCAAGGGTCCACATAAATTGACTCTTTTGGTCTTCCTATATAGTCTTTTCACTTTCAAGGAATGAAATCTTTCTCTATTCTTCCATAAGAGACCTCAACCTCTATTCCCTGTTTGGGTATGAGTGTCTGCATCCCTATGTTTTGGCTGTTATATGGAGTCCTTCCAAAGGCAAAAAATCATACACTTGTCTGCTAGTAATTTAGAGTATTATTACTAGTGTCATGGTTTAGTTCTTGCCTAAGGGATGGGTCTCAAGTTGGGATCATAGTTGATTGAGCATTTCCTCATTAAAAGACCTGAATTTTAATGTGTTAGAACTGGTAAAAATTGGAAATTTTAGCATTATTTATATTATCAATTTGAGATCTTGGGGAGTGAATAATAAATTGATAGTGTGGCTTAATAGCAATTTGATTTTATATCAAGTAAATAAGAAGTAATTTGTCCTGGCTAAGCTTATGCAACCTGGCATACAAAATATTGATTTCTGAAAGGAAGGAACCTCACTAAAAATGTTTCTAAAATACCCATCTCTAAATTATTTTCTTAATTGGTCATAAATGGGATAGTGCCAGTCTCTTGTGGGTTGTTCAGTCCCAAAATTGTTTGTCATGGATGTACGGGCAAGCATATTGCAAATTCAGGGGAAACCCAACACTAATATCATCCTTCCATGCCTCCAGAATCGAGCCCTATTTGAGACATCCTCTGAAGTCTGTTATGACATCCTCTGATGATGTGCAGTGAAAGGAAATCTAAGCCACATAATTACTTTCTGCCCTCAGCTGACCTTTTGGGTCATGGAGTTTCCTAAAAGTAATAGAAAACATAATTGAGATGTCACACATGGTTTAAATTGAGACTGCTTGGGTTTGTGGCCTATGAAAACAATTGGCTTCTGAAATTGTTCATAAGCAACAAATTCTCATTTTGTAGACATGCAAAGATAGAACCACCTGTTCTACTGGTTCAATGTTCAAATAAAGTTTGATCTTCTTCTTCACTAATACTCCAGAAGCAAATACTTCTCAAAAAATTCAAAACAGACATACATAGAAGCATGCTTAACTAGTCTCCTTGATGTAACATTGTGAAGTCATTATTCTCAATGAAGGTACATTAAATAATTTTAATCAAAGAAGTATAGTACAATATTAATGATTTTATTGAAGGGAAGAAAGTTAAGAAAAATTAAAGGCAATGTTGAATTAAAAATAAAGGAGTTATGATGAATACTTTTTTATAATTGCAAAAAATATAAATCATAAGAAATGTAATACTAAAGTGATTATTTTGTGCTTTTGTTGTAAAAAGAAACTAAAGTTTTAAGTACAAATTGAGAAACTGTATTCGATTCATTTTTTTCTAATTAAAGTTCTATCCAAATACCTACTTTTCTTCAAAACTTTCACGGCATTTAAATGTAATAAGTCATGACACATTGTAGTTAACTATAATATCTATTTAATATACATGTATTTATTTTTTTTATTTTTTTCATTTTAATTTGTGAAATATAATCAGTAATCAAAAGTTTACAAACCAAAACCTAACAACTAACCAACCAACTAAACAAACAAACAAACAAAAGGCCCAGAGCACATGATTTTATCAAAGAACTCTACTGGACTTTCAAAGAAGTTAATGCTGCTACACACCTCAATTATTCTATTAAATTGAAACAGAAGAACCATTGCCAAGTTCTTTTAATGGGAACATATTTACTTTAACACACAAATCACATAGATACTCAATAAAGTAAAATAAGTACAGGTCATTTTCTCTTATGAATATGGATGCAACATTTTTCAATGCAAAGCTTGTAAATTAAATACAAAAATACATCAAAAAGATCATCTACAAATAGCAACCCAGCCATAAAACTTTCAACAGAAAATTTGTTCTGCCTTCAAGAAGTGCAGGGACCAAGATGGAGCAGAGAAAGAGGTAATGGCCAACTAACGTCTAGCCCAAGCTGAGACTCATCCCGTAGTCAGGAACCAATTCCTGATGATAGTAACATCCCATTATGCTTGCAGACAGGAGCCTGGCATAACTTCTTTCTGAGAGACTCTACCCAATGGCCAATGTGAAGAGATGCAGAGACCTACAGAGAAACATTGGATGGAACTCAGGGAGTCTTATGGAAGAGTTGTGAGAAGGCTTGAGGGCCTTGCATTGGATAAGAACTTCACAAGAAGACAAATAGAGTCAAGTAAGCTGGACACTTGGTATCTACCAGAAACTGAACCACTAACAAAAGAGTGAGCATAGCTTCACCCAAGCCCTCTGAACATACATAGCAGATGTGCAGCTTGGTCTTGAAGTGAGTCTTGAGTTGGGGCTGTTCCTAAAATGATCATCAACCTTGATCAAGTATGTTTCATCCTAGAAAAGAAGGAATATTTCAACCTATGCAAATTGATAAATGTTACCTACGATATAAACTGAAAGACAAATTATACATGATCATCTTATTATATGTAGAAAACACCTTTGACAATATTCAAGACCCATTCATGATAAAGTCTATAAGAGCTAAGGGATAAAAAAATGAAAGAACTCTACCTTAACAAAATAAAGGCTGTTAACATCATCAAGGCCGTGGTCAATATCAGCTTCTCTCATAGAGAGAAGTCCAAAGGAAATCCACTCAACCAGGAAGAAGGCAAGGATTAAGTCCATGCTCTCAATTCATATTCAATATACAATTTGAAGTCTCAGTTAGAGAGGAAGGAAACTGTATTCAAAGTATTTTTATTCCATAGGAATTCCACAGAATATCCTTTTAGCTGATTATCATTTTCAACAAAGGAGCAAGAAATAAAATAAACATACAAAAAGGTATACTTCCTATATACAAATAAAAAGTAGACTGAGAGAGAATTTAAGAAACCACATTTCCTAATATCTATAAAATATGGAAATACTTGTGATAACTCTTAACCAAGCACATGAAAGAATAGTATGATAAAAACAAAGAAACAGAAAAGGCAAAACCCCTTTGAATCAATGAAGAAAGAAATTTATGAAAATACCAGAAGATGGGAAGAAGTCACACATTGTAAAAAAATAATGGTCTTTTTGTCAAAAACAATAGACAGATTTAATGCAAGCCCCACCAAAATTCCAATACAATTGTTTTTTTAATTAATTTTTTTTCTTTATTATTAGATATTTTCTTTATTTACATGTAAATTTCTCCATTCCCAGTTTCC
>NW_022196896.1:47328851-47330186 GCF_008632895.1 Mastomys coucha
CCCACTGAGGCCTGAAAAGGCAACACAGCTAGAAGTGTACCCCAAATTTTAATTGAATTAGTGTCTAATTTACTGTGTTCTTTATAAATATTGGATAATAGCCCTCTATGAGATGTAGGCTTGCCAAAGATCTTTTGCCAATCTGTATGCTGTCATTTTGTCCTTTTGACAGTGTCCTTTGCCTTACAGAAGCTTTGTGATTTCATGAGGTCACATTTATCAATTTTGATTTTAGATCCTGAGCCAATGGAGTTCTGTTCAGGAAAATGTCTCCTGTCCCAATGCTTTTAATGATATTTCCCACTTTTTCTACTGTGAGTTTAAGTGTATATGGTTTCCTGTTGAAGTTCTTGATCCACTTGGACTTCAGTTTTGTGCAGGGTGATTAATATGGATTTATTTGCAGACATCCATGTAGAAATGCAGCACCATTTGTTGAAAATATTTTCTTCTTTCCATTGTAAGGCTTTTACCTCTTTAAAATATTCAAGTGTTCATAGGAGTGTTTCTGGATCTCCATTGTATTCCATTGAGCAGTGTGTCTGTTTCTGTACCAACACCATACAGTTTTTAATCACTATTGCTCTGTAGTACAGCATGAGGTTAGGCTGATGATTTCTCAAGAAATTCTCTATTGTTCAAGTTTGATTTGCTATCCTGTTTTTTTTTCCCCCATAGGAAGTTGAGAATTGCATTTTTCAGGTCTATAAAAATGTGTTGGAATACTGACAGGGATTGCACTGAATGTATAGAATTCTTTTGATAAGATGACTACTTTCACTATGTTAATCCTACCTATACATGATTAGGGGAGATCTTTCCATCTTCTGATATTTTCTACACATTCATTCTTTGGGAATTTAAGTTTTTGTCATACATAACTTTCACTTGCTTGGTTAGAGTTACACCAAGATATTTTATATTATTCATGGGTATTGTAAAGGGTATTGTTTCCCTAATTACCTGGCCTGCTTATCCTTTCTATAAAGAAGGTCTACTTATTATCTTGTGTTAATTTTGTATCCAGCCACTTTGCTGATGTTGTTTATCTGCTGGAGAAGGTCTCTTGTAGAATTCTTGGTGATGCTTCTGATTACTATTTTATCATCTAAAAATAGGGATATTATATTATTTCCAGTTTGCATTGCTTTGATGATTTCTCTCTCTTATTGCTCTGAGGAGAACTTGTTAAATTAGCATATTAAATAGACATGGAATACACGGGCAGGCTTCTCTTGTCACTGATTTTATGGAATTGGTTGAAGTCTCTCTCAATTTTGTTTCATGCTGGCTATTGGCTTGCTGCATATTGCTTTGATTATGCTTAGGTATGTG
>NW_022196896.1:47330822-47334605 GCF_008632895.1 Mastomys coucha
TGTCTTACAAAAACTGATACATCAAAGATTCCATCTCAGACTACTATATTCAGCAAAAGTTTCAATCAGCATAGATGGAGAAACCAAGATATTCAGTGATGATGGAACCTACTACCAAGAGGATGCTAGAAGGTAAACACTAACACAATTAGGCTTGCTATAGTGTAGAAAGTACGAGAAATAAATTATTTCACACTACTAAAACAAATAGAACTGGAGTATTTGCATAGAACAAAAACACATAAAATCAATGACCAACATCAATGTACAAGTAATTAAAAACACTTGAACATTAATATCTGTCAGAATTAATAGACTCAAGTCCCCAAGATAACAAAATAGATACATAAACACAATCCTTCATTGTGTTATATACAAGAAAGATAAGGGGTACAAGGCACATAGCTAAACATATCAAAGGCAATATATGAGAAGCCACTATCTAACATCAATTTAAATGGATAAACACTTAAAACAATCCCACTAATTTCAGGGATAAAACAGGACTGTCCACTCTCTTATTTTCTTGCTGTAGACCTTGAAGTTCTAAATAGAACAATATGGTAACTCAAGGAAATCAAGGAGATACAAATTGGAAAGAAACAAGTAAAAATATTACACTTGGCAGATGATATGATACTATATAAGTTATTGCCTACTCAGTTCTACTAGAGAATTCCTACAGCAGATAAACTCCTGTTATCTCCCTTCCCCACACCCCCCAATTTAAGCTCTAAGGCAGAGCTGACAGCCTGAGCCTGGATGTGGCCACCTGCTGGGGCTAAACAATGGCCCACTTATTGCAGTCCACCTTTGAAGACAAAAGGCTGGAAATTATACCTAGCCACTGACACCCCTTCTTGCCTTCAGACTTGCTGACTTGTGAACACGCCTACCTACTGGAGAACTTTGAGTTTCCAGAATTTGGTGTCTCTTGTCTGCTACTGTGTTACATTATGCATATACCTTGTGCCTGTAGATTTTCGGTTTCAGTCTTGCCTGCCTATAAATCTTCAAAATATCCCCAAGTAAATAGATGCCTTGATAATCCTACTTGGCATCTGTGTCTCTTTGTCTCCTGACCATTTCATTTTCCAGGTCCTTATCTAACCTCCAGCTGAAGCGAACACAGACTGGAGTGGAGCTGCGGGCTGGTTCCACTCAGATGGCTCCCAGGCATGGGGCTCAGACACAGGGGAAATAGAGGACACACTGTCTCGCAGAGCTCTGCCTAAACAAAAAAGGAAAAGAAGAAAAGGATGTATACCATTCCACATGGTAGGTAATTGATGCTAGCACTGGCCATATTGTAGAAGTCCATGTGAGAAGGGTACAGGGCTAGGTTGAATTGGTACTGACCCGGTGAGTGATTCTCTTAGGGACTGACAGTGAGGATGGGGTCGAAGGTATCCAAAGTAGCCATTCAGAATGCAGACAAGCTACTCGGGACAAAGGGAGTTAGAGTAGAAAAGAAAGGCATTAATGAATCTTTCAGAAGAGATAGAAATTCATTGTCCATGGCTCCAGGGAGTGACTAAGATAAATAAAAAGACTTGGGAAAAAATATGAAAAGTGCTTAGAAATAATAAAGTGGATGTATTCACGCTCTGCCTGTGGGCTCTTGCCACACATTCATAGAAGAGAAAGAAAAAAAGGAGGAGTCGGCGGAAAACGAATGGAGTCTGATTAGCTCCGAGAACTCAGACTCAGATACAGAAACTGAGGAGGGCCAAAATACCTCCTCTGGCTCAGATACGGAAACCGAGGAACGTCAAAATACTTCCTCGAAAAGTAGATTCACTAGGTCTCATGGAGAGAGAGACGGCGTTCTTATGTAGCATCTGCCTCTTCTTTGATAAGAGAAAAGACTCAAAGATGTTTGCAATTAAGTAAGCTGGAGTTTGAAATTAAGCTACAGAAATTGAGTAATGAGTTAAGTGAGTTAAAGGCACTATCAGGCAGAAGGAAAGACAGCTGTCTGGAGGCAGGACATTCGCCTTTAGAAAGATCATTCTGTCAGGCTCGCAAGAACGGGCAAGACACTTTGGGACTGCTAACGTTTCCAGTAGTGGAATGGTGGGATCAGAATGATGATTTGTACAGATATTATCAAACTTTAGATATTAAAATAATTAATTATCTAAAGGAAGCAGTGACTCAGTATGGTCCAAAGACGCTGTTTATGCAGGCACTGTTGGATAATGTTATGGAATTTAATCTAATGCCGCAGGACTGGAAAATGTTGTGCCAAGCCACACTGCAGGCAGGTGATTATTTGGTCTGGAACTCAGAAAGGCGGGAGGCTAGCAAGAAATCAGTAGCACAAAACGCTCAGTCAGATAATCCAGAACGGAATCTAGACACACTACTGGGAGAAGGATTTTATGAAGGAAATGCTAGACAAATTGAGTATCCTGCCCAAGCTTATGTTCAAATTGCCATGGCAGTTAGAAAAGCTTGGGTACAATTACCCACAAAAGGTGAGGGTAGTGGGAGTCTAGCTGGTATCTGGCAAGTACCAGAGGAACCTTTTCAGAATTTCATAGCTAGATTGGAGCAAGCTGCAGGCAGAACTTTGGAACTTCTTATCAGAACGGTCCACTCATCACACAGTTAGCCTATGAGAATGCTAATTCAACGTGTAGATTGTCAATTTAAAAAAAGGTTTTCGAGCTGGGCAGTGGTGGCACACATCTTTAATCCCATTACTTGGGAGGCAGAGGCAGGCGGATTTCTGAGTTCAAGGCCAGCCTGGTCTACAGAGTGAGTTCCAGGACAGCCAAGGCTACACAGAGAAACCCTGTCTTGAAAAAACAAAAACAAAAACAAACAAACAAAAAAGTTTTCAAGACAATACCTGGTTGGGAAATGAGTCAAGTGGCCGGTCCCAGGCCCTGTTCTTAAAACAACAGGCAGCATGTGGGGCCATGAGGCTGCCACCAAGTCAGGAAGATCTGTATCTGAACTTTTCAGAACATCCCCAGGAAGTGCAGGAGTGGACCTATATTCCACCTGCCACACAGTACTAACGCCAGAGATGGGAGTTCAGATTCTGATCACTGGAGTTTTGGGGCCTTTACCTGCAGAGACTTGGGGATTTGTCATAGGAAAAGGTAGCTTGATTGTGAATGGATTGCAGATTTACGCAAGTGTTATTGACCTCGTTTATCAGGGAGAAATTAAGATTATGGCTTCCTTGCCTCGTCTTGTCATTACAGTACCTACTAATCAGAAAATTGCTCACCTTTGTCTTCTAATGCTGTTACTAATGAGAAAAGACAAAGTTGTTTTGGTTCTCCTGGAGTATAGATAATTATCTCCAGGGTAAACTGATAAAGTTCTTAAATGTGCATGAAGTGATTTTTCCTACTGTAACTTCCTTACAGTCCTTAAATAATGCCCTTGTGGTATTTACTGATGGTTCCTCAAAAGGACGAGCTGGATATCTCATAAATAATCAACAGGTGGTTATGGAGACACCTGGTCTATCAGCTCATTTAGCTGAATTTACAGCAGTATTAAAGGTATTTCAAGCTGTATCTGATGCTTTTAATCTCTACACGAACAGCTTGTAGGTGGTGCAATCAGTACCCTTATTGGAGACATGTGGTACATTTAATTTCAACACCACAGCAGGAACCTTATTTTCACAATTACAAAATATTATTCTTGCACGAAAAAATCAGTTTTATATTGGACATATATGGGCTCATTCAGGCCTACCTGGGCCATTAGCCAGAGGCAATAATCTCATTAGTAGAGCTCTGGTAGGAGAGGTTTTAG
>NW_022196896.1:47336454-47339455 GCF_008632895.1 Mastomys coucha
GTAAAAGATATCTGCCAGAGATATTATTTTCCACAAGGTTCTATCCATCAAAGCACTGTAAAAATTTCTGGGCAAAACTATGCCATTTGATTATGCCTTAGTCCTTCTTTTTTGTCTAATAGACAATGGGGAGATGTGGGCTCTCTCCCCCCACCTCAGCTCCGAGGCAGAGCTGACAGCCTGAACTACCTGGTGGACAGGAGGCTGCCACCTGCTGGGACTAAACAATGGCCCACTACACTGCAGTCCACCTTTGAAGACAAGAGGCTGGAAGCTACACCTAGCTGCTGACAGGCCTACTTGCCTGTGGACTTGCTGACTTGTGAACATGTCTACCTGCTTGAAAACTTTGAGTTTCCAGAGTTTGGCGTCTCTTGTCTGCTACCGTGTTTACGTTATGCATGTGTCTTGTACCTGGGGATTTTCAGTTTCAGTCTTACCTGCCTATAAATATTCAAAATATTCCCAAGTAAATACATGCCTTGATAATCCTACTTAGCATCTGTGTCTCTTTGTCCCCTGAGCTAAAGTATGTAAGAGTGAGAGACTCATGATGATTCCACTTGGAATCATACCAAGAATGACTCATGTAGTTATAGCACATGGTCTGAAACTATTGGTAACAATCCCTTTAAGTGTAAAATGATCATTTAAAAAGGATTGAAAATCACATATCCTCAATATCACATGTTAACATTACAGTTAGTCACATTACAAATTTACAGTTAGGAAACAGGAATGGAAATGTTTATATCTGTTCATTACACATGAGAAACATTAGTAAAAGATTATATCATTAGAAAAGTTGAGACTCAGTGTTTTAAGGAAGGAAACATGAGGCTATTAATTTTGAAGTGATCCAAATTCTGAGTTTCCCACTACATTCAGACAATATTTAGAACTACTTTTTATGGCACTATATGGAAAGGATAATTTTCTTAGTATATTAAATTTATTTATATCCTCTATTCATCTTTTGTTTGTGTGTTTAAGTAAAGAGGATATAGTCCAGATGGAGGTATAGTATTTAGAAAACTAGGAGCCTACTATTTTATTTGAAAAAAAAAAAACTGAATACTCAATAATTTCAAGTATTTCTCAAAATAGATTTTGAATGCAGAGAGAAGTTTTGTTATTGTAGCCTAACACGTGTCTCTTGATTAGGTCATGCTAATGAAGGCCACAGTGTCTATTACTTGGAGAAACAACATAATTGTTAGATATTCAAGAGAATACATGTGTTCTACAAGCATTCAAAATCATTGGGTACATTTTTAAGAAACACATTGTCTTTCTGTTCATCAAGATATATCACTGCAATAGCATTTATAACATCTCTTCTAAGTTGGCAATCAAAGTAGTGATCCAGGTCATCAGTAGATGTGGTAAGTTCTTCCTGAGTCTGTTTCAGAACCTGAGATAGAGATAAATTATTTTAACAATATTTACAGGGAGAAACATAAAACTTATCCAATTATATTTGTATGGAATAAACAGGTTGAAAAGACGCTGTAAGCTCAATGCCAATTCTAGACCTCCACAGTGTACTCATCTCTTATTGTACAAAGTCAATGAGGGTTTAACTCAAGGGATAGGCCAAAGGGAATGTACTTCCTTAGTCCTTTAACAGAACTATTTCACATATTTGAATCAAATTTTCAAGGGATTCTCAACATCAAACTTTCTGATATTCACACAAACATATATATTTAGTCTATTAAAGAAGAGTAAATTGATGTAGTGCAGTGATGGCTTTTTGTTTTATACTGATATTGACTTAACTGATAGCCAAGTAGTACTCACTTAAATTTATACATTATTTGTAGAAATATGCATGTGAGGATCAAGTTCAGGGGTAGAACAAAGCTTGTAAATTGTCAGAACAAAATCTGAGTCTGAATTACAGCAACATTTTGGTGGCAAATGTGTAAGAGGAAAATCTAAGCTCATGTAAAGGACACGGAGCCATTATATATATTATCTGATATATCATGTTTAGTTATTCATTTCACAATGAACAAAGATTAATTTTACATTTTACATTTTACAGATCTAGACTCATATATCTCAACATATGTTATGGTCAAATATGTCTATATTTCTTATCTATTTTAAATTCTTAAAAACAGGGGTTATTAAACTCAGCTTGTATAAATAGACCCAACTCACTTACCAATTACAAGTAGAAAGAAAGGGCCTGCCACACACCTGTAAGTCTTTTTGCTTTATCTAAGCTAACATTGTCATCCCCATTCTATTTCTATTAAACTTAATATAAAAAGTAAAACAAATTACTTTCAAAATCCAAAACAAGTTTTCATAGGATAAAAGGTAGTACTAATTTTTTGCTTCTTATACCATTTTCTTTTGTATGGAAATTTTCTTCCAAAAATTTAAGTATGTTTAATGACAAACAGTAGAGTCTTTATTAGGAGGAAAGAGTTTAAGAATTACTAAGAACAATTAAAAAAATATACCACTTTAACAAATGTCATATTGAGTGAACATTATATCATCAGTCTTATTTAAAACTATCTATATGCTACATAGAAAAGTAAGGCTTGAGATTGAAGCAGATTCCTTATGCTATATAAGTTAGTGGATAATATTGGTTGTTAGTTCTCTTAATCAGTTTTTATTTCTGAAATTATTATCCGTTTTAAACTTACCCGCCCTTCAGTGACCATTGATGTCATCAGCATAATTATGAGAAAATACATCACTGGAAATGAATCCATGGCTAGAACTAATCAAAGAAGTTATCATAGTTGCAGCCAGCAATGTATGAGTTGAAGAAGGAAACCAAAAGATTGATAGAAGTTATGCCAAAGCATCTATGTGTGAAAATTCTTTAACAACATAGGAAGAAAAGATACACCAAGTAGGGTTACTAGGTTTACAGTGCCCTCTTAGCCTCTAATAAGGCTTATACATAAGCCAAAAGGCTTTACTAATGCCTTATGTGTGTACTTGCAAAGGGAGAAGAAATTTGAGTTCCTGT
>NW_022196896.1:47341052-47342050 GCF_008632895.1 Mastomys coucha
GCTATGCTGTCTTCCTTTACTCTTTTTATTTTTATTATTTTTTCTTCACTTTACATCCCAATCAAAGCCCCCATCCCTCCTTTCATGACAATCCTATCTTTCATTTCTCTCTCCTTTTCTCTCTTGCCTGCTCCTCAGAGAAGAAGATCAGAACTTTGGGTACCACCTACCCTTTATCATGTAGTCACAGAAGGAATATACATATTCTCTTCCTTGGGGGCTCAACCATGAAATCCAGGGAATGGGGAAGGGATTGAGAAACAGGGAACATAGACATAGACTAACCCACTCTGCTTGTTAGGGTTCCCATATGATGACCAAGCAGAACATTTGCTACTACTATGTAGGTGGTAGCCTTCTAGCCCCTGCATGATCGATCATTGTTTGGATACCTAATCTCTATGAGCCCCATGGACAGAGGTTCATTGACAATCTATGTCTTCTTGTGTGTAGTTGGACCTTAAAGCTTGCTCAGTAGTATATCCATCTCTTCTACAAGACTCTCTAACTTCTGCCTGATGTTTGATTGTGTGTGTAAATCTGCCTCCATTCTCTGCTGGATAATGCCTCTGAAAAGACAGTAATGTTATGCTTCTGTATGCAAGATAGCTGAGTATTATTTATAGTGTCTATGAGGTTACTATACCCCCCTTTTCAGCCCCTTCCTTTTTACCTAAGAAGGAAAGATAGCGAAGAGGAAAGGAATGGTAGAAATCCCTGAGTTTAAGTCCTCTATTTCCCTCCCTGTCCAAAGTTACATTTGTAAAGTATCCCTTAAATGACAACATACCTATAATTCCTAAATTAACCAGAACTCTCCACCCCACTATAAGGAACTGGGATGGTGATCTTCTTGGTCTGCTTCCAGATGAATTGGGGTGAAGAATTCCCTTCTGGGACCCAATGGGAAACAGTAAAATTGTCTTTGTTGAAGGGGAGCAAGCTGGCATCCGTTGTCTTCCAGTCACTGTGTGCTGAGAAAGTTCATTTCTTATTTG
>NW_022196896.1:47343808-47364061 GCF_008632895.1 Mastomys coucha
CAACACTATGATTATTGCATATAACTTAGATTTTTGAACTGACTTATAGGGACTCTCAGCCACCTTACTTACATCTTCTGATTTATATCCTGCCTTTCCTAATAAATTTATTGGCATCAGTGTAAAATGTAGGGGCACCATATATTGGTGTTCCCTTTATTATATGAGGGAGAATTCAATTAGTTCTTTATATGAACTGCAGACACTAGCTTTTAGGGTATCTGTTGTTAATCTCTCCCAAGAATGTCACTGCATGCTCTTTGCCAATGTTCATCTTGTGCCCATAATCATGCAATTTCTGCATTTGTGAAAGGTACCACACTTTCAGCTGGATCCATTCCAACTTATTGTGGAAGTCTCATTTTTCCTTTTAGTATTGTTGTAATCCTAACTCAACCCATAGAACACTAGTTGACGACACTGCAATAATATGAGGTTTATTGATCCAATGTGAGTGGCCAATGCACGTTGGGTTGCTCAGCCATGCAAGGTGGGACAACCCTGAACTCAGAATGTACACATCTTTTATAGTTAATAGAGGCAGATTTCTGCAACAAGGCTAGCTGGCTTACTCTGGTTGGTGGAACACAGGACAAAGGAATTCATCAGGCATTGGTTGGCTTGCTCAGGGGGCTATTCTTGGCTTAGTCAGCCAACTTCCCTATCCAGCTCTGCACCTGGCCTTGAAAAGTCCCAGGGAAGGGGCTAAGTAACTAGGTGGTGGGGGTGGGGGTGTTGTTGTCAGCAAGGTCAGGTTGACAGTTTGTGGTCTTTTTCAAAATTCACCACAGGAAGGGGTTGGGAGTTATTCCAGGAACTGCTAATCTTATTTTTGTGAACCTTACCATCATTGTGACCACCATTTATTTATTTATTTATTTATTTTTGGCTAGTCTTAGTCTGGTCATTCTGATTCAGCATCCTGACCGCCAGAACTTTGCTTTTATAGCATATCCTTGGCTATCTCTGGAGAACAACTTCTTAGTGCTTGAAGCTGCTGCTTGCTACTGTAAAACTTTGTTTCCACACTGCTTGCTGCTTACAGGAGCTAGAACATGGCCCCCTTATTTTACTGTGAAACTTCATTTCTACATCCCCAGAACTTTGTTTCTATATTCTCAAAAACATGGTTTCTACATTCCCAGAACTTTGTTTTTACAGCTTTGTTTTTCACTTTATTACTTCAATATCAATTCAGAGACTTTTTTTAATTTCTTACTCTGTTTATGTGCAAAAAATCCTTTCTAAGATATAGTGTTCCCTCTGCATAAGAATTCCCATAGGTGGATATGTAGAAGGTAAGATAACTAAGATGCAGGCCATCTTTGGATCAATATGATCTAGGTGTTTCCTTTCTAGGTGTTATCCTGCAGTTTCCTTTCTACCAAAGCTAACTTCTTCTCTGCTTCAGCTGATGGTTTTCTTGGGCTATTTAAGACTTTATCACCTTGTAAGTTTTGAAATAAATTGCTTAGCTCTGGAGTGGCCAAGCCAATCGCAGGCCATAGCCAATTAATAGCTTCCAGTAGAATCTGAAAATCATTAAGGGTCCTTAATTGGTTTCTTTTGATTTGCACCTTTTGTGGCCTAACCATTTACAGAGTTTTTTTTATACCCTAGATAATTAATAGAATATACTCTTCATTTTTTTCCCCAGAGGCTATTTGCAATCCCCAGGAAGACAAGGTTGTTTTTTTTTTTTTACTTTATCAAACGTTCTTTCCATGGTAGATATATCTGGATCAACCAATAAGATATCATGCATATTGTGATAAATAATGGACTGGGGAAATTGCTTGTGAATTATTTCCAATGGCTGTTGTACAAAATATTGACACAAGGTAGGGGTATTTAACATTCCTTGTGGCAGGACTTTCCAATGATACCTTTTCATTGGGTGAAGGTAGGTACTGAAAAAACAAACCGTTCCTTATCACATTCATATAGAGGAATGGTTAAAAAAATTTTTTTTGGATCAATCACTATGATAGGCCATTCCTTAGGCAACGAGGAAGGCAATGGGATCCCAGGCTGCAAGGAACCCATTGGATGAATAATCTTATTAATCTCTCTGAGATCTATCAACATCCTCCACTTGCCAGATTTCTTTTTAGTGACAAATACTGGAGAATTCCAAGGGCTGGTAGACTCCTCTATTTGCTGAGACTCCAGGCATTCTAATGCCTGTAGTTTTTCTTTTGTCATAGACCATTGATTAATCCAGATGGGTTGGTCAGTCAGCCACTGTTGGTTTCTTAGCAGCAGTGGCTCCTTGGGGTAGAGCTAAATTGTTAGCCTCTGATGTATCTTGTTTATGGACAACTTGGATAGTCTGTAACTGTCCTTGGTAACTTTTTCTAACTAATTTAAAATTTTTATTAGGAGCCTGACAGGTTTCATGGCTAAACACTGAGACTGGGGGGATATTAATTTGGGTTTTCCAATGCTATAATAAATCTCTTCCACTTAAGTTAATGGCTATATCAACCATGTATGGCCTCAATTTTCCTACCTGACCTTCTGGTTCTATACATTTAAGACATCTAATACTTTACTTTATTTGGGATAAGGGCCCAACTCTTTGAAATTGGATGTCTACTTCTTGAAGTGGCCAACTAACAGGCCAAGATTTTTGAGAGATAATGGTGGCATCTGCTCCAGTGTCAACCACTCCTTCAATCTCAATATTGTTTATTAGTATTCTTAGTTTTGGCTTTTGATTCTCTTTAGAAGTTAGCCAAAATATTTGTTTCCAGCTGCCTTTGAGGCCTTTTTGAGTTGTTTATAGAACTTGCCTCAGCCTTGTCTGGTCTCAGAACATCTCTTTTTGAACCAGTAATGTTTAATTGTCCTGAGGAAGATAACTTTCCCTGCCTGGCATTAGGGCCTTCAAGAGGCCCCCTGGGATTTTTTGGCAGGGGTTGCCCCATTTGTCTGTTGTTGCTCTACATTCCCTAGTCAAATGTTGGTCTTTGACATATTCCAGAAGGCATGGGCCCCCTTTTGATATCAATTTGGTTTTCCATGCAGTCATTTCTGAGATATCCCTGCTCATGACAATAAGAATATTTGAAATATTGGGTCATCTCTAGGTGTCTAATGGCATCTTCTCCTATTACAGTCATATCAGGTGAGCAAGATCCAACATTGGCTGTATATCTAATCTACTCACCTATTGATGTTGACCTCACCCTCAGTGGTCTGATTGCTTCATTATACTCAGCATTTGCATTTTCAAAGGCTAAAGAGTCAATTATTGCCTTTCTTGCTGCTGGATCTGATACACTCCTTTCCACAGCTGAGGTTAGCCTTTGTAAAAAGTCAGGGAAGGTTTCTTGTGAAACTTGTATGACTTGAGTAAATGGTTCAGGTCTCTTCCCTAATTCTGTGACTTTGTCTCAGGCTTTTAAGGCTGACAATTGACACAATGCCATAGTTTCTTCATAATATACAGCCTGTACCTCTGCCTCAGCAAAATGACCTTCACCAAGCGTCTGGTCTCTGGAAATCTCTCTATAGCTTGCTCTATTTTGTTGTGCTATCTCACTCACCTTGTCTCTCCACCATACAAACAATTGTAATTTTGCAGCAGGTTCTAGTTTTACTCTTGCTATATCCTTCCAGTCTTAGGTGGAATTATTCTGTTTTTAATAGCCTAAGAAGTCAGGATTTGTTTTACAAATGGTGAATACATTCCAAGATTAGTGACACTTTCCTTAAATTTTTTCAGATCTAACACATCCACAAGGTGCTATTCAAATTCCTGATAACCCTGTAGATAATCATCATCTGTAGGTCTTTGTTTTATATTAACAGGATAGACTAAAGTTTGTTTTCTAATAATCTTGGGTTGGCTTTCTCTAATTTTATCTTCTGTCTCAACCTGAGCATTTTCCTTAATTGAAAATTTAAATTCCTCTCTTAAGGTCTGTGTCCACACTTCATATCTTTCCTTTTGTCAATTTACTGTTCCTTGAGTTCCTTTATTTTCTGTTCAAGGTTCTGCCTCCACATTTTGATTTTTTTTCTTTATATTGCAATTCTGATAGTCTGTTGTCCATTTTATTTTGATTGATTAAATTTAAAAGATTATTCTCCAACCCTGTCTTCCAATCCTGATTATTTCCTCTCTGCTGCTCAGTCTATTCTGTGAGCTGTTGCATTCTTTCTAGCTCCCATCTCCCACTTTCATTTTAATCTTTTTGTCTCTTATTCTGATCCATAATTTCTTGTGTCTTCAATTCTAGTGTTTCCTCTATGCTATGTTGCCAAGTCTTAAATTTCTCTTTTTGTTTTTCCTGCTGTTCTATAATTTTTTGTATCTTCTGTTCTAAGCCCTGCTTCCATAATCTTAGCTTCTCTTTATTTTGTAATTCTAATATTGTAGCATCTGCCTTATTTTGATATGCTAGATTCAATAAATTATCCTCTATACTTTGCTTCCAAATTTTATCTCTATATCTCCTTGCTGTTCAGTCTGATCTTTGAATTGTCAAAATTTTTTTCTAGTTTTTTTCTTTTCTTTTCTTTTCTTTCTTTCTTTTTTTTTGAGTTCCTGTCTCCAACCCTCATTCTCCTTTTGCTCTTGCTTATCTTGACATATGAAATCCTGAAACTTTAGTTCTAGTGTTTCCTCTAGGCTATGTTGCCAAGTCTTAAGCTTATCTCTCTGTTATTCAGACTCATCTATGAACTTCAAAAATTTCTGTTCTAGCATCTCTTGCAGCTTCTGTCTCCAACTCCCATTCTCCTCTTTCTGTTGCTTATTTTGACCTATGAAATCCTGAACCTTTAGTTCTAGTGTTGTTTGGAGTAACCTTATCTGAACATTAACTGCTCTGTCAGCCATAACTGCTTACTGGCACAAAAGTCTTGACTTCCATGGAAATGTACTAGCCAAGTTGAAAATTAACAACTGCCTTGATGGGAAAGTATAGACTCAGCTGAGAACAAATAGTTATTATTCTTGCTGTTAGGTATCCAGCAACCCACTTAGTACCAGAATAGATAAGAACACATAGTTAATTAATCTTACTGATAGTTATCTAACAACCTACTTTGTTATGAGAACACCTGCTATAGATCTCAAAGTGGTCTGAATGTTAGCTACCTTGTCAGACAAAATAGCTATACATTATATAGACAGGTACCTAGCAACCTGAACTTTTCACCTAGCCATTTTCCTGGTACTGAGAGCACCTGCACTCCTGAAGACAAAGCGATCCTACTCCTTCCTCCTCCCCCCATCCTGCTCGTATGAGTATATAACTTGAAAGATAAAAATTAAAATTTGATAGCTTGATCAGACGCTTTGACTTTCTGTTGGTCCTTCATGTCCCTTGTCTCTCTTTCTTTTCTAGGTGATCCCCTAGTCCTGCTCGATCACCCTGTGAGCCCAGTGGAGCAAATTGGCACCTGAACAGGGACCCCAGGGGATCACAGGGGAGAGAATGCCACACAACTAAGGAGGGTAGGCCTATCCACTCATTCTCGATTCAGCAGGATCCCTTTGTCTAACCCGCCCATGAGACAGTCCAAGAGGAAAATAGAGTGGTGCAGATCTTAAGGTAAGACGTGGGGCCGTTTTTATATCAGGACTCAAGGAGTCAACTCTGGATGCAAGGAACAAGGGTAAAGAAAAAGGATTTAAAGAAATTTTTAGATTTTGTAAGAGAAATTTGTCCATGGTTTCCCCAGGAAGGAACAATAGATGAAAATCTTGGCTCAGAGTTGGTGATTACTTTAAAGACTATTATGAGACACTGGGGCCTTTGAAAATACTTGTTACAGGCTTTTACTACTGGTCTCATATTAATGATATCCTTGAGACAATGCCTAAGTGGCCAGATCTTCAACATTTAGTGGCAGAGGGAGAGCATTCTCTTAAAGAGTCAGTTTCTCGTTCTCCTAATCTAGCAACTCACACATCACTTTCTTCTCCGTTTAGAGAGAATGTTTCTTCTGCTCTGTGTTCCTTAGTGGAAGGTGTTTCAAACCTTCTCCCTCTACTACCTGTTAGAGATCTTCCACTAACTTCACCTAGGGAGGAATTTAAAATAACAGAACCTTCCTCTTCCCTTAATGATCTGCCACCCACTGATGAAGTGGTAAGAAAGAAGCAGCTTGTTACAAATTGGAGCACGATCATAAACAGCCTAAGATAGCTATGATTACTCCTCTGGCCTCAGCTCCTTCCCTGAGAGATCCTGCCATTGTTGCTGTTGCTAAGGCTTCTGTGCCTCCCCCAGAAGTTCTGCCTCTGTTGCAACACTTTCATCTTTCCTTCCACAGCTACCTCATAGAAATTTAGATAGTTTTGATTCCTCTGCCAGGTCTGACACCTTCCCCTCAAATGTGGCTATGGCTGCCTGTGTTGTGCAGGATCAGGTTTCTCTGGTTGTCCTGAGTTCCTCTACCCAGCTGGTAGAGTTGTTTACAGTCCTTGGGGCATTCAAAACATTACAAATAACCACATTTAATTTACACACTTACAGTTACTATATAACCCATTATATTCCTGTTTTAGAGGGTAAACTAAAGAGACATTTGTCCATGGTATCCTCGCAAAGAAATGGTTAATGAAAACAGGTCAAAATAGAAAGAAAATGGATTTCAGAGCTCTCCTGGGGAAAAACCTAGAGATGTCTTACTTCCTCTCTGGCCCATAGAGGAGAAATTCTTAGTTTAGATTATATTAAGTTCTCTACCCTCTCTGTGTTGTCTGCTGGTGCATCAATCTGTCCACATGTCAATTTGTGTTTGTTTGTTTTTTTGTTTGTTTTTGTTTTGTTGTCTGAATGACTGTTGTTCTATGTTTCATGTTAAAAAGAAAAAGGAAAAAAATGGTTAAAAGTTCATCTGCTGGCTATCTACTTCTTACTTTAGTCTCAGTGTGCACAGTGGGAGACTGATTTAAGTTGCCCCTCACCCTTAGCCAGGAGTCAAAAACAACAAAGAGCTAAGACAGATGCTCTCTGTTTGTCTTTGAAGAAGCCGCCTGACCACGCCTACCACCTGAATACACCCCTCGCCTGAGCATGCCCACTGCCTGAGTATGCCAGCCCACTGAAGATCTTCTGAACCTGGAAGACTTTGGCACCTGAACTTTCTTTATAGTTAATCCAGAGACTTGTTTTCAGTTTCCCCTGTGATTATAAAAACCCTTGTTTGTTCTCAGTAAAGTGGAGCCTTGATTGGGACACAACTTGGCTTCGCGTTTTCTCTTGAATTTCAAACCCTCTCTTTCAGGTCCTTTATTCCTTCCTAACTGAGGAGAACCCGGTTCATGAAACTGCAGGCAGTTTCAGCACTGTAACAACTATCATCTTGAAAGTTACTGTTATTTTCTACAGTCTTATCCTGAATTGCTTATTTCATAGGATTTCAGTTCAGCTCAGTTCCTGTTTTACGCTCCTGTGCTTCTCTGATCATTTGGGATTCCTCCTTTCCTTGTGAAGAGATGACTTTAGAGGTTTGAACTTAGATGCAGTTGTGCTACACAGGCTGTTCTTCCAAGCAAAGTGGTTTGATTGAACAGTTTCTCTAGGGTTCTGATTCTTGAGCATCAGATTATTTAAGATAGTGATATTGAATAGCAGCTCTTAGTACTTCTATGTGATTGTTGGATCAAAAACTACTGTTTACCCCTGAAAATTGCCATTTGCTCCCTATGCAATTAAGAAACAGGGATAGGAAATTAACATCTATCTTCACAATGTTTTAGTTCATGGGATTGATTTGGTTTGTTTGGTTTGGTTTGGTTTGCTTTGGTTTGATTTGGTTGTGCTCATATTAAGCATATTTCTAAATATTTCTGTACTTTCAACACTATTTCTTTCTTTCCTTTTTTTTTCTTTTATGGTTTTTCAAGACAAGTTTCTCTGTGTAGCCCTGGCTATCCTAGAACTCACTCTGTAGACCAGGCTGAACTCAAACTCAGAATTTCGCCTGCTTCTGCCTCCCAAGTGCTGGGATTAAAGGTGTGTGGCATCACCTCCTGGCTTCTTATTTCTTGAAATGTTGCCTTCCCTTACTCTAAGTATTTTTTTTTATCTTGACCTTACATTCCAATTCCAATCAATGCCTCTCCTCCCACCTTTCCTCACAATCTCCTCTTCCAATTCCCTCTCCTTTTCTGCATTGCCTTCTACTCAGAGAAGGAGCAACACTTTGGGTACTAACCTACCCTGGAACATCTAGTTGTGGAAGGAATGTACATACACATTCTCTCTCACTGAGGACCAACCAGGGAGTCCATGGGGTGGGGAGGGATTCAACAACAGGGAACATAGACATATACTGCCCCCACTCTGCTTATTAGGGTTCTCATATGAAGACCAAGAAGAACATTTGCTACAAGTATGTAGGAAGTAATGTTACAGGCCCTGCATGATCATCGCATGTTGCCCCAGTCTCTGTAAACCCCCATGGGCACAGGCTAGCTGACACTGTAATTCTTCTTGTGGTGTCCTTAGACCATAAGGCTAGCTCAGTAGTATATCCCACTCTTCAAGTAGCCTCTCTAACTTCTAGAAGCCTGATGTTAGATTGTGGATATGTATCGGCTTCAATTCTCTGCTGGATGATGCCTCTGAAGAGACAGTTATGTTAGGCTTCTGTTTGCAAGATTGCAGAATATCATTAATAGTGTCAGAATTTGGTTCTATCACATGGGATGGGTCTCAAATTGCACCAGTCATTGCTGTAACAGTCTCTGTACTATCCTTATCCCTTCTCAAGTTGAAGGCATGAACATCATGGGTGGAAGGATTTGTGGGTGTATTGATGTCCCAAACCCTCCTCTAGAAGTCTTTCCTGAATACATGGGTAGCCATTTCAGTCTCTATACCCTCTTTTGTAGGAATCTCAGCTAGGTTCACCCACATAGATTTCTATTATTCTCCCCAGTCCCAGGCTTCAAGCTGGATCAAGAGATACTTCCTACTGGTTTCTATTCTTACTCCCAGGTTTCTTCTCCCATCCTGCTGCCTATACCTGATCACCACCATCTTTACTTTTCTCACCCACTCTCATACCTACTTCTTTTAATCAAATTTTGATGATGCTTAACTTTCCCCTTCTTAGTTAGATTCAAACATGCTCATTAACATTATATCCCCTTCCTAACTTGTTTCTTTGTGTCTTTGGATAGTAGCATGATTATCCTGCATATTAAGTTTAATCTCCACTTATAAGTGGATGCAAACAATCCATATCTGTATTTCTAGACCTCTATTGCCTAAGTATGTTATCATTAAGTTCCATCCATTTTTCTGCAAAAATCAAGATTTCTTTGTTTTTAAACATCTATAAGATAGTTGTGTGATTTTTTTTCAGTTTGTCTATATGCTGGATTATATTGATAATAGTTTTTCATATCAATGACCTCTACTCAATATTGTACTTGAATTTCTAGCTAGAAAATTAGACAACAAGGATGCCAAAGGGATACAAATTGGAAAGAAAGAAGTCAAAATATCACTATTTGCAGATGATATGCTATTATACTTATGTGACCCCCCACCAAATCTCACCACAGTACTCCTAAACCTAATAAACATCTTTAGCAAAGTGGTTAGATATAAAATTAACTCAAACAAATTAGTAGCTTTCCACTTCTCAAAGGATAAATAGGCTTAGAAAGAAAGTAGGGAAACAACATCTTTCGCAGTGGTCACAATAATGTAAAATACAATGGTGTAACTCTAACCAAGCAAGTAAATATCTGTATTACAATTACTTCAAGTCTCTGAATAAAGAAATTGAAGAAGATTTCAGAATATCTCCTATGCTCATGGATTGGCACGATTAATATAGTAAAAATGGCCATCTTCTGAAAAGCAATCTACAGATTCAACTCAATCCCCATCAAAATTCCAATTCAATTATTCATGGAGTTAGAAAGAGCAATATGGAAATTTATTTGGAATAACAACAAAATAAAACCTCAATAGCTTAAACTATACTCAACAATACAATAATTTCTGGGGGAATCACCATTCCTGACCTCAAGCTGTATTACAGAGCAATGGTGATAAAAACTGCATGGTATTGATATAGTGAAATGCAGGTAGATAAATGGAGTAGAATTGAAGACACAGAATTGAACCCACACACCTATGGTCACTTGATCTTTGACAAAGGATTGAAATCCATCCAGTAGGGGAAAAAAGACAGAATTTTCAACAAATGGTGCTGGTTCAAATGGCAGTCAGCATCTAGAAAAATACAAATTGGTACACTCTTATCTCCCTGTACAAAGCTTAAGTCCAAGCAGATCAAAAAACCAGATATATTGAAACTAATAGAAGAGAAAGTGGGGAAGAGCCTCAAATACATGGGCACAGGAGAAAATTTCCTGAACAGAATCCAATGAATCATGCTCTAAGATCAAGAGTCAACAAATGGGACCTCTTAAAATTGCAAAGTTTCTGTAAGGCAAAGGACATTGTCAATAGGATAAAATGGCTATCAATAGATTAGGGAAAAAATCTTTACCAATTCTACATTGATAGAGAGATAATAGCCAATATATACAATTAACTCAAGAAGTTAGACTCTATAAAACCAAATAACCCTATTAAAAATGTGGTACAGAACTAAACAATGAATTCTCAACTAAAGAATACTGAATGGTTAAGATGCACCTAAAGAAATGTTCAACACCTTTAGTTATCAGGGAAATGCAAATCAAAACAACCTTGAGATTCTACCTCATACCAGTCAGTATGACTAAGATTGAAAACTCAGATGACAACAGAGACTGGCAAGAAAGTAGAGAAAGAGGAAGACTCCTCCATTGTTGGTAGGATTGCAAGCTGGTAGGACTACTCTGGAAATCAGTCTGATGGTTCATCAGAAATCTGGACATAGTACTACCTGAAGACCCATCTAAAACTCCTGGGCATATACCCAGAAGATGCTCCAACATGCAATAAGGACACATGCTCCACTATTTTCATAGTAGCCTTATATATAATAGCCAGAAGCTGGAAAGAACCCAGATGTCCTTCAATAAAGGAGTAGATACAGAAAATATGGTACATTTACACAATGGAGTACTACTCAAGTATTTTGTTTGTTGGTTTTTTTTCAATTCTGTATAGAATCTAAGGAAATCAGGACAGATACTAAAACATGGTAGGAACCTGGAAACCTGGAAGCAAGAGTTGATGCAGAGTCCGTAGAGGAGTGCTGTTTACTGGCTTGCTTCACATTCTAATTCAGCCTGTTTTCTTATAGAATCCCTGACTGGCAATACCCATCATAGGAGATGATCCTTCCCCCAAATTGTGAAAATGCCTTATATCTTAATCCTATGAGGTAGTTTCTCAACTGGGTCCTCCTTCCTCTTAGATGACTTTAATTTGTCTACAAAATTGTGACACAAAATTGCTGCCAGTATACTTATTTAGACTAAAGTGGGACAAATGAACAAGCTGGGCAATGTTGTAATAAACTTGACCATGTTGATTTTTGGCAGAATGGGCACTTGGAATTTGGATTACACAAGTTGATGAATGCTTAAAGAATGTCTTAACGGATGAAACTAGTACAAGAATGGAGGACAGTGGGACTGAAAACCAAGTAGATTTTGGTGAGACACCTTGTGAGATTTCAGAGGAGTAAAATGAAATCAGATTGCCTAGAAATTATTCTTGTAATATTTTGGAAAAAGAGTTTCAATTTCTCACTCTGATGACTTTTTATTTAATTTCTTAAGACATAGTATAAAAAAAGTTTGTTTTTCCAATTCATATAGGCTTATTCAGCCCTTGAGTGCTGCTATAAACTTGGTAAGAGATTGTAAGAAGGTAAGAGTTTATGTTAAATAAGTTGGTCTTAGTTAACATTATGAAGAGCTCAAAGAAGCATACATAAATCATAAAAGTTGTACAAAGTGGATAATGTTTACTGTGTTAAAAACATTATAATCTTCATTGTCATAGTCATCATCTTCATCATTATGATTTAATCCTAATTTTTTTCTCCTCTTCTTTCTCTTTCTCCCCATTTTTCTTTAAATTCTACCTCAGGATATTCCAAGACTATGGGATATCTAGAAACAAAATAGGTAATCTAAGTGGCTGATAGTATTGTTCACCAATTCAAAGACATCCTGGTCTTGAAGTAAGTCAATGGGCATTCCTTTTTTCTGTCCCATATGCCATCTACAATACCTTCTTAAAGTTGTCTTTATCATTGACCTTGTTCTTATCAGATATTGCATTACACTCTGGGTTAGTGGCAGAATATAAACTAGAAATATTTTATTTAAAACTACAAACATAGATAGTGGGAAACAAAGTCCATTCACTAGCATTAGTTCAGTTACAAAGGGGCAGTCTGGATAGAATGCATGCTGAATACTAGCCTTCTTGTGGTTAATTACAACACAGAAATTTCATCAAGAGAGAGACTTTCAGGTCAGTCCAGTATGACAAGGACTTCAAGACTATGAAGAAAGAAATTGAGGAAGATACCAGAAAATGGAAGGAACTCTCATGCTTGTGGGTAGGTAGGAATAATATAGTGAAAATCCCAATCTTATCAATAGCAATCTACAGACTCAATGGCATCCCAATCAAAACAACACAATTCTTAACAGACCATGAAATAATATTTCTTATCAATGTGGAAAAACAAGAAATACAGCACAGCTAAGACAATCAAGAACAATAAAAAAAAATTCTAGAGGAGACACTGTCCCAGACTTCAAGAACAAGTACTTTTTCAACAACTTATTTAAGTTTTGAGAAAACTCTATTGACTTGAATAAATATAACTTCCATCTCGGTATTGTTATACTTTTCCACTTGGATGAATGGATGTTTGCTATTATAACGACTTCTCAAGACTGCACTTGTCAACATTCAAGTCATAAATGGGAAAGGGTCTCATAGAACATGCTTGCTTTCTATGAGGGCCCTCATAGTGGAGAGTTTCTGGAGCAGTTGGAATAATCTACAGTGGCATAGCCTCTGGTGAGTTGCCTTGGTCCCTGGATCCTTTCATACACAGGACTATCTGTGTAGCCCTGGTTAAACCCTGCCTGTGAAAAATTAAAAAGAACCAAGGCAAAAGTCTAGACAGTATTTATTGAGCAAATATTATTATTGTTCAAGGGAAATGGATGGAAATATGAGTGCCTGAAATGTGTGATAAAAATCTATCATATTTTGTTTGAAAATGTGATACTTTGTTTGAAAATATCAGATATTTGTTTGATATTTTCAAAGAATCATTTAAAAGATGAAAACAAAATCCATGATAGTACTCTACAATCATGAAGGTTGATAGTGTGAAAGAAAGTACATTTTCACTTGCATCTGATCAAGATTAAAGTAAGAGTGAGGGATCCATATGATTCCATGTGGAGTTCTGCCTAGAATGACATGTGTAGTTATAGCATATGGTCTCAAACTGTTGTTAGCAAATGCTTTAGCCATAAAATGATCATTTCATAGGGGTTGAAAAACCACATAACCTGAATATCACATGTTAAAATAACAATTCATAACATTACTAATTTATAATCAGGAAGAGGGAATGAAATGTTTATGTTTTTTCATCACTACAGCATATGAAATGTTAGTAAAAGCTTATAGGATTAAAAAGGTTGAGACTCACTGTTTCAAGGAAGGGGAAGTTAGGGTATTAAATTTGAAGTGATGTTATATCCTAGATTCCTCCTATATTCATACGTTATTTAGAACTATTTTTTCTGCCTCTACCTGGAGAGAACTATTTTCTTACTATATTAAATTTATTTACACCTTCCATTCATTGTTTGTTTGTGTAGTGAAGTAAAGAGAATATAGCCATGATGCAGAATATAATATTTGCACAGTATTTAAAACACTAGGAGGCTACTATTTTATTTGGGAAAAAAACTGAGTGCTCACTAATTTCAAGTATTTTTCAAAATATTTCTTTAATGTGAGAAAAAAGTTTTGTTATTGTTACCTAACACAAGTCACTTGATTAGACCATGAAAATAAAGCTCCCTGCATCCATTTCTTGGAGTAAGAACATAGTTCTTGGATACTCAAGGCAATTCATAAGTTCTACCAGCACTGAATATCATCAGGTATGTTTTCAAACAATATTTCATCTTTGTTGTAATGAAGTAATATCTCATTAACATTTTAAAGTCTTTTTTATATTTTGATGTCAGGAGCCAACATAGGATTACCTAATAAATAGCAAGTGATATTCCTGAGATGATCTGCTTTGGATTATAAGCTGTGACAGATTTTCTCTATAGGTAAATCCCAGAGGAAATTCATTTTAAGAAAGATTCCTGCTATTAACATGGTTTTCCTGTTATTATTAAATATATATAACAATCACTAGGTTTTAGTCCACTCTTTTGCTCAGAACTCAGGAGACCTATGAAGAGATACTGTCATGTGCTGATTCTATATAGACAAATAAATGGCTTCTTAATCACTAATGATGATTCTATAAGAATTCCTAAAATTATATCAGTGATTATTAAGCTCTTTTATAGTGGGACTGCTATTATATTCTTTTCTGATAGTCAATACTACAATGAGAACTTTGTCACTCTCCCATGTCTCACTATTTAATTGCTTCTAGATAGTAACCAGACATTCTTCTACTCAGAACAGATTCTAAGAGGTTGTAAAACGATTAGCCAAAGGTCATAAAAACAGAACTAATGATTTATTATAGGTGTCAATATAGAGGATAAAATATTAACTGGGTTTATCTCTACAAAACTTTGCTAGTAACTTAGTTATGGTTTTCAACACTCAATGAACCTGTGGAGCTATTACAGGTGATGGAAAGAATTCAAGAAGTTAGTCTCCAGAGAATCAAATAACCCTATTAATAAGTGAGGTACAAAGCTAATTAGAGAATTCTAAACTGAATCTCAAATGGCTGAGAAGTACCTAAAAAAAAATGTTTAACATCTTTAGCCATCAAGAAAATGCAAATCAAAATGACCCTGAGATTCCATCTTACATCAATCATAATGGCTAAGGTCATAAACTCAAGGGACAGTACATGCTTGTGAGGATGTGGAAAAGGAGGAACACTACTCCATAGCTGGTGGACTGCAAGCTGGTATAACCACTCTAAAAATCAGTCTGCTGTTTTCTCAAAAAAAAAAAAATGGAAATAGTTCTACCTGAGAAGTCAGCTATACCACTCCTGGGCATATACCCAAAAGATGGTCCAACATATAACAAGCACACAAGCTTCACTATGTTCACAGCAGCCTTATTTATAGAAGCCAGAAGCTGGAAAGAACCCAAATGTGCCTCAACAGGGGAATGGATATGGAAAATGTGGTACATTTACACCATGAAGTACTTACTCAGCTATTAAAAATGACTAAATGAAATCTGTAGGAAAATTGAGGAAATTTGAAAATATCCTGAGTAAGGTAATCTAGTCACAAAAGACCATACATGGTATGTACTCACTGATAAGTGGATATTAGACAAAAAGAAGCTTGGAATACGCAATATACAACTCACAGACCATATAAGACCCAAACTGAAAGAAGACCACACCAAAGTATGGATGTTACAATCCTACTAAGAAGGGGGAAGAAAATAATCTCAGGAAGAAGAGGGAGAGAGGGATTTGGGAGAAAGACAAGAGGGAGAATTAAAGGGGGCAGTTCAGATATGGGAGGTGATGGAGGAGAAATACAGAGGGTCAAAAATTTGAAAGGAGGTGTGTAGAAGAGGAGGAGGGGGAACTGGTGTAGCCACTAGAAAGTCCCAGTTGTCAGCAACCCAAGAGGTTCCTGGGACCTAACAGGGAAGACATTTGCTGAAGTAACCCACACAGTGGAGCAAGAAACTGTAGAGACCATATCCAGTGGTCCATATTCTTAATCTATCTGGTTAAGGGTTGGTGCTACCCACCCATCTCAAAAATATTAATCCAGAATTCCTCCTGTCAAAAGGAAATGCACAGAGTAAAGGAAATGCCATCCAGTGATGCCCCACCTAGAATCTATTTCATTTGCAGGCACCAAATCCAGACATTATTGCTGATGCCAAGAAGCACTTGCTGACAGGAGCCTGGTGTAGCTGTCCCATGAGAGGCTCTGCTAGAGACTGACAAATACAGATGTAGATGCACTGCAGCCAAACATCAGAATGAGCATGGGGACCCCAATGGAAGCAAGGACTAAAGGAGCTGGAGGGGGTTGCAATCTCATAGGAAGAACAACAATATCAACTACCCAGAACCCTCAAAGCTCCCAGGGACTAAACTATCAACCAAAGAGTACACATTATAGGACTAAAGGCTCCAGCTGGATAAGTAGCAGAGGATTGCCTTATTCTGCATCACTGGGAGAGGGAGCCCTTGGTCCTATGGACGTTCGATGACCTTATGTAGGGAATGCTAGAGTATTGAACCAGGAGTGGGTAGGTATATGGGGGAGCACCCTCAAAAAAGCATGAGTAGGGGACATAGGGGGTTGTGGAGGGAAAATTCGGAAAGTGGATAATGTTTGAAATGTAAATGAGTAAAATAACCAATAAAAAATGAAAAAGGAAAAGAGTATAGACAAAACACTGGGAGAAAAGTCATTGAGAAATAAGATCATCATTGCAACATCAGAGCATGAAGAGAGAGCAAGATTAGAAGGGGAATTCAGCTGGAATTCATAGAAACTATAAGGAACTTAAAATCTAAGAAAGCAACGTACAGAATGCAGAGGGAAAGAGGAAAAAAGAAGAAGTTGCAGAGAGCAGAAGGAGCAGACAGATTTCTCTGTACCATGGGGCAGAACGGGTTTTAATAACAGGACAGGCTTAGTCTTATTAAAGGAACAAAGTTTTCTTCTTAGACATTTTGGTTTAATTCATTTAGCATAATGAATTAAAAGGGTAGAAGCCTTTTCTTTTGCTTTGTAATAAAGATTGGAGCTCATTTTTCATCCAAAATGAGGGTTCTTTCTGCACTGGTACTGTGTTGCTTGCTCTACATGCATATGTAAATCTGGATGTATGTGTGTAACTCTGTAGCTGTGATGTGTGTGTGTGTGTGTGTGTGTGTGTGTAACTGTGAGAATGCATGCAAGTTGATGCCAACTACTTTGAATAGAAAGGTATAAGCGTGCAAGCTTGAATTGTATATGAATTTTTGTGTTTATGCATATTTGCTTATATAAACTTTTTCCTTTTTCATGAATTATTCTCTTCTCCTGGCTCAATAGAACTTTATTGCTGCAAATTTCCCCCTAGTCTGTCAAACTAGGGTCATCAGGACAAAAGAGGAAAGGCTTTAGTAATTAATCCTTTACTTAATCATCTACTGTTTTATGATGAGGTGCTAACTTCCAGAGACTTCAGTTTCTGTCCTCAGAGCAACAAAAGGCAGGCCAGCTACAATACCAAAGTAACTAAGACTTCGATACATGCACTTTTTATTATTATACATCAACCCTAAATATCTCATAAAGCAAAGACTTAACCTCAATCAACACTCCTCCTCCACATCCTCAAGAACTAACAAGAAAGAAGACCCCATGGGGTCTGGTCTCCAGTATTTTGGCAATCAATGAAGAGAGCCAGCTGATCTGCAGATATGGTGTGTACTTTCTGAGTCCATGTCAGAACCTGAGATAGAGAAAAATTATTTTAAGCAAGAACATAAAACATCCAATTTTATTTGTACAGTATGAAATAGAATAAAAAGAGGCTGTGAGCTCAAGACTAATTCTACACCTCCACCATGTACTCATCACTCAAAGCCAATGAGGGTTTAACTCAAGGGATAACTCAAAAAGGAGGTTCTTACCCAGGACTTTAACTGATCTACTTCACATATTTGGAGCAAAGTTTCCAGGGATTCTCAAAATCCAACATTCTGATATTATCACAAACATATATTTTATTCCATTAAAGAAAAGTAAATTGATGTAGTGAAATGATTGATTTTGTTCTATTTATGTAAGTGATAGTAACATAAATGATAACTAAGAAGCTATGGTTCAAATTTAAACATTATTTGTAGAAATATGCATGTGGAGATAGTATATAGTGATAGAACAATGCTTGCAAACTGTCAGTACTTAGTCTAAGCTTGAATTTTAGCAACATTTTGGTGCCAAATGTGTAAGAGGAATATCTAAGCTCATGTAAAAAACATGGTGCCATTAAACATTTTCTCTGATATTTCAGATTGAATTGTTCATTTCACCATGAACAAAGATATATTATATTACAGTTTATAGGTCTAGCCTCATATATCATAAGATATGCTATGGCAAAATATGTATATATTTCTTACCTATTTTATATTCCCAAGAACATGGATTATTAGACTGTGTTTCAATAAATTGACCCAATTCACAAATTACGTGTAGACAAAAAGGGTATGCTACACATCTATAATAGTCATTTCATTTTATCTAAACCAATTTTGTCAACCATATTCTATTTCTATTAAACTCTAAACAAAATTAAAACAAATTTCTTTCGAAATTCAAAAAATAGTTTCATAGGAGGAAAGGTAATACTAATTTTCTGCTTTTTTATACCATCTTCCAGTGTAGGTAAAATTTCTTCTTAAAGTTTTATGCATTTATAATAACAATCAGCAGAGTCTTTATTAGGAAGAAAGATTTTAAGAAACACTGAGAATAATTTATAAAATATACCAGAAGTCATATGTAGTGAGTATTATATCAGCAATACTATTTAAAACATTCTATATGCTACACAGCTAGGGTATATTTATCTGTTGAGATTGAAGGAGATTTCATATGCTATACAGTTTAAGGGATAACTTTGACTGTTTTTTTCTCAAAATCAGATTTATTTAAAAATAAATTATTGCTACACTTTATTTTTTTTTTGGCCCCAATGTTATATTTCACATTGAGAACATCCAACAGAATACATGTTTCATATCTGAACTCAACACTTCTTTGCAACTGTCATGCATCACAATCCCCTTAGTACCTAATTGGAAGTCTGGCAAGCACAGTATATTCATAGTGCATCTCCATTGTCATTTGTCAAGTTGCTACCTGTTACTGGTGGCTCTTTTACCTAACAGTATTGAGAGGGCAAAATTATTCTCTTATCACCATGGAACCTTTATGTGCCCCAAGACTTCCTCAAAATGATATCCCTTATCAGACTCTTTAGAATTTAGTACTCTCAAGATGTGTGCAATTTCACAAAGTTGTTAGGTATATCTGAAATGATTAACCATTTTAACTTACCAGTTCTACAGTGAGCATTGATGGTAACAGCAGAATGATGAGAAAACACACCACTGGGAATGAAGCAATGGCTGAAACTTATCAAAGAAACATCATAGTTGAAGCAAGCAGCATATAAGACACAGAAGGAAAGCAAGATATGGATAGAAGTTATACTCAACCATGTGTGACAAATTCTTTACCAATATACCAAGGGAAGAAATATCAAATAGGGTCACTGTAGGTTTATTGTGCCAACCTTGCCTCCCATAGGGTTGACACAGAAGCTAAATGACTTTACTGATGCCTCAGGTGTGTATTTGTGGAAGGAAGAGAATTTCTTCCTAGTTTCTTTCTGAATATTTCCATTACTCTGACTTCACCAGGGGAATTTGAGAAAAAAAAATTACAAATTTTTGAATGTTGTTTTCCACTGTGATCATCTTTTATTTTACTATTCTCTGTTTATAGAGTTCTTTACTAAACATGAATAAGTGTGTCAGGTTGTGATTATGCAGACACAAACATATAAACACCTTAGAAACACATTGTGTGAAGAACAATTGTAAATTATGCTGTTTTATTACTTACATCAAATTTGACTTTGCTCCTTCAGTAGAAAAGGTAAAAATAATTAATGAATAGTAAATTTCTTCTATTTTATGTCATTCACTCCATGCTTTGACAGATGGGAGATTCCATATATTTATTGAGTTTAAAACATACCTGTTCAATCTCATAGTATAATTCCCATTAGTGAGAAGGGAATTTAGCATATTCAGCAATTCCTAACCTAATCTCCAACTGATAACCATGCCAAAGGAAGAATTTCCCCAAGAGTCTCATATGGCATACAAACTATAATTAAAACCAGACTCCATAACCAGAAGTAGACGGCTAACATGACTGAACTCAGTAATATATTTGGAGGTTTATTTTATCTATAAGAATTTCTTTTTTTTTTAATGTGAAATGTTTATTTTTATTTATTTATTTATTTTTTATTTTAGATATTTTCTTTATTTACATGTAAATTTCTCCATTCCCAG
>NW_022196896.1:47364405-47375758 GCF_008632895.1 Mastomys coucha
TTCGATGGATGGCTGTGAGCCTCTACATCTGTGTTAGTCAGGTACTGTCAGAGCCTCTTAGGAGATTGTTAATTTTTTTAAAATCAATACTTACTTTGTTTACATTGTAGTTCACATTTTGTATGTCTATGTGATTTCCTTAGGCCTGGATATGCATTTTTCTGTCTGCAATAGATTTGTAATTTGACTCTTCCATTTTTATCTTTTTTGTTATTTATTTGCTTGTTTTATCTTTTTCTAGCTTGTTTTATTTAGTTATTTATAAATTTATCTTCCTTTATATTTTTTGATACCTATTTATTTTCTAATGAAAGCGATCACAGGAATGTGGATTTGGATGATGGGATATCGAGAGGATCAGGGAGTAGTAAACAATATACAGTCAATGAAAACATCTACACTAAATTAAAGTTCCATGAAAAATAAAAAAAGTATTTAGTTAAATTACAAAATACTGTATTTTCACATGCTTATTTGACAAAAAGTATGGTTATTATAGTTATCCAGTTACAACATAAAATTTAAAAGTAGCGGTCACCACAACAAAGTATTTTTATTAAAATGTTGCAGCATTAGAAATGTTGAAAACTACTAGATTAAAGGGAAGAATATTTTACATCATAATGGACTTGGACCATGTATCTGTCATTTAAATACTTGTGAATTCATTAGCACACCACCACTGGCAAAGACCTTTATCCTAAGGCTGCCACTCAGTTTGTTAAGACTCACTACTGATCTTACGGCTGGATTACATGGCTAACTATACTCCCAATCACTTGCCTATGTGCATCCCTCCTTACTATGGCTACCAGATTCTGTGCCTTCCACTAAAGCTGATGCAATTCTGAGGCCAGATTCAGACAGTGTTCTTGTGACTTGGCTCTTCAGTGGAGCAGCTAAATCAAATAACTAATTTAAATATCACAGTGACACTTTTTAGTCATTATGTCAACTATTAGAATCAAGTTCACTGAGCTTCTTGTCCTCCTATCACTTTGTAACCGTTGTATAAACTACATAAACAACATCCATTTATACAGGAAAGACAAAAATTGATGTTTGATTGATAATGTCTAATTGGAAGCTAGGTTAGTAACTAAACTTCAAATAAAACATGTGTGTTTATCAGTGGTCACCTATGCTACTTTAAAATACACACAAGAGTTATATAAAAATAGGAAACCTCATTTGAAAAAATGGTTTCCAATGAACTGTCTGTAGCTAATTTTTTAAATCAGTAATTAATGGAAAATGACCAAGCCCATTGTGAGCAATTCCCTCCCTGAGCTGGAGTTCTGGGATCTGTTTAGCAAGTCAAGTGAAACAACCCATCTCTGGCTTCTGCATCAGTTCCTGCCTCCAAGCTCCTGCCATGTTTTGGATCTGTACTGATTTCCATAGAGGATGATCAATGATATGGGATTATTAACCAAATAAATTTTTTCTCTACATTTTTTGTCATAATATTTTATTGCAGCAAAAGAAACCATAAAAGAATTTGGTACTTTGATTTTGGGTTATTGCAGATGCAGAAGAGACTGTGTTTTAAGAAGGATTGTGGAAGGATTTTGGAATTTTTGGTGAGAAATTGAGTGTTGAGAGCTCAGTGGGGAGTTTTGAGAATTTGAATTATAAGCATATTGAGAGTAGTACACAGTATAGAAGTTTAGTTATGAAGTTTCAAAGGGAAGTTAAGGGCTTAGTTGTACAAATATTCACAATTAAAATGTTATATATGAATTTGAATAACTTACAAATACTAAGTTAGGCTTATTTAGCAGTCCTTCATTTGCCTATCTCAAGCTCTACTACTCCTTTCCTCCATCTCCTTGAACCAAATCATTCTTAAATTATTAATCTCTGTTATAACCTGAATTCTTTTATACCATATGTGTTCAAACCTATTCTTTGTTACTTTTACTGATTGCAAGGAGTTAGGATTTCATATCATTTTTATCCATTTTACATATAAATTGGCCTTTTCCTTCCCCCATTTTTCCCTGCATTTGTTTTCCTTTTGTAGTTTTTTTGCACTGACAGAGGCCTTCTCCAAATTCACCTTACAAAAGTTTAGTTTTCTACCTTCATTAAGGAATACCCTTCCAACATAACATTTGCAGTAAATGGCTTCCTCCACATTTACTCTCATTTAAACACATATAATACATAAATTCATCATCATACATGAGAGAGAAAAGATTATTTATATGTTTCAATGCCTGAGAAACCTCATTGAGGATAATCTATACAAGTACTTTCCATTTGCCTACAAATTTCATAACTTATTTTTTCTTTATGTTCTAGTAATATCACATTGTGTACATGTACCACATATTATTATATATTATTCAGATGTTGGAAAGCTAAATTGATTCTCTTTCCTCACTATTATTAACACAAAAGAAATTAACATGGTTGTTCAAATATTGATACAGAGGAATAGAAAGTCTTTTGCTTATTTGCTCTAGGCTGATGACACTAGATCATATTGTATTTCTAGTTTGATATGTTTTTTTGACAACCCAAAAGTAGCTGCACTTTAGCAATCTACCAACAGAGTTTAAGAGTACTGCTTCCAGTATATTTATTATCTTAGAAAGACTTTTCTGTCATTTAGATTATTGAAGATAATTATGCATAAAATATGTAATATTTTTCTAAATTTTAGTGCAAATTTTCACACAGGTAAAGCTAATTTTTCCTCAAACCAACAAAACACTATCCCTACTTCTGCCATCCCTATGCTATTCTTTCATCACTTTCCCATACAAATTTATCTAGTTACTATTTTTTCCTTTTCCAAATGCTAAATCCACTTAGTGAACATGTATGCACTTGTGCATAAGACAAAGGCATACATATATGTTGTAAAAATCCTGTGGTATAGTGGTTATGGCCTCCTTCCTAGAGAATCATATCAGCAATACACATCTATATTATTCACTTCCTTTGTACGACTTTTACTCCAGTTTAACTTATACCTTCTAAGCTTCAATCCCTACAGTGAACAGTAGTGAAAGACATAGACAAACTTGTCTTCTTACTGAGAGATTAACGATATGTAACTTTATCTGTGTTCTAACTTAAATAAAAGTTGAAAACTATTCTTTCTGTGTACTAAAACACAACATTTTAATAAATTTGTTTTTCTGAGGGTGAAAAATGTAGCATAAAATGTACATATCAGAATATATTGAGAGTATATGAGTTCATGAGATTATTCAGTAATACCAAGACAGAGAATAAATTAACATACCAGATGAACAAGACCAAGTAAAAAAAATTAACACCTGCCCTATACCTCTAAAGGAACAAATCTTATCCTTGGGGTTGCGACCACTTTAAATATGACAAATCAAATATCCTACATATCAGATGTATTTATTAGAGTTTATAACTGGGAAAAATTACACTTAAGAAGTTACAACAGAAAAATTTAAGAAAATAGATAACCACAACATGAGAATTTTAATTTAAGGATTGCAGCATTGGGAATGTTGACAACTACACACATAATGGGAGAAATACTTTATACTCTAATGGTCATTGCTCTATTAATCTGTCATATAAATACTCGTGTATTCATTATCACACCAAGGGGCAAAGAACTGTAACTATCCTATGGCAACCACTCAGTTAGTTAATACTCACTACAAATCTTAAAGTTGAACTGTATGGCTAATTATTCTCCCTACTTTTCTCTGTATGCATGCTTCTCATATGTCCTTACTATGGCTGCCAGGATCTGTGCCTTCCACTGAAGATGATGCAATCCTGAACTCTGATTAGGACAAGGTCCTTGTGACTTGTCTCTTAAGTGGAGAAACTGAATCAAACAATACCTAAAATAAATATCACATTGACTCTTTATCTTTATGTCAAATATTAAACTCAAGAGCATAAGCTTCTTTGAGATTCTTGTCCTTCCTAATCCCTTGGTAGTTATTGTATAACCTACATTTATAATATAAATTGCCATAGGAAAGACAGGATTTGCTCTGTAATTTGGAATGTCATTTTGGAAGCTAAGTAAGTAACTAAACATCAAATAAAATATGTGTGTTTGCAAGTGAACAACTATGCTACTTTATACACACACCAGAATTGTCTTAATGTAAGAAACCATATATGACAGATATTCAAATATTTGTTTGTAAATTAATTTTTAATTAGAAATTGGTGGGAAAAAGTCAAGACTCTTTTGGATGGTTTCTTCCCTGGGTTCTTGTTTTTGAATCCTGCAAAAAAAAAAAAAATATTGTTCAGCAAGTCACATGAAAGAAGAGAGTAATCAGCACTGCTCCATGATTTCTACATCAGCCCCTGCACGCAGGAACAATCATGTTATGGTTCTTACCTGACATTTTTAGATGATTATCAGCAATATAGAAGTGTAATCAAACAAACCCTTTTATCTGCAAATTGTTTAATTTTGGTCATTTTTCATGGTAAAAGAGAAATCCAAACTAAAACAAGTTGGTAGGAAGAGTTTGCAGTATTGTTGTGACAGAACAGACTGTTTCAGAAGGATTTTGGAATTTGCGGCTAGAAAATAATTGAGTGTTGGGTACTCAGTGTGGTGTTCTGTTGGAGTTTGAATGATAATCATGATTGAGAACTGTCACCTGGATGGAGACCTGACTTATGAACTTTCTTCCTTCCTTCCTCCTTCCTCCTTCCTTCCTTCCTTTCTTTCTTCCTTTCTTTCTTCCTTCCTTTCTTTCTTCCTTCCTTCCTTCCTTCCTTCCTTCCTTCCTTCCTTCCTTCCTTCCTTCCTTCCTTTCTCTTTCTTTCTCTCTCTCTTTCTCTTTCTTTCTCTCTCTCTTTCTTTCTTTCTTTCCTTCCTTCTTTCTTTCTTTTATCCAAAAATGTAACATTTGATTGAGCTTTTGACAAAGTGCCCTGGTCATGAGAAAACCAGATGGTTCTTGAGATCAAGCATTTCAGCAGGGTATCATGGGGGAGAGCAGGAGGGTAGTATAGAGGTCAACACCACCAGCATATTGCATAAGGTATACACCCTGGGGTGGCTTATTGGAGGATACATAGAACAGATATGTGCACGTAGCACCCCCTCTAAGTATACCATGTTATTTCGATTTAAGATTCTGTCATTAAGTTATTTGGGGCTGATGAAACAGCTGTGATTAACAAGATACCATAAATATTATGTGGACAGCTTTGCTTTTGTGGAACACTAAATGCTGGTTAGCTGAACCTGAGAAATTAGCTGTGATTAAGAAGAGAAGAGAATCACTGAGGTAAAATCTTCTAAGAAGAGTTTCCTGACAGTCATCACATTGAAGCCTTGTTCTAGATATGACTGGGATTTCTACCTCATAATGGTAGCCAAAAGTAGTAATGTAATATTACTACTTTTATTATTACTACTAATATTACTACTTATATTATTAGGCACATAGGCAGTATTAGTCTTAAATGCATGACAAGCTCGTGGGGAGCAGCTGAGGCCTGAGACTGTGTAGGCTAGGAGAGGATACCTGTGTAATTTTAGCCTCATTGCCAGTGGAGAGCCCATGTCTGAAGGGGCCATGTAAACATGTTGAAGGTTGGTACCTTGAAGACAGCCTATTATAGGCTGGCATTTAAAATATAGCTCAGGTGTTTTGGAGATGCCAGTACCATGGGACTACACCAAAACAGCAGCTGCAATGGAGTAAAGCCTGCTGGAAACTCAGAGAGAAACTGAATGTGTTGCAAATGGCAGAGCTGGAGAAATGATAAAAGCTACTTAGAGGAGCCCAGAATATTGTAAATAAATCCTATATAATTGAAAATTGAGTAATTAGTTGTGTTGAAACCAGGATATGCCTGGTTTGCATTGTGACTGTGCCACACCTGAAAGATTTTGAACATTTAAATGAAAATTTTGGTTTCTAGAGGGAGTTTGCTTATTTAGTTTTTATTCTTTTATTTTTTATTTTTGGTTTTATTTAACATGGTTTTTCTGTGTATCTCTGGCTGTCCTGGAACTCACTCTGTAGACCATGCTGGCATCGAACTCAGAAATCCACATGTCTCTGTCTCCCAAGTGCTGGGACTAAAGGCGTGAGCCACCACTGCCCAGCGGAAGTTTATTTTTAACATTTTATATATTTTACATTAAGACCATAGTGTCTCCTATTTGCTTTTCTTCTAGTCCTACCTGACCTCTGTGCCCAACACTACTCCCCCTTCTTTTCTCTTCAGAATAGGCCAATTTTGGTTGGTATTGAGCAGCCATGATAAATAAACTTGGAGAAAAACTAGGTACCTCCTCTTCTATTAAGGCTAGACAAGCTAACAAAATTGGGAGAAAGGTACCAAAGCAATGTTACTGAATAAGAATCATTCCCTGCTCCCTGATACAAGTCATATAAGAGCAACAAGCTACACAACCATTACATATATGTAATTGAACTAAGTCAGACCCATGCATGCTACCTTATTTTGTGAGTTCCAATAAGTAATGGACATATTATCCTCTTGAATCTTTCTTGTGGTGCCCTTGACCTATCTGGTTCTTACCAACATTCCTCAACTATTATGCAGATGCTCCAAATGCTAACAAATATTTAGCTGTCTGTACCTTCTTAGGGTCTCTGCATTGCTTTCAGCAGTTTTTATGTGAAGCATCTCTGATGGGCTAGATACTACTAAACTCTGAGTATAGCATAGTATATTTAGCAATCATTCCTTATTTTCCAATCTTGTTTGTTTCTATAGTGAGTCTCGGGAATATCCAATACCTGGCTTTGAGATCTCCAGGCAGTGTTAAAGGTGGGCTCACTCTCATGGAATGGGTCTCATGATGGACCACGTATTAGTTTGTCACTCTAACAATTTGTTCTCCACCTATACCCAAGCATATCTTGTCAGCATGAAAAGATGTAAGTTAGAGATTTTGTGCTTGGCTTTGTGTCCTAATCTCTCTTCTAGATGTCTTGCATGGTTAGTTACAGGAGATGACCAATTCATATTCCATAACCTTTGTTGCTAAGAAACCTAGCTAAGGTCACCCTTTTGATTTCTGGGTGTTTCCATTGCCCTAGGATTCTAGCTCTTCCCAGAGATGTCACCCAGATTACAATTGTCTCTCCCTCCATCATCCACACCACCAGATTCTTCCTGTTGCCATCCCAACATTCTTGTAGTCCCCTCTTCCCATCGAACAATGAAGCGTATTGTGTTTCCCCTTAGTGAGAGTTAAAGTTTCATACTTGGGCATTCCTTGTTCTTAGCTTCTTTGTATCTGTAGATAGCATCATGGTTATCCTTAATTTTACTAATGTTATCCACTTACAAGTGGGTACATACCATGTCTGACTTTCTAGGTTGTATTACCTCACTGGATCTTCTTTTACAGTTCCATTCCATTTCCTGGCAAGTTTAATGATGTTACAGTTTATAATGTCTTAGTAATACCCCTTTATTTACCCATTCTTTAATTGACATATATCTAGGTTGTTTTGAGTTTCTGCTATTAAGCATAAAGATGCTATGAACATAGTGGAGCAAGTGCCCTGTGGTATGTCGAAATGAACTCTGAGTATATACCCAGGAGTCATATAGATGAGTCTTAAGGAAGGTAGATTCACAATTTTAAAGAAATTGTTACACTTATTTCTGAATTGACTGTACTTGTTTGCACTCCTGCCAGAAACAGGGAGACAAAATTTTTAAATACTTTTTATTCACTTTGCAATCTGTTCACTTCCTCCCTCAATTTCACCCCTTCCAACAATTCTCCCTCTTATATCTCTGCTGTTCCACTCTGAGAAAATGACACCCAGATATCCGTTCACCCTGGCACATATGAGGCTAGTGGCATCTTCTTCCACTGAGGTCAGACAAGGTTGCCCAGCTTGAAGAACATATTCTATGGACAGTCAACATATTTTGGGATACCTCCAACTTCAGTTGTTCAGGCCCACATGAAGACCAAGCTACACATGTGAGGAGATGTCTAGGAAAATCCAGTATATGTTCCTTGATTGTTAATTCAGACTTTGAGAACCCCAAGGGTCCAGGTTAGTTGACACTGTTGGTCTTGCTGTGTAGTCCTGTTACCTTCAAGGCCTTTGCTCTACTCTTCCATAAGAGACCTCAAGCTCCATAAACTCTGGATGTGAGTGTCTACATCCCTATGTGTTGGCTGCTAGATGGAGTTCCTTAGAAGGCAGCCATGCTATAGACTTGTCTGCTAATTAATTAGAGTATAATTAATAGTGGCATGGGTTACTTCTTGCTTATGATATAGGTCTCAGTTTGGGGTGGTCATTGATTGGTCATTTTCTCAGTAAGAGATCAAAATTTTAATGTGTTTGAACTGGGAAATAATGGGAATTTTAACATTATTTATATATTCAATATGAGATGTGGGGGATGACTAAGAAATGAATAGTTTGACTTAATAGCAATTTGTTTTAGGGTCAATATGTAATATGTGCTGACTAAACTTCTGCAATCTAGCACATAAACTATTGATTTCTGAAGGAAAGGAACCTCATTTGAAAAAATGCTTCTAAAATATCTATCTGTAAATCCTTTTCTTAATTAATCATTAATGGGAGTGCTCCAGTGCATTGTTGGGTGTTCAATCCCAAGGAAGTTTGTCAAGGGTGTATAGGAAATCATTGTATAAGCAAGGGTAAGCACATCACTAAATATCATCCCTCCATGTGTCTGCATTAAGGAGCCAGCCCTGTTTGAGATCCTGTTCTGACTTTCTTTGAGGATGTAGAGTGGATGGAAGTCTATGACAAATAATTACTTTTCTGTCCTTAGTTGGGGTTTTGGGTCATGGAGTTTCATTATAGTAGTAGAAACCATAACTGAGATATCACACATGGATTAAATTGTGACTGCTTGAGTTTGAAGTCTAAGAAAACAATTAGCCTCAGGAATCGTTGATAAGCACCAAATTCAGATTTTGTAGATAAAGATAGATCCACCTGTTCTACTGGTTCAATAGTCAAATAAAGGTTAATCTTCTTCATTAATACTCTAGAAGCAAACATTTCTCAGAAAATTCAAAACAGATATACACAGTACTGTGCTTAACTAATCTCCTGGATATAACTTCATGAAGTAAATCTTCTAAATGAAGGTATTAATCACAATAAATAAAATCAGAGAAGTATAGTACAATATTAATTATTTGATTAAATGGGAAAGGCTAAGAGAAACAAAAGATAGTATGACCAAAAGATTATGGAGTAATGGTGAATTCAATGGTGATTGAATTTCAATCAAATATAAATCATGAGAATTGTAATACTCAAGTAATTACTCTGTGCTTTCTTTGTAAATAAACTAAAATTGGGTAGTGAAAATTGAGAATCTGCATTTGACTCATTTCCTACAATTTAAGTTTCAATCCAAACACCTTCCTTTTCTTCAAAAATCTCACTGCATTTAGCTGTACTAACTTATGGTACATTGTAGATCACTATTTTATATATGCAGTTATTTTAAATGTCTGACACAAAAATAGCTGCATTGTGTGGCAATATGGTAGCTATAATCTTGGTAAAGAATATCAAATTCCGAATTAAGGAACTGTGTGTTCAGAACATTCTTTGTCTTCTTCCTTGTTTACACAGCTGCACTGTTCTCTGTAACAAGCTGTAAGGAATCATTTTCTTCTTTACAGACAACACATCTGAAGGTTGAAATAATTGTGTCCTAAGAGGGCTTCAAACCTTTCCTTATAGGTGAATTAACTCCTCACTTAGACTTCCAACTTTTTCAAAAGCCATTCTGTATTAACTACATGCTGGTATCAGATGTTACACTACAATATATGTTATCATCCATGGTTGACACACATGTAAAATGTAAAAATAAATAGACGATCCTCTTTTTATGACAAATACAGTTGTACTCTAATATCTGAAAGATGATTCTTACCCTATAATGTATACCAGAAAAGTCTTCCTGTTATTCTTGATCTTAAAAATGTTATGCCCCTCTAAATCTCAATATTTCCTGAGATTATCTTCAGGATTAGTGTTGAATATCTATGTGCTGGGCCTAAGATCCACCAAATATCTTGTTCCTTGTATGTAACCCAGTTGTGGTGACCTGTGATGGTCTCAGTTGCTGCAAACGGAAACATCTCTGATGAGGGTCAATGTTTACACTTATCTATGTTTGTAAGAATGAGGCCTAGACATCAGTAAGGAATGGTAATAGTCTAACAAAATAGAGGTAGTAGGTTCTTTTTTATGTCTAAAACAACACGTTCCCTGGAATGTTGCTAAGGTTTCTAGCACTAGGCAAGATTTTCCTATGGTGAGAGGGCTTAGTAAAGCTAGACATGAGTTGGCCACCACCAACATTAGAGTGAATTATTTCAAGTCCCTCAACATTTACTCATGCTGATAACTACCTCCAGTATATAGATTCTGTTGTATCTAGATCAAAATTTTGAGTGCTTAATCACTCTTAGAATTTTGCAGTGTTTTTTGGTACTGTGTTAGTTACCCTGTAGGAAGGAGGCTTTTATGTTTGCTCCAAATCCCATTTTCTGACTCTTATGTTTGAAGTGTCTTCAACATTGTGATTTTTAAGCTTTGAAAGCAAAGTAGAGCCATAGGTATAATCTATGTATTCTGGGGCATCATCAGGTCTAACTTGATGAACCATCCATTAAAAATGCTTTTCATGCCTGGAACTAGAATATTTATTAGTCTATGTTTCTTTGTGAGAATTGTTAGACCAAGTAATATAAGTTCATTTGAGAAACACACACACATACACACACATACACACATACACACACACACACACGTAGTATATTTGTGTTTATATCTATACAGGTATATATGAATACACATACAGTTATATTATTATGTGCATTATAATCTTATTTAATATAAAAATATAATACCTTAATAATCTTTGAGGAAGTCTTTGTGTATTTCTCTCTTTTCCTTTCAACTCCTTTTGTATTTCTTTCCCCAAGCCCTAGTAAGAGACCAAGAACCTTTGTTTTCTTTTGTTCCTTTGTTGGTTTCCCCATCTTTTCTCCTTTATCCTAATGTTCCTTTCTTAATTCCAAGGCCTGCCTCTGACCTATGTAATTCTAGGAACAAAGAAAACACAGGTCATATGGGTCTAGTTATAAGCTTAAAACAGTTTACTCACAAACTGTGTAATTCTCCTCAAAATAATGCTGAAATATCCAGGCACACCATGAAACAGAGAACCTGAGTGAAAAGAAAATCTGAGGAAGTTTTACAGGCTACCAAAGCAGAAGACAAATAATGAAATTGATTCTTTGTCAAAGATTAAGTGACCATAGGTGCGTGGGTTCAATTCTGGATCTTCAATTCGGTTCCATTGA
>NW_022196896.1:47376817-47436778 GCF_008632895.1 Mastomys coucha
TACCAACACTATATCTGATAGAGGGCTAATATCCAAGGTATACAAAGAACTCAAGAAGTTAGACTCCAAACAAGTGCTAGTTTATGTCTTAAGGTTCCTAATCTTTTATTAATTGACCATGTTAAAATTATGTTTTTTTCTTTTACAGTATTTAATGTAAGCTACATTAATTTTATACTTTCTAATTATGTTAGTGTGTTAAAACTTTGCCTGTCTGTTATGGTGGTCTATCAACCAGCTTATGTTTTATTGCCTCTGACTATTACAGGAACTTGGTATTCTGAAAAAGGCTTGCAGATACTAGAACAAGTTAATCAGGCTTCAAATAGAGGCAAGAGGGTAGTGGGGTTGATTATTGCTGGTTTTGCAACAATGACTGCTTTAATGGCTAGCACCAATCTTTCTGCAATTGTTGTGGCACAAGAAGTTAATATAGCTACTTTTGTTAATCATTTAGCCAAAAAAAAAAAAACATTATTAATGCTCAAGTATTCAAGAAGATATAGATAGGCATCTAGAACAGTTATGCTCTTTCTGATAACATTCAAATTATTGGAGAGGCGCTTCACAGTTTAGGAGTAAGAAACATCTTGAGTGTCAAGCTCAAGATTTGTGTCCCTTTTAAAATTTATAATGACAGTCACCAAAATTGGGAAGAAGTTCAAAGACACTTGCAGAGTATTTGGCATAATTTTAACACCTCTCTGGATGTTTTAATTTTGCATAAATAAATTTTGCATAATTAAAGAACAATGCTCCACTAAAATTATTCATGGCTTATTGTCATTATTTCCATCTTGGTCAAGCTTACAGAATGACATGTATAGCTTGATTATGTTACCCTTCTTGACATGGGAATATTTTTTACCATCCATTGTGATAAAACTTGCCTTTAAAATATTGGCAGTCAAAATATGTAGCTTGAAACTAAAAAGGGTCCCCAGACAGACTCCTTAATTTAACAGGCTAGCAGTCAATGATGGGTAAGATTCTGTGGAGCCTTGCCAACTTAAGACAGAAATGCATTGCTTTTGATAATGCATATTCCATGACTGGTAAGGAAGGTATTCTTGTCAGGAGAACCTAAAACAGATGCAGTCTTGTTTATGAAATAAAAAAGGGGAAGATCTGGTTAGAATTTGGCAGGAATTTGACGTTGCTCTAGGACAAAGAATTAGGCTTAAGATGAATACGGCTGAGGACTGTGTTCTTTGTGTCTTGAAGGGTCTTGTTAAAACTCTGAATATAGTGACCATGGGACTTTGTTTATGCTTTCTTTGTTCCTTAACTACTCTGGTCACGCCTTGTTTGTTCCTTGACTACTGCTTATATCTCAGGAATGACCATTCCTAGTGATATGTACCTAGAATGATATAAAAGTAGACTTGGAAAATAATAAACCCTCTTTAGTTACAAAACTGGCTGGTGTCATGTTATAAAATCTAATTGTCTTTTTTTCTTTCCAATCCTCACTCTCTCCCTCAAGACACTGTTGACTGATTGAGATGGCTTGGTCATTTCAATGTTCATTGACATATGTAGGTGTTGTCTTCAGCAATTTGTGGTAAAGGTCTTGCAACCAATTTGTAAAGAACAACCTATAGTCTTGGCAACAGTACATGTTGTTTGGTGACCGTGGGATCCCATTTGCCAACAACTCAAGTAGAAGTAACTCAGTGCCAGTATTGTAAACTTCATTTGATAACAAGAAATGTCTAATTTGGGCTCTGTCTCCCCCACTATTTGAAGAATTTATTTAGGTCACCATTTTATATGTATATATTTTAGGAAACTTCTGTTATAATAGGTCTCTTTACTACCCTTCAAATGCCTGTTATTAACAGTTTTCCCCTGTAGTCATACTACATTTTTTACCCCCTATCCACTTGATCCTCCAGTTCTAGTCCACCCAGGTCCATCCTTCTATAACTGTCTATTTACTTTTTCTTTACTAGGGATATTTATTGTTCCATACCCCAGTCCTTACTCTATACCTAATCTCTCTGGTTCTATAGATTGTACCTTGGTTAACATTGATTAAATGGTTAACATCCACATAACTTTTAGGAAAAGTATCAGCTCTGTACCCTCAAGACCAAGTTCTTAGCATGAAGGAGATTTGTTTGCCTCAGAGAGACAGGAAAGGGAGTCAGAGCCCCAGACTGGAGATAAAGAATGAAGAAGAGGAGAAAGCGACCACAGGAGTGAGAGAAGGGCATTTGTCCATTAGGACAAAGGACTGCCTCTGGACAGAGAGGAGACAAATGTGGTACATAGGAAAATGGAAATTTATAAAGGTAAAGGGAGAAACTCTGTATTGGAATGAGGTGTTTAATTTTTATTGGGCATCTTAATTAGATGAGCCAAAGTGGGCTTTTGATGGCTGGATTTCAACACTTTGAGAGCTGGACCTTCATAATCAGCCTCTGAAAGAGGAAGTGGTAAACTAATAGTGGTGGTTAGTTTTGGAAATGTAATCTAAAGGTTGTTAGCAAGGCATGGGGAAAGAGAGAGGACACAGCCTGCCAGTGCCCTGTCCCCCACAATTGAGCAGGCCAGAGTCTTTATCTTTTTGGATCTGACTTATTTCACTAAGAATGATTTTTCTCTGTGGTTCCATTTATTTATTTGTGAATTTTATAGCTTTTTTTAAATGGCTGAGTAATATTCCATGGTATAAATGTATGAAATTTTCTTTATCCATTCATCTGTTGAGCGACATGTAGGTTGTTGTCAATAACTGGCTATTATGAATAAAGCAGTAATGAACATGTTTACACAAGAGTCACTGTGTCAAGATGAAGTGACCTTTACTATATCCTGTAGTTGTTTAAATAAAAATGACCTACATAGACTCATATAGTGAAAGCTTAGTCTCCAGGGAATGGAATTCTTTAAATGAATTAGAAGGACTATTGTGAGCGTCTACTTATGTATTAGTCAGTTACTGTTAGAGCCTCTCACAAGACAGCTATATCAGGCTGGATTGTCCTTCCTTCTGTCTCTGCTTACTAGTTAGTCTCTGCAACTCCTTCCATGGGTACTTTGTTCCCCATTTTAAGAAGGAGTGAAGTGTCCACATTTTGGTCTTCCTTCTTCTTGAGTTTCTTGTGGTTTGTGGATTGTACTTTGTGTATTCCAATCTTCTGGGCTAATATCCACATATCAGAGAGTGTATACCATGTGTGTTCTTTTATGATTGGGTTACCTTACTCAGGATGATATTCTCCAGATCCATCCATTTCCCTAAGAATTTCATAAATTCATTGTTTTTAATAGCTGAGCAGCACTCCATTGCTTAAATGTACCAAAATTTTTGTATCCATTCCTTTGTTGAGGGACATCTGGGTTGTTTCCAGTTTCTGGCTATTATAAATAAGTCTGCTATGAGCATGGTGGGGCATGTGTCCTTATTACATGTTGAAGCATCTTCTGGGTATATGCCCAGGAGTGGTATTGCTGGGTCCTCAAGGAGAACTATGTCCAATTTCTAGAGGAACCACCAAATTGATTTCCAGAGTGGTTGTACCAGCTTGCAATCCTACCAACAATGAAGGAGTGTTCTTCTTTCTCCACAACCTCTCCATCATCTGCTGTCACCTCAGGTTTTTATCCTAGCTATCCTGACTGGTATGAGGTAGAATCTCAGGGTTGTGTTGATTTGCATTGCCAGAATGAGTACAAGGTCTCCAATGAAGGAGCTAGAGAAAGGACCCAAGGAGCTGAAGGGTTTGCAGCTCCTTAGGATGAGCAACAATATGAACTAACTAGTACCTTCATAGATCCCAGGGACTAAACTATCAACCAAAGAGTACACATTGTGGGACTAATGGCTCCAGCAGCATATGCATAGTAGAGGATGGCCAAGGAGGTCATCAATGGGAAGAGAGGCCCTTGGCCCTGTGAAGGTTCTGTGCCCCTGTGTAGGGGAATGCCAGGGCCAGTAAATAAGAGAGGGTAGGGTGACAAGCGGGGGCGGTGGGAAGGAAACAGGGGTTTGTTGTTGTTTTTCATTTTTTTGTTTTGGGGAGTTTTTTTGGAGGGGGGAGAACTAGGAAAGGAGATATTGTATGACATGTAAATAAAGAAAATATCTTTAAAAAAAGGAAGGATTAGGAAATGTGACCTTCTTGGAGGGATTTTTGTCACAGAGGATGTACTTTTAAGTTTAAGAGGCATATAACAAGGAAAGTTCTCTCAAGCTATTGACCTGCAGACCACAGTATAGCTCTCCATATATGCTGCCAAGTTCCCTGCTGTGGTGATAACTAAGTGTCTGTAACTGTAAGCAAGCAAACCCTGTATAAATACATTCTTCCATAAGAGTTTCCTTAATCATGGTGACTCTTCACAGCAATTGATTGAAAGGCCTTGAGGTAAAACAATTCACATCTTCCTATGGAATTCCACACAGATTTCCAAAGTGTACAAGTTTGTAAACCCTTCTGCAATGAAGGAATGTTCCCCTTGCTTCACATCCTTGTCACCATGAGTTGTCACTTGTATTTTTTACTTTAGCCATTCTGACAGGTGTAATATAGAACCTCAGTCATTTTAATTTGCATTTCTAAAGACTAAGGATGTTTAACCTTTCTTTAAGCATTTCTCAGTCACTGGGAATTTCTTTAATGAGAATTCTCTGTTTAGATATATACTTCATCTTTAATACAGTTATTTTATTTTTGAAATCAAGTATCTTGAATTCTTGATATATTTTGGATATTAGTTCTTTATCAAATGTAGAATTAGAGAACATCATTTACATTTTATAGGCTGATATTTTTTCCTCTTAACTGTATCCTTTGCTATATAGACACTTTTTAGTTTCTTGAGGTCCCATTTATTAGTTGTTGATCTTTGTGCCTGTGTTATTGATATTTTGTAAAGGAAATTGCCTCCTGTGCAATACATTCAAGTCTTTCTGTTCCAGGCTTTCTCTTGTATCAAGTTCAATGTGTCTGGTTTTATGTGGCAAACTTTGAATCATTTGGAATTGTGTTTTATGCAGGGTAACAGGTATGAATCTATTGGCATTCTTCTACTTGCAGCCATTCAATTTGAAGAGCATCATTTGAGAAGATGTTGTTTTTCCACCCATTTATACTTATGGCTTCTTTATCAAACCTCAGGTATCCATAGGTCTTCAATTCAATTCCATTGACCAAGATGTTTGATTTTATGTCAATTCATACTTGTTTTTTATTATTACTGTAGCTTTGTAGTATAGACTGAGATAAGGAATGGTGTGACCTCAGTTCATCTATAGTTCATGTATCCTAGCCATTCTGACTGGTGTGAGGTGGAGTCTCAGGGTTGTGCTGATTTGCTTTGCCAGGATGAGTACAGTTCATCTCTCAGCTCATCTATAGTTCAGTATTATTTTAGCAGTGTTTATGTGTGTGTTTGTGTGTGTGTGAGTGTGAGTGTGTGTATGTATGTATGTTTGTGTGTGTGTTTGTGACCTTGAGTACTATTTTGTTAAGGATTGTGAATAATTGTATTGGAATTTTATGGGGATTGCATTGAATCTGTAAATTGCTTTTGGTAGAATGGCGTGTTCACAGTATTAATCTTACTGATCCATGAACATGCAAGATCTTTCCTTCTGATACCTTCTTCAATTTTCTTCTTTAAAGACTTGACTTTTATATCATGTATGCCTTTCACTGGCTTATCCCCCAAGATATTTTATATTATTTGAGGTTATTGAAAAAGGCATTATTTCATGATTTCTTTCTTAGTCTATTTGTCATTTGTATATAGGAAAGATACTAATTTTGTATCCAGCTACATTGCGGAGTATGTTTATCTCCAATGTGTTTATAATCTTTGTAGGTCCTGGTGATATTTTGAGGGTCCTCATATATACAATCTATCATCTGCACATAAAGATATTTTGACTTCTTCCTTTCTAATTTGTATCCCCTTGATATCCTTCAGTTGTCTTATTGTTCAAACTAAGTCTACAAATACTATATTGATCATGTATAGAAAGTATAGATCCTATCATGTTCCTGATTTAAGTGAAATTATGTCAGTTTTTATTTTCTATCCATTTTTGTTGATGCTGTCTATGAGCTTGCTGTAAGAACTGCTTTTATTTTATTTATGTCCCTTGTATCCACATTTTCTTCAGGATTTTTATTATAAAGGGGTGCTGGATTTTGTCAAGAACCATATCTCCACATAAGATAATCATATGTATTTGTTGTTATTTTTCAGATTGTTTATAAGTATATTGCATTTATTTTTTTTATATTGAACCATTCCTAGATCTCTGGGATGAGGTCTACTTGATCATGGCAAATGATCTTTAATGATCTTTTTAATGTTGATGTATTCTTGGACTCATTCTGCAAAAAGTTTTTCAGTATATTGTCATCTATGATTGTAGGAGAAATTGGTCTATAATATTGTTTCTTTGTTAAGGCTTTGTATGTTTTGAGTGCAAGGGCACCCAAATTCATAAAACTCACTTTACTAAAGCTCAAACCTCACATTGGACAAAAACCCCACCAGAGAACTGCTAAGCCTGATAAACAACTTCAGCAAAAATGGCTAGATATAAAATTAACTCAAACAAATCAGAGGCCTTCCTCTCCTCAAGGATAAACAGACTAAGAAAGAAATTATGGAAACAACACCCTTCACAATAGTCACAAGTAATATAAAATATCTTGATGTGACTAACTAAGCAAGTGAAAAATCTGTTGACGGGAACTTCCAGTCTCTGAAGAAAGAAATCAAAGATGTCAGAAGATGGAAAAATCTCCCATGCTCATGGATTAGCAGGATTAATATAGTAAAAATGGCCATCTTGCCAAAAGCAGTCTACAGATTCAATGCAATCCTTATCAAAATCCCAACAAAATTCTTCATAGAGTTAGAAAGAGCAATTTGCAAATTCATCTGGAAAAATAAAAAACTCAGGATAGTGAAAACTATTCTCAACAATAAAAGCACTTCTGGCAAAATCACTATCCCTGACCTCATTCTGTACTACAGAGCAATTGTGATAAAAATTGCAAGGTACAGTGACAAGCAGGTAGATGAATGGAATAGAACTGAAGAACCAGAAATGAACCCACACACTTCTGGTCACTTCATCTTTGACAAAGGAGCTAAAACTATCCAGTGGGGAAAAGATAGCATCTCAACAAATGGCGCTGGTTCAACTTGCAGTTCGAATACAGAAGAATGCAAAACAATCCATTCGTATCTCCTTTTACAAATCTCAAGTCCAAGTGGATAGAGAACCTCCACATAAAGCCAGATACACTGAAACTAATAGAAAAGAAAGTGAAGAAGAGCCTCGAGCACATGGGCACACGGCAAAATTTCCTGAACAGAACACCAATACCTTATGCTCTAAGATCAATAATTGAGAAATGGGACCTCATAAAATTATAAAGCTTCTGTAAGGCAAAAGACACTGTCAATAGGACAAAACAGCAACCGACAGATTAGGAAAAGATATTTACCAATCCTACATCTGATAGAGGGCTAATATCCAATGTATCCAATGAACTCAAGAAGGTAGACTCCAGAGAACCAAATAACTGTATTAAAATATGGGATACAGAGCTAAACAACTGAGGAGCACCAAATGGCTGAGAAGCACTTAAAGAAATGTTCAACATCCTTAGTCATCAGGAAAATGAAAATTAAAACAACTCTAAGATTCCACCTCACACCAGTCAGAATGGCTAAGACCAAAATTTCAGGTAACAGCAGATGCTGGTGAGTTTGTGGAGAAAGAGGAACACTCCTCCATTGCTAGTTGGACTGCAAGCTGGTATAACCACTCTAAAAATCACTTTGATGGCTCCTCAGACTTGAGGAATATCACTCCTGGGCATATAACCAGGTGATGTTCCAACATGTAATAAGGATACATGCTCCACTATGTTCATAGCAGCCTTATTTATAATAGCCAGAAGCTGGAAAGAATCCTTTAACAGAGGAATGGATATAGAAAATGTGGTAAATTTACACAATGAAATATTTCTCAACTATTAAAAACAATGAATTTATGAAATTTGTAGGCAAATGGATGAAACTAGAAAATATCATCCTGAGTGCAGTAACTCAATAACAAAGGAACATACATGGTATGGACTTATTAATAAGTGGATATTAGCCCAAAAGCATGGAATACGTAAGATACAATTCACAGACCACATGAAGCTCAAGAAGAAGGAATACCAAAGTGAGGATATTTTGTTCTTTCTTAGTAGGCAGAACAAATATTCATGAGAGTAGATACAGAGAAAATGTGTAGAGCAGAGACTGAAAAAGAAGGCCACCCAGAGACTGCCCCACTTGGGGATTCATCCCATATACTGTCACCAAACCCAGACACTATTGTGGATGCCAATAAGTGCTTGCTGACAGGAGCCTGATATAGCTGTCTCCTGAGAGGCTCTGCCACTGCCTGACAAATACAAAGGTGGATGCTCTCAACTAACCAATGGACTGGGCACAGCTTCCCCAATGGAGAAGTTAGAGAAAGTACCCAAGGAGCTGAAAGGGTTTGCATCCCCATAGGAAAAACAACAGTATGAACGAACTAGTACCCCCAGAGCTCCCAGGGTCTAAACCACTAACCAAAGAGTACACATGGAGGGACCCATGGTTCTAGTGCACATGTAGCAGGGGATAGCTTTGTTGTTCATCAATGGGAGGAGAGGCCTTTGATCCTGTGAAGGCTTGATGCCCCAATGTAGGGGAATGCCAGGACCAAGAAGAGGAAGTGGGTATGTTGGTGAGAAGAGGGAAGGGGAAGAGGATAGGAGATTTTTGGAGGGAAAACCAGGAAAATGGGATAAAATTTGAAATGTATATTTTAAAAATCTAATTAAAAAGATAAATAGATAGATGATAAATAAATAGATGACAGTACTCTATATCTTACTATAGAGATACTTACTCATCTATGTTAACTGTGGCTGTAATTATAATAGATTTAAAAATCCCCAAAACCACACAAATGTCAGTCATCTGTTGAATGGATAATGAAAATGTGTTGCAACTTTAATAAAGACATATCATTCATCTGGTAAGACAAATAAAACATGAAAAGCACAGTTGGATGGATAAAGCATGAAGCTGGAAGCAACGAATCTGAAAGGGAAGTACTGAGAAATCTGAGCGAGGCATATTTTCTCACATTAGTGGTTGTGAGTAGTGAGTCTTCAGATACGCACATTTCCTTTATAATGTTCATAGAAGTCAAGAAGCTAGTATGAGACCACAGGAAGTGGAGTTCATAAAAGGGCATGTGCTATTTATAATAATTTGTTTGTGTAGATTGTTAATCTCATGTCAGAAACCATTGAATATTGAATAAGTTATATGTAGTAAGAATATTTTAATAAATGCCATCACAAGATTTAAAAAAGAAAGAAAGAAAGAAAGCACTAAAGTAGTCAGATTTGTTAACCTGGCAGGCTTTTTCTTCAAGAAAAGGAAAGAATTTGTTCTCTTATCTAAAATCCTCGTGACCTTTTGCTATTCAGTGCAGGTAACCTTTACCCTAAATTCCATCAAATGCTAAAGATTGTTAAGGCCCTCGTCTTGAGCCTTGTCTCTCAGTGAATAAAAGCCATCCTTATGTATTCTGAATTAACAGAACCCATCCATGTGCTTATTACAAATCCTTTCTCCATAGGTCCTCATCCTGAACACTTTCTCTGTCCACAACAACCCATTCTTATGATAAAGGTCACAGGTGCTTCATTAAGGAGATGTAATTTGCAGTGGAATATCTATATAGCCTTGTCTAAAGCTTTGTTGGGATAATTCTCATATAGAACATTTTCCCTAAAGTTTTATTTTATTTAAATGTATAAGAAATATAAACTGGCCTGGCTCCAGAAGTTTTAACCCAGTACTAGTCCAGTCTTAATTTCACGCAAATTGCTTTCCTGCTAGCTGTGATGGTTGCAGGGAATCCCTACTGCAGATAAACACACACAACTAATGTAATAGTAGCTCAGCACCAGTGATGTTTTGAGAAGAAAGAGGGTCAGGGAATCCCTGGGAAATAATGACCTAGTTCACCTAAGGACTGCGAAGGCAACACTTCCCAGTACGTTACATTTAAACGTGTACCAGAAAAGTCTCAAAAAAAAAATCTGAAAAAAGGGGCTAGGCATGATTTCTGGGCCTGGGCTAGAAGGATTTTACCCTGAAGGAGAAACTTCAAGTGCAGGCAGGCACAGGTTTCTGTTACTCTTGCAAAACCACAAGTTGTGAGTCAGTAGCTCAATGCATGTCTGAGATGGAAAGACGTCTAAGATAATCCTGCCTATAAAGGGCTAAGAGAAATGAAAAGGAAATTAATCCTGGGAAGAAAGCTCAGGCTCCTGCTTTGTTAAAAAGTTGCTTAAGAAATGCATTAGAGCCCTCTGCTGGTGCATTACATCAATGCATCTACATGGATGAACAGATTTCAAAAGTGAGATACCGTTTCTTTGAATGTAAATGAAACTTTAGAATCCAATTTACCTCCACGCCCTGTTCATACATTACTCGGCTTTATTTAGGCTACAGAATCTGCTTGAGGTTTTTTTCTGGTTTTTTGTTTGTTTGTTTTGTTTTGTTTTGTTTTTTAATTCATTTTTATCTGTTTACAGTAACTTTGGTATTTGCAAAACCTTATAGGCTAATAAAGACTTTTTCCATAACCCAGTGGCATTTAGATGAATGAACGACCCAAACATCCATCAGATAGCTCACAACATAAGTAAAAGTTCAGAAATGATCCCGTTTCGCCAGAATGGTGCCTTTTGGAAGAAGTACTAAACAGTGGGTATAGTCTGCCATCTAGTGGTCAGCTGGATTAACTTTCCTAGAAAATTGCTGTGGTTTAAGTGGTTGGGATTTCTGAACTTTTCTTCTAGAAACAATGAAAAACCGTTCCCTTAATGAGGCTGCAGACTTCACAGTAGTAAACTTCCGTGTTGAATTCTCCTCCCCTTTCCCATAAAAGTATGCAAACACAGTAAAGGCTCATTTAAACGCTGGAATTGTGATACATACCCATTAGTAATAGCAGTTTGGGATGAATGAGCACAGAATTATATATTAGATGTGGTCCTCTTGCAGTGATGTAGTAGTGCCCTTTTATGTCAAGAAAATAAAACGTAAAATCGTAGAATTAATTAACATCACTGTGAATCAATATTTAGTCCAGACATTTGAAAGAGCCCCCCCTGGTTTTTGTCTCCACATAAAGTGTGTGGACAGTGTGCTATTAAACTGTTGATACTGTGGTAAATAAAGGATGTGACACAGGACATATGTGGATCTTTTGCTCCACAAACATCTGTTTTCTATTTATTTTTTGCTTCTCTTCTCTTACTGTGATGTAACAAACCTGTTACTTCTGTATTTATTCTGAATGCCACTCTTTTCCATATTGCTGTATATTTCTCCTGCTTTTCATTAATGGGTTTGCATGTACCCATAAATACACACATGTGTTGGATGCTGGAATCAGAGTATAGATATCCTCTCCTGAAGTGCTTATAGCTTTACAGTGTTGTAATGTAAGTGTACTGTTGCGTACAAAAATGGCCTTAGTGAGCTATGGTTCTGAAGGGTGTAGGAAAGTGCCCTACTGTTTGCCTCACATTTTATGGAAATACATCCCAATAAATCAATTTGGATTACATAAAATTCCCATCTTCAAAGCTAAACATGGTTTGTATTCATGGTGTATATGAAAAAAAAAGAAAGAACAAGAAAGAAAGAAACAGGAACTTAAGGAATTTTGCACTACAACTATTTTCAGAAGAAAAAGGTGATTTCAAATATCAGAATTTGTATATTTCTGTATTCCTTGCAATGTTTCTTTGATATTCAGACTTGCAGATTTTTAAATTCCATTTGAACTGGCAAGGTTCACGGCCGCTAAATAAACCAGTATACGAAGAACACATCACAATATCATCATGTATTGTTTCACTTTCTGTTTTCTTTAATTAGAACTGTATACAGAACTATTTATAAGACATAGTTTTTCTAGTGAAGTAGTATAATGTGGCCAATTTAAAGGGTTAGATATTTCAAATAATTTGGCAGCCTGGTATTATGTCCATTCCGTTATGGTGTTAGGAACACAATAATTTGGGAACGGAGTGCTCAGTGGTGTAGGAGGGCACTGGAGAAATAGAGGTGAAGGGACAAGGAACCCAAACACAGTCTGGCTCTCATTCCCCCATATCACAAACATGCTGCATGCTGAGATATGAATGAATTGGGAAGGCATTATGACTCTTACTTCAAATTGAGGCCTGACTCTTGTTTGTTTGGTGAATATTTTTAATGTGTGATTTAAAATAGAATGAAAAGTTAGACAAAAGCTATTAAGGTTCTGGGGAACTGGGGGTGTTAGGTAAAAGCTATTTTACTGCAAGTTACGATGAAGGACTCATTCATTAGTCGGATTATATTGACCTACACACCTCAAGTTACTTGTATTAATTTGGGGCAAGCATTTGACTTGTCCTTTCGTTAAACAAGGAAATTTAAAGCTGTGTTACTACATGGCAGTGGTCACAGTCTTGATGAAAATATATTGATGTCTATAAATGATGGTTAAAAAATTATGTTCTTGAGCATAATTTTAAAAAAACAAATGAAATTCAGTAGAAAGTCTTACAGTACATGACATTAAGGTGAAATAAACAATCCTGAAAACACCCTTTATCTTCACAGCATAGTAGCAAATGCTAGGTTATTTTATTTCAGTTGTACACAGACAAGAAGCCTTGCAGAATGGCTGGACAGCTGGATGTGAGCATCCATAAAGTTTTACCTGCTTATCACAGTTGTTATATTCATCATAATAAGTGCAGGGATTAGCTGAAAAACAAAAAGAAGGGTATGCAACATTGTGATTAAAACAGATGTGACCATTGAGGAAAGACGTTATCTTCCTATGATGCCAAGAGAAATGTTGTATATAATAAAGGATTAATTTGATTAAGGGAAGCGTATTAGGTCTGAATGCAAGGCAATTGAATGCAAGAAGACCTTGAATCAGGTCTTCTTGAAGTAAAGGACAAAATGCTATGAAGCACTTTTATTCAAACTCATTTTTATAATTGGCAACACTATACCTGAACAGACAAGAGATGAGTAACCTTTGCAATTACTCATTTTGAGAACAATAATGCCATGACAATAATGATAAAACACTGATATTTCAGTGACTTTTAAAAGTGTCTCTGAGGTTTATCATTGAAGGATATAGACATTCCTTTTTCCATTAATTAATTTCTTTATTTACTTTACATCCCTACATCTGCCCCCTCTCTTACCAGTATCCCCTTCCTACAGATCCCCCCATCTCTTTCTCCTCTGAGAGGGTAGAGGCCTCCCTTTGGTATCACCCTACTCTGGCATATCAAGTCTCTGTGGAATTAGGCTCATCCTCTTCCACTGAGGCCAAACAAGGCAACCCACAAAGGGGAACTATATCCACAAACAAGCAACAGGTTCAGGGACTGCCCCTGCTCCAGTTGTTGGGGGACCTCTATAAAGACCAAGCTACACATTTGCTATGTATTTACAGGAGCCTAGATCCTGCCCATCATCACTCTTTGGTGGATGGTTCAATCTCTGGGGGCCCCCAAGGGTCCAGGTGAGTTGGCTTTCTTGGTCTTCCTGTGAAGTCCCTATCCTCCTGTGGCCTGCAATACTTCTCCCTACACTGCAACAAGATTCCCATAGATCCAAGCGAAAGAAAAAAGAAAAAATGCTCTTCAACCAAGTCTCTCCAAAGTCATGTTAATTCCAGTGGCTAAACAGGCATGAAACTATCATCACAGGAAATTCATCATCTGAGAGATCTCAGTAATTGGTTTTACTGTAGGGAAATGGGGAAAACATTCAAACTAATTAAAGAACTGCCATCATAGCCCCTTCCTCAAGGTAAAGAAATACAGCATAATAGGAGATCCTCCTACTTGTGAGAAAAGAATTAAGTCTAGGTTGTGGACTCAGAGCCCTTTAAGAAACTCAACATGGAGAAATTCAGTAATAGGAATTGTCCAGCTCCTACCTGTAAATAACTGCTCTTGAACTGAGCCTCTAGACCTGTGTCAGTTAGGTCATTATAAACTTTCTCCACCATCCCTCTGATGTGGAAAAAGACACACTTAATTTATACAAAGTAATAATATCCAAGTACAGGAAAGTTTTGTTTGCCCTCCTTATTTAACTCAACATATATCCTGATATGTTGTGTAATTAGCAACTCAAAATGGAATGTTCAAAAGGAGATTCTCAAGAGCAGTGTCCTGACATATTCCATCCTCCGCTGCTCAGGAAAACAAAGAGTTGCACAGTTTTTCAGTGTGGAAGGAAAGAAACTTTGAACAAGGAATTCTGTACTTGACAATGTTATGTTTAGAAATGAAGGAAAGATAAATACATAATCAGAAAAATTAGGTCAAAGGGAATTTATTTAGCATACCTGTCCTACAGAAAAAATGCTACAGGTGATTCTTTAAGCTGAACAAATTTAACTATAAAAAGAACAGTGGAAACCCTGGAATTATAAAGGTCAGTGAAAATACTAATTCTACACACAGATTCAGGATGCGCCAATACTATAAATATGATGCATAAGCTGCCCTTCTCTTTAGTATAAATACTAAAACTAAAATAATAAAATTAATGCCAGGATCTTTAATATACTGAAGTAAGAGACTTAGAAAAGATGTAAAGTGTGATTTTAAAAAGAATCTAACAGAAGAGAAAACAATCTGCAAATACAGTATTTTAAAAATCAAAGTATCCTCCATTTATTTTCATTATTTTAAATTTCTGTCATTTCTAAATTCTATAATACAAAATGTAACAGGGGGTATCTGACTTCTGATGCTGTTACTTACTTGACAACCTACTGCTAAGAAAATATCTATAATAGAAAACAAACAAAAATAAGCCAGAAATCAAAGTGTACTATCATATTAAGTAACCTAACTGCAAGAAGACTGTGAGAGAGGAAGAAAAGGGGCTATTTGAAAATTTAAAAGCAACTTTGAACATGGCTGCTATGAGACCATATCTATTATTGATGACTTTGAATGTAAGTAAATAGATTTTCGTTTTCCTCCTAAAAGACGTAGTAAATGAATAAACAGTAAACAAGACAACACTTAAATATATGTTGGTTGCAAGAAAGTCACTGAGGATACACACTAATAGGTAGTTTTGTGAATGAATTAAGATATGCCATGATAATAAAATTCAGATGAAAACAAGCATCACTCCATTAATAGATAAAATGGACTTCAGAAAAAATCAAAAGAAGTCATTATATAATGATAAACAGGAAGTGGGTAAAATAACAAAAATTCTAAGTGCATATGCATAAAAGCTACTAAATACACAAACCAAACATTAGTCACCTTCCAAGAAGTGATGCATGAGGACCTTAACACCCCACTGTCATCAATGGACATATTGTACATGAGGAAACTCAAAAATGGAGAAGTAAATTTAAGATGAAGACCAAACACACATAATTTATTTATGAACAACCAATAAAATGAGAACAAAACAGGGACTCTCTTTACAAGTGCTGGCTTCATAAGTGGCATGAACTATAGTTTATAATGTTTTAATTTAAAATTTAAATTAATGGATTTATTTAATATTAAAATATTTTAAAATTTGATACTTCAATATAGTATTTTCACCATTTTTACTCTTTGTGTTTCCTCATCTAATCCCACCAATGTTTCTTCCTCTCTCTCTTTTTAATTGATGACTCTTCTTTATATGTTTTATGTGTGACATGACTTGGACAATCTGACAAGGGACTCATCCCTAAAAGAAAACTGATTCTCTCTCTCTCTCTCTCTCTCTCTCTCTCTCTCTCTCTCTTTCTCTCTCTCTCTCTCTCTCTCTCTCTCTTTCTCTCTCTCCCTCCCTCCCTCCCTCCCTCCCTCTACCTCTCTCCTTTCTTTCACTTTCCCTTTAATTCCCTTTCTTTTTCCTTTTATAATTTATTATTATTTTCTCTTTGTAGCTGCCCACGTTAATTTGTATGCTGCCGCAATTCTCTAGAGGTGTATTTTTATATTAATACTGTCCTGTTTTGACTAATATAGCTTTGTAGTATATAGTAAAGCTGGTTATTACAAGGCCTGGTATCTCTCGTTTTCTCAAGATTGCTTTGACTATTTTTAATTATTTTATTAATTTATTTTACATTCCATCCAAAGTTTCTACTTTCTATACTCCTCTCCTCCCAATTTTTCCTCCCTCCCTCCACAATCTCCTCTCACCGCACTCTCCCATCTACTTTTTCTCCCCTGTTTCTCTTTAGAAATTGAGATGTTTCCAGTGGATAACAAACAGCCTGGCATATAAAGATATTAAGTTACAGTAAGATACTCCCTTTTAAATCAAGAACTAGTTGCCTGTAGGTTTTTGTCTAGAGTTGGAGCCTTTTCAGATTGTGACATGCACAATCCAAGCTTAATATCTTTGATTCCTGGGTCCAAAGTCCGTACTCTCTTCAGCAACAGTGTTTTTACTTTCAAGCTCTGGCTGGCAGGCATGGCATTGGAAATAGACTTTTTTGTTTTAGGAGTCTCTTAGACACTCTTGACCAACAATTGAAAGGGGGGTTCCACATCTGGCTCTCGAGATTTTGTTATGTAGTCTATGATTTGGGGAGAAGCACTGGGGGGGGGGAGCATTATTACTCTAAGTCATATAATTAGATTTTAAACTATGTATGTATTTTGAACTAAATATAAAATATTTCCCTACCATACTTTTAAACATCCTTACAGTTATATATTCCTCAGTCCTCCCTCTCCCCATATATTGTCATTCTTCCTTTATCCCCAGTTATAGTCTCCTTTCTGTATTTCCCAATTTCACTTTCATAGTGGCTGTGTCCTACTCCCCCTCTTCTAGAGCTGACAAACCCACACTGGGCTCCCTTTCCCTTTCACTATTCTGTAGGTTACTCCAGGTATTTGCATCCAAAACTTTGGAGCTAAGACTCATAAATAGGAGAGAACATGTGGCATTTAATTTCTGGGCCTGGGTTACCTCAAGCAATATAGTATTTTCCATTTTCACCCATTTCTATGGAAAATATTTTATTTCAAGATATTTTGAAGGTGGAGCAGAATTCCACGGTATATACACATACCATATTTTGACTATCCATTAATCTGTGGAATAGGTTCATGTTTTCATTTCCTAGCTATTGATTTTGTGAGTGGAGTGCCAATGACCACTATTACATAAGAATATGTGGAGAAGGATGCCAGCTCCTTTAGGCATATGCTAAGGAGTGCTATATCTCAATGGCAATATAAGAGAGATCAGAAAAATCTAGTATCAGAAAGATCCTGAGCTGAAGAATAATGGTCAGCTTACAAAAATTCCACACTGATTGTAATGGTACAGTCACTCTGGAAGTCAATCTGGAGGTTCCTCAGAAAATTGGAAATAGCTCTACAGAAAGACCCAGCTGTACCACTACCGGGCATATATCCAAATATGTCTCACAGTGCTACAGGGACACATTCTCCACTATGTTCATCTTAGCCTTATTTATAATAGCCAGAAGCTAGAAACAACCCAAATGATCCACAAAGAATGGATACAAAAAATGTGGTTCATTTACACAATGGAATAGTATTCAGTAATTAAGAACAAGATCATTATGAGTTTTGCAGGCAAATGGATGGAACTAGAAAATATCATCCTGAGTGAGGTAACTCAGACCTAAAAACATGCATGGTATGTGCTCACTAATAAGTGGATATTAGCAAAAAAAAAAAAAAGTACACAATACCTAGGGTACAATCCACAGAATTCAAGAAGATTAACAAGCAGAAGAGACTAAGTGAGGATGTTTCAATCCCACTTGAGAGGGAGATGAAAATCATCACGGAGAAAAGGAACTGAGTGGGAAAGGGAAGGGAATGGGAAAAGGGAATGTGATCAGGTATGAGGTGGGGAAGAGACAAGAAAGAAGCCCTAAGGACCAGCAGAATGAATGGAAATATGCAACCATGGGGGGTGGACCCTCTAGAAAGTACCAGAGATCTAGGAGGTGAGAGACTGTAAGGACTCAAAGGGAAGGACCTTGGGTGAAATGTCCTACAATGTGAAAAGGGAACTTGTAGAGTCCACCTCCAGCAGAAAGACAGGGCATCAAGTGGAAGGGCATGGTTACTAACCCATAGTTATAATTTCTAAACCAGAATTATTCCTGTCTAAAAGAACTGAAGGCACAAAAATAGAGACGAGACTGAGCAAAACTAGGTCCAGAGACCATTTCTACTCAGGATCTCATCTCAGGGGGAGATTCCAAGACCTGACACTTACTGATGTGTGGCTATCATGGCTGCCCTCTGAAAGGCCCAACAAGCAGCTGATTGAGACAGAGGCAGATACTTACAACCAAGTATTGGACTGAAGTCAGGAATCCGTGTGGTTGAATTGGGGAAAGGCTCGTAGAAGCTAAGGAAGAGGGTAACCCTATAGCAAGACCAGCAGTCTGAACTAACCTGGACCCTTGAGATCTCTCAGACACTGAGTCACCAACCAGGCACCATTCATGAGCTGGTCTAAGGCTCCCAACACTCGTATAACAGAAGACTACCTAGTCTGGCCTCAGTGGGAGAAGATGCACCTAACCCTCTAGAGACTTGAGAAGCAGGGAATGGGGAGGGCTGCCACGGGGAGGGGTATTCTCAGAAGATAAGGGGAAGGATGAATGGGGTGAGGAACTGTGCAAGGGCAGACCTGGAGGGAAGCAATGACTGGACTGTAAAAAAAATAAAAGTGATAATAAAAAAAAATTCCATACTGATATATTACAGGCAAGATGAGGGTTGTGGAACAGCAAGCATTTCACAGAGACTGGTAATACTAAAGGAATAGAGTGTGGTCATCAATAAGGTATCTCAGGAATTGTCTGGGAAAAGCACGCGCTCATATTAATATTTTCCCTAGACTGCCTCTCATTCATAATTTTAAACTTTTGGATAGGAAATTGAGTTTTCATATCTAGTTATGCTAATTCTGACCTCCAGTGAATTACTTAAAAGAGGTTGGATTACTCTGCGTATGAGGGGTAGGGAAGGAGAAATAATATAGATATATCTTGGTGTGATATTAAGATGAAAATCATAGAAATATAGACTGTGGGTTAATGCTTCTCTTAAAGGATGTGTGTTCCCCATATTAATGTGCCAACATCAGGCAATCTAAATGAAACAACAAAGACAACTCACTGCAGAGTCCATCTTCACAGTTATTTGGACAATCGTCACATGGTGAGCCCTCCTTATAAGGCATATTTAATGTGTCTTGATTATTTCCCCTTTAAAAAAATAAAAGAAGTTGAGATATAATGAAAACTGTCAAGGGAAAATATTAACTTACGTCCACTGTCAACAGCCAATTAAAAAGATGGATTGTTTAACCATATTTGCAAACAGAGCTAATACTTACAATGGCTATGTGATCTAGATTTATGGCTATTAGTGCTGCCTTGGCACTCATCCCCTAACAGTTCTGTTTATGAACATTTGAACTTACTTCTCCCCCATCTTTGAGCAATCATGTGCTAACAGGACTCCAGATATTTGTACAATCAAATCCGTCAAGTGGGACTTTAATCAAGAACTTGGAAAAGTGTGGTGGAAAACAGAGTTTAGGGGAAAGAGTACACAAACCATTAGCATTTTTTATCTCATTTTGCACTATATAAATCACAAAAGCACATAAACATAAAAAAACTAAAGAAATTACTGGGTGTAGGAAAGAGTATAGAAGAAATCCATAGATAACGAAATATTTGAAACTTCAGTAAATGCAAAAATTCTTGACTATCAATATCTAAATGTTATTTAGATCACATGCAGTTCTTAGTGCCACTCTTAAAGTTACATAAATGTATTTACTAGTACAAGGAGTACATCTGCTTTCCCCGAAACACTGGATTATATGTTCTAGATTTTATGTCTAGTACCTGTGATGGTAGCATTTAGAATAAGTACATTTAATTTATTTTAAAAGGTTTCTATTTTTGTTTGTACTTATGTGTATGCATGTTTGTATGCATGTATTATATGTACATATATACATGTATATATGCATATATTGCCTTTAAAATTATGTATCCATTAAAATAAAACATTGTATATATACATATACATATGTGTGTGTGTGTTTGTGTGTGTTTATGTGTAAGTGTATAGGTACCAATGGAGGTTTGGTGAGGGCATAGAATTTCCTGAAGCTGGGGTTATGGGCAATCCTGAGACTCTTGTTCTTGGGTACTGGGAATAATTCTTGTCCTTTGCAAGAGCAAAGAGTTCTTTAAATTGCTGAGCCATCTCCCCAGAGTGACATAAATTTTATTTCTAAAGGAAATGTACAAGTCACCATTGGGATCCCAAAGCACAACACAGGGAGCACCATTTGCCTGAATATCCTTTCTTAGCCTAACCCAGTTCAAATTCACTTCCCTGTGTAATAACTCTTTCCAGGGAATGACTAAGATCACCAATAAATTGTCCAAATGGGTATATCTCTCATAACTTACTTAGTAAAATAATGATGAAAAATGAAACATTTTGGGTATATTTGTGACATTTTGTTAACCAACTAACTAGAAAAAAAATGTGGAACATTCATTTATAATATTTGAAACATTAGTCAAAGTTATCATAGGAAAATAAGATACTTGGAAAGAATAATAAACTGGCATTACATACTCATGGCAATAGTGACACACATAGAGATATGTAGCTGCCTTTTGCCTGCGACATGATGCAACATCACAGCCAATGAGGTAGGAAGAGGCCCAGACCATCTGCAAAGATAAGAGATGACTTGATGGCAGATTTTCATATTCCATACTGACTACAATGTCAGCACCACTATCGATATTATATGTAAGCATGCAGGGCACAAAGTGATGGCTCTGTGTTTAAAAGAACTTGCTTCTTTTTTAGTGGACATGACTGACACCACCATCTACCTGGACTGCCAATAACCATCTCTAAATCCAATACCAGGTATCCAAGGCCTTCTTATTACCTGTATGGGAACACTTGCACACATGCACGCGCGCACACACACACACACACACACACACACACACACACACACACACACACACGTTAATCTTAAATAGGAAATCATGTCTTAGGTTTGCATTCTACTTGTCTTATCCAGAAGACAGATATATGAAAAACTCATATATCTTATGCTATATGTTTAGGTCATCTTAATGGAACAAGAATCCTGTTATATTAATTCCCACTAAAAACCAGAATTGGTATCATCTACTCAGCTCATTCTCTCCATGTCAAACATGTACCATGAATATGCTAATATGATAAAGGTTATTTCTGTAAGGATCAAACCCAAGAACAGTGTTTAGCATAGGGTATAATACTTAAATGGTTTTAATGGAAATGAACCAAGCTTGAATTCCATCTCTGTACTTGTGAGCTAGGTAATAATTTTGTTTTTTTGGTTGGTTTTGTTTGGTTGGTTTTAATTTTGTTTTGGTTTTGGTTTTGGTTTGCTTTGGTTTGGATTTAGCAGTTTCTTTTTGAGTGTTTCATTTTCTCATCTGTGATGGATATAATAATGCTGCCCAGTACATGCATTTGTATGGTAAGGGTTAAATATTACAATATTTAAAAAGCTGGAGAAGGAAATAGGGTGATGCAATGGAACCCATTATCTTCTGAAACCTGGGTAGTAGCCTGGCTAGATTTCTCTCAGCCAATACAATACTAAAATATTTAACTAGGTTTTTTCTTAATTCACTACCACCACCTCCACCTTCTTCTTCTTGTCCTTCTTCTTCTTGTCCTTCTTCTTCTTCTTCTTCTTCTTCTTCTTCTTCTTCTTCTTCTTCTTCTTCTTCTTCTTCTTCTTCTTCTTTGTCTTCTTCCTTTTCCTCTTCTTCTTTTCCTCCTCTTCCTCCTCTTCTTTCTTCTTTCTATCACAGTGTTTTCTCAAATATTACTTTCTCTTCACAAATATCCTAGGTGTCAGTCTCTCTTCACACCAGGAAGTATTTAATGGATGATGCAAAAACTCAATGATTGCAAGTTTCCCTTCTCATTCTTTCCCCTAAAGGTGCATTTTCCTTATGAAACTTTGTTAACCTCTGAATGATATAGAATATATACTTGAAAAAATTGCAATAAAAAATATATTAGAAAATCTATTTTGTCATATTTACACTATATATTGATTAGTCTTAAGAGTAGTGAGTGTATTTCTTCCATTTATTCATTCAGTCCATATCCAAGAAAATATACAAATAATGTGAAAAAATGAATATTAATGTATTCTTATGATTCTACAGATAATAACAATATTTTTCTCTTAAAATTTAAGCAAATAAAGGCCAATTTCTTTGATTTTTGAAACTATTTCTTTGGCTTTTAAAATTATGATAATTTTACAGTATTTGCATTTTCCTCTTTCATTTTCTTCCTCCAAACCCTGTTATATAATTTTGCTACTTATTTTTCAAATTCGTGTCCTCTCTTTTTTTTAATTGATGTTTCTTACATGTACATAATTTTTACACATTTTTAAGCACCTTTGACAAATGTGAACAGTCATTTTTATAATTTAGTTGATATGGCATTGAATTGTTTTGATAAATACAAAGTCCATGGGATAAATTGCTGCATAAGACTGAAAAAGCCAAAGCTATTTTGATAGAAGAAAAGGATAAAGTTGGCTTTTGTATGAATAGGTTATAAGACTGGGGTTACGTCATCACTGTTTTGACTGTTTTTCTTTCTTAGGCTCTCTTTCAACCCCTTGGTATTATAAATCACTGGATTAAACTGTTCAATTTTAAGGTATCTTAGATTCTTTGCACATACTGTTTCTGTTCAGTGGTATTGATCTTGAAAGAAAAGATATTTTGCTGATATTTATTTAATAATTCTGTACATACATTAATGACTTTATTTTGAGTTATATCTTTGGGAACTTATAATGTCAATCTTAACTAAGATTTACTTGATGTAAGTTATTAGACTGACCAGTGAACGTTTCTGAGTCTTCTGCTTTGCGAACAATAACTATATTCTAATGTTTTCCATTTTAAATCTTTAAATACTCTTTCTTCTAGTATACATTTTGTTATATTGTATTTAGAGATTCTAGGATTTTTTTCCTTTAAAATTAACTTAGACTCTGTATGGCAGGCAAATGATCATTCCAGTTTTTAATCAAATTAAGTCAATCCCTTTTCTGTTTTCCTCCACTGATTGTTTCCTGCACTTAATATAAATGTAAATTTTATAATGGGTAATATAATCACCCTGTCTCTGTTGTGAACACCTTCTCTATTCCTATTAATCACTCTCTAGCACTCTATAACTAGCACTCTATAACACTAAAACTAAATGAATAAAAAGAAAATTAAGTTAAGAAAATTGTTCTGTTTAAAAAGCAAGATAACAATAAACTACTTAGAATCTTTAACAAGGAGCCTCAAATATTTATAGAATATTAATTAACTGAAAGAAATTAAAGTAGATCTGATGTGGTTTGAAATTGATGCCATTCCTCGACAATGTCAGGTTTTGAACATTTTAACCATCAGTTGGTTGTACTTTGAAAGAAATATGAATGTCCAATTGATAGATGAAAAATGATCAACATATTTAGCTGTTAGAGAAATTTAATCAATATTTTGGTTAAGATTCCATGTCACTGCTCTCACAATGATTCCCCTCCAGAAGAGTAAAAGGACAAATATTATTGATGATGTGGGAAAGGAAGGACTCTTGCATGGTGCTGGTGGAAACATAAACTGGGCATCCGTTGTGGGATTCAGTGTAGAGTTAACTTAAGTCATTGGAAGGAGAACTTCCATAAGTTTAATATTTTCTGGTTGTTTATATGAGGAAATCATGGCCAACATACAATACAAACATGTACTCTTGTCTTTACAATGGTACCATTAACAATAGGCAAGCCAGCCTAGATATCTGGTACCAGATGAATGTGTTAGGAAGATACAGAAGAAAGTTTTTCAAACACTAAGAACAATAGAACATACCATTTTCAGGAAAATATAGAGAGCTGTGAATCTTTTTTTTTTTTTTTGAGGGAATATAGATAGTCTCCATAAGTCAAGGACTGGGTTTTCTCTCACATATGAATTCCATGTGTTAAAAAAGACATGACATTAGAGGGATCATTAGGATGGTGGATGTGGAAATGGAGTGGAGAAAATAAATAGTAAATAAAATGAGTGAATATAATCAGTGCATACATTGCATGTTGAAATCTCATGATAAAACTTACTTTATACAATTAAAACATGCTAATGAAGCTAAGTTGGCTGGGAAAATGGCTCATTTGACAAAATATTTGCCTTCCCACATGAGGACCAGAGTACAGATCTCCAGAACCTATATAAACATTCTAACAGGAGTATTAGGCATTTGGAATTTTACTGCTTGCCTTTTGCTTTCATTTAATCGTAAAAATACAAACCAAAAAATTCTGTTTACCGAGAACCTCATACATGAGCAGTTTGCATCTCCCACTTCAAACTCCTTCCATGAGCTCTTCATTCCTTCTTTAATCATTACTATTACATATAGATCTAGACACATATATGGTGTGTATTCAACCTACTAAGATCTTTTACTATTGCTCATATGTAAATATGTTCAAGGCTGACACTGTTCTTAGCTGAATAGTTACCAACCCCCTGTACTTCAACAAAAAGTTGAGCTCAGGTGGAATTACCCCTGTTGGCACTCAGTCAAGTGGTGTTTTCATTGTCCTGGTTACAATCTGGGAACTAGATTGTTGGGATTTCAAGGGTCATTTTCCTTAGGCCTGAGAAGAAAACCAGTACTTACCTTTTACCGACACATATATCCAGTCATGTGTATATCTGGAAGAATACAGATTACCTGAGTGTAGTGATCAGTTTCGATGTCATCATCTGTGGATGGCCATTCTCCATATTTGAAGTACTTGGACTCATTGTACCACATTTCAATTACTTTTGACCAGGGAGAGGGATAATGTTCCATAAGCATATTTTCTCCACAAAATGTATCTGAAATGAGGAAAGATGGCTGTGTAATATCTTTTATAAGTTTCAACACAGAGTTTCTCCTCATTTTATTTCACAAATGTTTTAATGATCACCTATTGATTGTTTTAAAACTGGAAATAAACTCAGTTGTTTACTGAGTGAGCATGTTGTTCACAATTGTGGTGGGAAATAGCACTGACTGATGATGAGCAAGCTTTAAAATCATGACTGCAGATATCAAACGCTGTCTTTTATCAGGTCAAGGATGATGGTGTAGGTCTGTATGACCACATGGGAGCTGAAAGTAAACCAGCTCTGGAGATGAAAGCAGTTGCAAGGAGGGTACAGGACTAAACCACCAACCAAAGAGTACACATGGAAGGACCCATGGCTCTAGCAACATATGTAGCAGAGGATGGCTTTGTTGGACATCAGTGGGAGGAGAGGCTCTTGGTCCTAAGAAGGCTTGATACACCAGTGCAGGGGGAATGCCAGGACAGGGAAGTGGGAGTGGGTGGGTTGCTGAGTTGGGGGGGAGATGGAATAGGGGGATTTTGGAGGGGAAACCAGGAAAGGGGATAACATTTGAAATGCAAATAAAGAAGATAGCTAATAAAAAAATGTTGGATCCATTTGTCATACATGCATTATGTAGGATATGATATTGAGGAATAATCTGTCTTTCTCTAAAATACCAAGATACCCCCATTGCTTAACACCTTGGCATAAGAGTTTCAATAATCTATAGATATGAAGTTACATTTGTATTTTCTAAAGTTAGTTTGGAAGAGAGCATTGCTTAAAATGTTACATAATTCTGTAGGATGCACTAAAAATTGAGTAGTAGTTATTTAGTTTATATGACAAAACTGAGCCTACCTTTGAGAACTCAAAATTGTTTATCTGGGTACTTTTAGAGTACCTCATATCTTAGTGCCCCCGAACTGAGGAAATCCCCCATTCTGAAATTATGGACAACTAAGAGAGGTTTGAAGGAAAACCTAGATATCCTGACATGCTCCATCCTTTAATGTTGCTAATCATGGTTTCCTCCTGTTGATGAGAACTTAGACTCCAAAAATAAAAGTATCCAAATTTTAAAAATTAAAAACAATGATATCAAGCTACAATCTACTAGAAAGGATAGTTGAGGATCAGTGTAGATTAAATCTGTTAGTGTACTATTGTCTAGTTGTTTGCATGCATGCCTTTTTTTTGAGATGTAATTTATTCGTTAACATTTTTTGTTTAAAAGTCATTTGTGTCTAAACTGTATTACAAGGTCTCACCTGTTGAAGGCTTATTCCCTGGATCCTGGGGATGAGTGGGCTATAGACACTTTGAGAAATGGAGCCAATCTGACAGAGTTAGAACTATGAAGGCATTCATGTCAAGAGTATACTTTCTACCTATTAGTTTTTTTTCTTTCTATCCTACTTCTTTTCTAATTGAGGTGAATAGCATCCTCCACTTTACCATCCATCATCTTATGTGGCCTCAGTTCTGCCCCAAATCATTTAAGCTAAAAAACCGTGGGCTGAACTTTCTGAAGCCATGAACTAAAAATAAACCTCCTCCCTTTAAAGTGATCTCCCCACCCCCAGGAATTTCATTCTAGTGTTGGAAAAACTAATACAAGTTGAGTCATGCAGACCCATACATACTTGGTAGTCGCCTCTCAAGAGGGTCACTCTCTGACTTGTCACAGTACCTCGCCAAGATTCTAGCATTTTCTGCGGCAGCTGAACTCCAATACTATAAGGCAATAGAATACCCAGAAACACAATAAAATTAGCTTTCTCAACCTAAGATTCTTGCTTTTTATAAAAAAATATAATGTGGAATTCGTTACGTCCTTCCTTGCAGAAACCGAACTTTTACATGGTGACATTTCCTTAAATATTTTAGTAGGAACATAAAGAAGACAAGTGTGTAATTCATTTCAGTTTCCTGTTGTATTACAAATTTAAAATTAGGCCCTAACCTTCAGACCAGAACTTGTTTCTTAGAATTTAAGTAAAGAGTTTCAGGAAAACAGACAACAATCAGAAAGCTAACCCAATAACTTGTCAGTTGTTTTACCTCAATGCTGGCTAGTGGTCAACTTGATACAAAAATAGAGTCATCTGGAAAGAGAAAACTGCCCCTGAGGAATTGCCTTCATCATATAATAACTTGGGAGCATGCCTTTGGGGAATTATTCTTGATCAGTGATTGTATGTGTTCTGAGTGATAAAAGAAAACAAACGGGAGGTCATGAAGAATAAGCCAGTAAGGCATTCTTCTATGGCCTCTGCTAGATCTTGCCTTGCCTTTTCTCAACAATGTATTGTGATCTGGAATTTAGACCAAATAACCCCCCTCCTCTATGTTCCCTTAGTTCACTGTTTTATCACAACAACAGAGATGTAAACAAGAAACGCCCCAGGCTTGACATTTCACCTTTTAGAGTCTCAGCTTCTGTAAAGATGATGTGTAAGTTATTCCAAAAGCTTTGTTCAGTCGGCAACCCTTACAATAAACCTGTGATATTCTGAGTCTTAAAATGTGCACTCAGCACACAAATGACTTCTGTGAATTCAAGCAGAGTCATATATACCCCTGCCTCAAGTAGTGATTAAAGCAAAGGAGTTAATGTTCCTAGACACTGTTACTAACTGTATTCTTCCACACTTGCAGTAACTCAGTTTCCTGTGTGTGAAATTTTTTTGAATACTTTATTTTTTAGTGTTGATTGCTGTTTTGTCTGCATGTGTGTCTGTGTGCTCAGGTTGGATCCCATGAAACAGGAGTAACAGACAGTTGTGAGCTCCACTGTGGGTGTTGGAAGTTGAACTCAGGTTCTTTGAAAGAGCAGCCAGTACTCTTATCTGCTGAACCATCTCTCCAGCCCAAAACTAGAGTTCCAAAGCTTTTAAGGGTCACACAACAGAGAATTTGAATCAGTTAATCAAGAGTAGTCTGAGCTCTTCCTGTGGGTGGAATAAGTGTAATATATACTCAGTTGAAGCATCATTTTATAAACCACTCAGAAATACCTGCATAGGAGTAGCACTGACATTCTGACAATCCTGCAACCAACACCATCACAGTCTGCTCACAGCCTGTGCATTACACTGTCAACAATTACAGAATTTACTTGGTTTGCTCACAGACTTTTGTATAAATTCTCTAAGGATGTACAGACAATTGCAACTCTTTTTGGACTCAGTTTCTTCTGACTCTGTGGTTTGAGCTTGGTGTTTTAACAAAATGTTTATAACACACATTTCACTGGACTTAATAACAATACAGGAAGCAACATTAGAATTATTGCCATCACTCTTCAGAGTAAAGGTCAATTTTCTCAGTCTGACAGAGAAAAGATAGTAATTATCTTTGTATGAGTGTATGCTGCCACCTAGTGGCTCTCTTATAGGATTATTCTTCCCGTTGGCTTAGCATCCAAAACATATTTTAATTGTTTCCGTTTTTCAAATAAGGAAGATTACTTTTTGATATGTGTGTCTAACCAAGGAATTGTAAAGAACAAAATTACTTTCTGTATACAATAATACTTGTCAATAGAGAGGCCTTTCTAGAAATAGTTATTTGTTCATCTGGTAGAAAGGAGTTAGGAAATTATCTTAATATAATTAAGATCAAAGTTCCTGGGGATCCCCAGCTTGATTGAAGGATTTAGAATTTAAAAAGAGATCATGTACTTGAGACTCCTTGAAATGGATACAATTGTAGTGCAAATTTAAATAAACTAGGTACTTGTAGTAGCTATAAGAATGAATTTTCTGGAGCTCACCATGTAGCCTGGGTTGGATTTGAACACCCAGTGATCCTCTAGCTCAGCCTGGGAATCTATCTGAATACTGTGATTCTAGATATAAATCACTATGGCTAGCTCAAGACCATTTATTAACAGTAGCACCAACATGGATACCTTTGACAACTGATGGTTTTAAAAGAGTTTATGAAATAATAGTATTAATTTTTACAGTGGTCCAGAGATAATTTTTTTTAGAAACTACATTTCTTTTTCTCTTGTTGCTTCCTTTCCATCATTTCCAAGTGTGTACTGTCAATCATGATCACCATCTAGGGCAGTATTTCTCAACTATCCTAATGCTGTGACACTTTAGTACAGATCCTATTGTGGTGACAGCTAACCATAAAATCACTGATTCTACTTCATAAGAGTTATTTTGCTACTGTTATAAACCATAATGCATATCTACTATGTGTCTCCCAAAGGGGCTGAGACCTATAGGTTGAAAACTCCTGCTCTAAGGCCTGCATCATTATCTGAACTTCATCCTTCTTGACTGTCCAAGATCCCTAAATTTTTCTTGTGATAGAAGCCATCAGTTTTTGCACTGCCAAGGCCAGATCCCTAAATTTCTATGGAATTCAATGAAATTTACTACTACGTTTTTTCAATAACTGTCAAGTTTTTTTAGCTATGAATTTGGACAGCCTGATTTTCAAATACATTTCACACATCTGAAGGCACCCAACATTAATTTGGGGCTGAGTCAGAATTGTTGTTCTGTGATGTACGTGAGAGAATTTTTTACATCCTCTTAGACTCAGTTTCTTCTACTGTTATGACATAGATTTGTTGTGATGACCAAACAACTGGCATAGTGACAGTACATAGGACTAAATAACAATATAGGAAAGGCCTCCAATATCCCTTGCTTCTCCACTAATGCTGTGCTTTAGACTTACCAGTTTCAGCATGTTCTTTGCTTGCGGGGACACTTTTCTCCTGAAGGCATTATGTGTATTGACGATTTCCTCTTGTGGTTCAGTTTGTGATTCCGTGATCAGTTTATTATAGAGAGCTCTATCCAGTTTGAGAGGCTACCAGAAAATTATTAATTCATGTCACTTCTATGAAGTGGCCCTTGTCACATGAAGTCTATTACATATAGACATTTAGGCAATGTAAAATTTGAAGTTACAGTGAAAAAACAATTATGTTTAGTATTTAGGAATTATTAATATTCAATTTTTAAGGATTTCTACATTTTTCTGTTGAAAACAGTACACAAATTATACTGTTCTTAGAAATTTTCAAATTTATAATTCATATTTAGAGTCAAGTAGAAGTTTTTGTTATTGGACAATAGGAATCACAAAGGCCATAGTTTGACATCTCTTGTTCATGGAATGACTCTATGCCTTAGCTCATTCTCTATACATATAGCTGTTGAAAGCAATGCCTGTACTCCACAAATGAACAATGCATACTTGACTCCTTTTCAAAGTGTGTGTGTGTATGTATGTGTGTGTGCATGTGTGTGTAAGAACAAAGATTAATAGTGTATTTTGAGCATTGACTAAGTGTTCTTTTCACCCTCCAGGTTTATATCTCTCTTATGTTTACATCTAAAAAACCCAGTGGGATTTAAAAACAAGTGGGTGCATTAAAAATTGTAAGTAAAATTCAAACTCCTATTGCAGCTTTGAATGTATGACTCATTTCTTAAAAATGTATACATTTTACTTTGTAATTCATTAAGAAATAATGCTTTCTAAAATAGTCTGTGTTTGCATTAGTTGACACACTGGGTCTTTTTATATGTGTTGTTTAAAACACAAATACTTCCTAAGGTTTCTTTTTATCCATTATCAAAAATAATGTGTAATTTGAATGGTGTATGTTTCTTCCTTAGCTACCACTGTTTTACTGAGATAAATTTAAAAATTGTCAGAATCCAGAATACTGCTTTGACCAAACAGAAGTCATTCAGGTCAAGAGAATGCATTCCCATGGAACCTCGCCAGACACCAACTCTTTTCCTGGGATCAAGATCACAAGCTGGTTTCTTCTGCCATTGCAATCAGCTCTAGTATATATTAAACAAAATTTGTAGGCTCATAAGAATGCACAAACCTCTGAGCATTTTATTTCAATGAAAAACATAACATTTGCCTCACTGATCATCTCCAAATATTTATAACCTTTATAATAAAACAATAAAGGAATGTCTATTTTTCTGAGATTGTTTCACTTACTTTTATGAAAATTGAATCTCGTATATGAATTCATCTTGTACACCCAGATTTCTTTAATCAATCCAGTGGTCTAATATCCACATATCTGCCTGGAAACCTATGACATCTTAGGTCCTTTTGATTTTTTTCTCTGAACTCTAGTAGTGCTCATAATTTCTTTTTTTTGTGTGTGTGTGTTCCAAACTTGGGTTGAATTATCATAGACTACCACATCACAAAGGCACATGTGGGTTTCTAACTACCCACTTTTCTTTCCCTTTTTAATACAGCCTATACTTTATGTTACCTCTAGTTTTGGTGGTGAGATGTCCTTCCATGAAAAGAAGTGAAACAAGCAGAGAATCAAAGGGAAATTTGAAGAAATCTTCCATAAAGCTTGATAGTCTATATTTAGCTTTCTAGAGGATCACTGAGACATGGACATTGTGGTATACTGATACCAATCCATCACTTCAGTAGCTGATGACAATAATCTTTCGACAATAATATTATGTTATTTTTTTTTCCACTGTGAACATCTCCCTGTGGCTCATGAAAAACAATATGCACACACACACACACACACCACACACACACACACACACACTCACGCACACAGTCTAGTTCTACAAAAAAAATCTGTTGACATTGTCATTATATCACTAGATGAAGTAAATTAAGGTCCATATAGTTTTTCATGCCTTATCCTGGTTGCTAATGCTTAATTGTCATTCAGTGGTCACAAACTGTAAGACACTATACCTACTTTACCACTGAAGATCTTGGTTTTGTTCTATGAATATTGAAGTCATCATCATTAACACTATCATCATCACCATCATTATCTTATTTTGTAATCCCAGGGATTGAATTCTGGACATCATACAAACAATTCAAATGTTATAGTACTGAGCTATATTGCTAGCTCAAAGGTTTTATTTTTATGAGCAATCAGATTCAGGCATCATACATTGATTCCATGGCTGAGTCTCTCACACATCTTTGTACCTTTCAATTTCATATTTAATTTTGATTTATAGCATTCTTTTTTTTAAAGAATTATTTATTTATTTATTTATAGATTTATTTAATGTGGGTACACTGCAGCTGTCTTCAGACATACCAGATGAGGGCATCAGATCTCATTACAGATGGCCGTGAGCCACCATGTGGTTGCTGAGAATTGAACTCAGAACCTCTGGAAGAGCAGTCAGTACCCTTAAATGTTAAGCCATCTCTCCAACCCCCGATTTTTAGCATTCTTAAAATCAAAAAGAATATACCTTAGTTGAAGACATGGTTATGTGGGAGGAAAAGTAACAATAACATTATTTGTCTATTTTCTTCTATCTGGTTATGAAAACACATGAGTAAATTGTAAAGAAATTCTTATCTATGCTTTTAATATTTCTCTTCCTCCATCCCTTCTCTTCTGTATCACATCCTTTGCTAGCCTCCCTTCCTTTATTTATTTATTTTTCTTATCATTTTTAAAAGGCATAGACTTGGGCCCAATGAGATAAAGTGAAAGTTGAACTTTAACCCTCATAAAATTCTTCTAAACTTGAACGTTCACTTAGGCCTTCTGTTCTTTGGTTTCATTCTTGGTTCTGCTGTACTAAGAATAGAAATTGTTTGGGCTAAAGAAATTGCTCAGTGGTTAAGAGCAATTGTTGCTCTTCCAGATATTCTGAATTAAATTCCCAGGAACCACATTGTGCACAACCATCTGTAGAGGGATCCAATGACCTCTTCTCATGTGTCTGCAGATAGCTACAGGTGTAATCATATACATAAAATAAATAAATGAATATTTTTATAAAACAGAATGAGACTTGTTTAGCTGCATCATTATATGAAGTATGTGAATAACTGATATACCCTTCCCCTCCCTCTATATTTCATCAAAGTGTTGTTGGGTACTCATAAAGAAAATATAGTTATGTAACATATAATCTTTACATACTCTGATAGTCACAGCAGGAACAAAAACATCAACAAACAGTAACAAGATGAGCTTCATTGCCGTACCTGAAAAATATAAGTAACAGAATTTTAGATTATTCTTATAGTGTAAAAACTATTTTCTAAGAAACATTGAACTACTTTTACATTGTTTGATTTTTGTTATAGGGACATTAAAATAAAGTTCAATATTATGTCTTAGCTAAGGGGACTCATAAAATAACATTCAGTTGATTTAAATAATATGGACACAAAATGTAAATTCTTTAATCTCCGGAGTCTGGATATACACAGCTGTGTGTTAATAGGGAATTGAAGTAGCAAATGGCATTTAGGTTTCTCGCCAAGTGATTAAAGCTAAGAGAGATTATATTCTACATTTTCTTCATTCATTTAAGTTAATCCCAAAGGTGCCTAATTGTAAATAAAAAAGTCAAGAGACAACATCTGTAGCATATGAGATAGACTCCATCAGCCAGGTATTATTTCAAAGAGTACACAGAAGGCACGTGATCCTATTACTACTCATGTATGTGTGTGATTTAAAGATATTTTGTACATTTCCATTACTTGGATAAGAATAATTGTCTTTTTGTTGTAACAAAATGAGAACTAATGGATCTTTATTCTTATTTAATACAGTTAATCAATTCTAAGACACTAATGTGACACTTTTTCTGACAACCTATTATGTGTGTTACTATAAACCTACTAGTTACCTTTTATGGAAATTTCTAATATTGAAAGGCAACCTAATCAGTTTGTGAAGAATTGAATAATAAACAGGAGTACTTATACTTGTTTCCATACGCACATGGTTGTCCTGTCATTGCTTTCAGATGTCCCATGTCCTCTGGAAAAAAATATATATAACATGAAGGATGTAGCATTTCTATTCCTTTTTCATCAACTCCACTCTCTACAGCCCCATTTTCTCCAGTGCTTCCCACATTCTCACAATCAACCACATGCAATATTTATCACACATAACTGGATCTGGATACTGGACAAGAGAAAGGCCAGTAACAACTAGCTCAGAACATTTCCCACAGCATTGCCCAGACCAGGACAGAGAGACAATTCAACAGAGCTGCCAAGAAGAAAACAACATTCAAGCCAGCCATTTGATTATCTTATAGTTATGTCCATCTCTGCTCCAACCAGCTGTTTCTTATCTATGTAATTCATTAGGTCAGTGAAGTAGGCCAACACTGTCTTATACTGTTTATCTCTTTCCTATTTCACTCTGTTACTCGCATTCTTGTTCTAGCTTGATCTAGCTAGGTTTGCTCCTCTCTGTCTCTGTCTCTGTCTCTGTCTCTGTCTCTGTCTCTCTCCCTCTCTCCCTCTCCCTCCCCCCCCCTCTCTCTCTCTCTCTCTTGCTGTCTCTCTCTCCCTCCCCTCTCTCTTCTGTCCTTTTGTTTCTTTTTCCTCTTTGCCCATTTTTCTTACTGTTATATATCCCCAAAGCCTAGAGACAGACTTGATTTGTGATATCTAAAACATCTTCTCCTCTTCCTAGTCTGTCATTAACTCAATCCCCCATGTATCCATCCTATTTTTCCCTTCTCTTATTCCTATCCCCATGTATACTCCCATACTCTACATCCATCTAACAATCTGATACTAACCACTATTGTCACCATGACTGTTTACCTACTCTTCTATTCTTTTCTAGTTATCACTGCAATAGTGAACATGATAATAGACATGAGGGCCTTTTATTCCTTAAATCAATCAGTACTTAATAAGTGCCTACTTCATGGTTACTAATGTCTGAATAGTAACTTGCTACAGACATTACCCAGCCAATATAGACAGAGTGGAGATAGAGCTGAGAGTTTAGAATATTAGTTGAGCAGATGACATCACCACAACCCTACTACAACCGAGAGTCTACTGAAAACTGCAAACATGTCTACTCAAATAATAGGAACAGCCTGCATCAAAATAAAGAGCCAAAATCTTTAACAGACCTCTAACCCAGGTGGGTAACACAGAATGCTACAATCTGCTAACTTACCTCATATCATGAATGTAAAGGCATATAATATACTATAAATTGTCTTCAGTTAATGATAAGGGGCAATGTTAGAAAACATATCTTACCACATAATGATTAACTGAAACATATGTATGTGCACATATTCATGTAAAACAATTTTAGATGCAAAGATAAGTCACAAATAGATGAAAAGTCTTTGTTTTATGTAGCATACATAAAGGACTGAACACTGTATTATATACCTGTGTCTTATTATCTGTGAACAATATACATAAATCACAAACAACTCCTGTCTGGCCTCTGATAAATGATCATGGGACCACTGGTTTCAGGTAGGATTATGGTTACTTTAGCAAATTGGTCTCATACCAAGAACTTTGGTTTAGCAAGGATTAGTTTGGCTGAACAGAAGTGAGGAGATCTCCTAAGAAAGAAATCTCAAATCCCAAGTCCTGCTTTGGCTTCAGGGCTTGTGGCCAGGTAGAATGTTACTACTCATATTAATGTTCCTTAAAGAATCGTAAGTACAAAGAACATAGGGGAATCACGTTAGGTTGCTTAAAGTTCAAGTAGCACTTAGAGTAATCAAGTTGAAATAAGAAGATACTATTTAATACCTAACCATCATGAAGGCATTAAGGATTTTAGAATGAAAATAGAATTCATATAATTGTGAGAAGATTGCTATTTGTCTAGATATGAGTATATGAGATTACAGATTGTGGATCTCTTTGGTAGTGCTGGTAGACACAACTCAAAATCAGAAGTCAAAGGCTATACTGAAGGGTTAGAAAGAGACTGTGGTTTCAGGTAGAATTAGAGGCTGACATCAGCAAAAATGCTGCTCTAAAGATAAGGATTAGACAGCATGAATCAGAAGCTGAATAAGACTTGGAGAAAAAATGATCTCAGAGAAGATGCCTTGCATGTCTAGTCTAAGTCTTGTTCACTAGATCACTGAGACATGATCTAATCCATGAACTGACCAGGGCAAAGCATCCAGAGTATCTTGCATGACTCTCCATTGAACTCTCCATTGACCACAGATTGCAAATCTGTAAACAAAGCTGACATTTTATCTGAGATGCTGAACTCAGTTATAACAGAAACAAAGGAGAATAAACTCAGCATTTCTTTTTCAACACACATACTTTGTCCAAAATGTGCAAGTTTTAGTCAACATTCTTTTTAAAAAATGGACAGTATCTGAACTTGAAAAATTGACCTCATAAACTTATTGTCCTAAATTTAAGCTTGGACAAATGGGCCATGAACAATTAAAAGTTAATATTTAGTGAGAGGAAAGATAGAGGGTGTGGGGAAAAGCTGAGGAGGATCAGGCAGAGTGCCCTGTGGCAGACCTTTGATCATACTTTCTCATCTGGGAATTGTTAGAACATGACCTCTCATTATCAACTAAAATGAGGCACAGGCTCTTCCTTGCCTTGACTGAATAACCGATAAAAATATACCTTACCAAAAGCCCATTCCCACATTTAATCTTTTCTTTGGCAAATACCTTAACTCTTACATTCAGCAGACTACAGGAAAGCAGTCAACGCACAGTGTTCCAGCTTGATCACTTTGTACATATGTGTACACCTGTATCAAGTGTACAACAACCCATACATACAGTGTTTCTAATATCCAAGTAGGTTCCCTATGTCCCATTGTGTCTACAGCCCCCAAATAAAACAGCATCCTGATCTTGGTGGCTATGCATTATTTTCATAAATACTTAACCTTTCTAGAGTTGATATATGTATATTTCAATGCTAGCTTCTCTGCTAATATGCCTACATGAATTATTAATGGTGCATATGAAGACTTTGCATTTATCAATAGCTATGTAGCAATCTACCATATAATATGTATCTAGGATAAAATGTATCCATTTTATCATTCAGAGATATTTTGGGATTTTTGTTGGGATTCTAGGAAAAGTTTATAGAAATATTTTATAGATATATCTTTTGGTACAAACTGCATGTTCCTTTTCTGAGGGTGAATTCTATAACTAGAGTAGAACTATTGGGCTATATAAGTGATTTTCTTTCCTTCAGTACATTTTTTTTTCAAGACAGGTTTTCTCTGTATAGACATGGCTGTTCTGGAACTCACTCTGTAGACCAACCTGACCTCGAACTCAGAAATCTGCCTGCCTCTGCCTCCCAAGTGCTGGAATTAAAGGCATGCTCTACCACAGCTCGGCTTCCTTTAGTACATTTTAACGAATGATTTTCCAGAGCAGTTCAATCCTTTTAAAAAACAATTTCTGCTTCCTATCCTCACCTTTTACTTGTTTTTGTTGCACATAACATTATTTCATTACAATGTTAACTTATATTTATCCTGTGACTAATAATACTGAGTATATTCTAATGTTTTATCAGACACTAGGTACCATCTTTTGTATAGTCTTTACTCAATATTCTCGTCTATTGTTACAATTACTTCATTATACTTTTCTTATTAATTTATATGAATTATCCATATGTTCTTGATAAGCTTTCAAAATGTATCAGCTTTCTATTAGCTTGTGGCTTATTTTTAAAATCCTTTTCTCATTTTTGTTAGTTCCTTGAAAAATCCATATTTACCTCCTTCACATCAACTACTTCCAGACCCATTCCTTTCTTTCCTTAACTACTCAACTTTGTGTATCATTTTTTTCTTTCTTTTTTTCTTTTTTCTTTTTTTTTTGTTTCTTTGTTTTTTTGTTTGTATTTTAACCCCATAAAGCACAATTTCTGCTGGCCATATATTCTTCAATATGGGATCTTGCATTAAAGTCTGATCAACCTACCAAGGATCATATCTTTAAAGAAAACTGACTGTTTTTTTTCCAGAAGACATCATTTGCCAGCTACAAGTGGAAATCCATGCAAATTTTCCGTCTTTGTGTTGGGATATTGTCTGTCTTGAAGTCGCTGCTAGAACCGATGTCTTATCTGTTATGTCACAGGCCCCATTTATACAATATCCCTGATGTATCCCGAAGACAATATTCTCATAGACAATATCCTTGATTCATATAATTATTTCACCCTCTTTCTCAGTAATCTCTGCCTTAGAAGGAGGGCATATGAAATAGCTGACCCATATCTGTATATCTCATTTAGCAAATGTTTTAAAAGTAGAGTTTTAGTTTTACTTACTAAATTCTGTTTGTGTGTCTCCGTGTACATGAATGTTTGATAATATCTTGTTATCTGAACAGACAAATTATGAAAGAATTTTTTTTCTGAACATTGATCCAAACTTTATAAAATATTGAAGAAAATTTTATACTTGAAAGCTTAAAGAGTTGTACTACTAAATATTAAAACTTACTATAATGCTAGGCATGGACAGCATTGGTGTCATAAACTGATCAAGAGAATATTATAGGATACAAATTTATACATATTATTATATGATTTAAGACAAAGGCTAACATGAAATTGAATAAAGAAAATTCAGTGGAATATTTAATACAAAAATAATGAATTTGAACTCTACTTCACATTTTAAACAAAAATTATGTTTTACACGCCATACATTTAATAGCAAATAATGCATTATTTAGAGCAGACTATACTTGTTTGTCCTAAATCCACACTTATTTTGATAATAACTCACTATATGAGTGTCTAGTAAAAAATTTTGAAATAAATAATCAGCTTTTTGCTTTCCCCTTTTAATTTTTGTATTACATTTACTTCATTATCTTCTGTGCTAAAATCCACTACAGAAATAAATATGTGCTCACAAACAGTATAGAATACGTACTAAGAGAACAGAAGAATGCCATACATGATGGGAAACATAAGTAGAACAAAAATACCATCACAAGAGGAATGAGAAAGGAGAAGGCACAGAGAATAGACAATACTGAGGAAAGGCGGGACATGTGTGATTTTTTTTTAACTTTTATTTCATTATGATGAGAAAAGTTACATGATTTCAATTTATCTGAATTTGTTAACATTTAAAAATGTATTTTAAGTAGATAGAATTAAATCACATTTTTGTTTCCCTTTTGTACCCCAACTCCTTTCAGATACCCCCTTCAATATCTACAATAACTTTTTTGTCAGATTCCTTAAAATGTATAAAGTATTATAACAATAAAAATAAGTATTATAAAAGTTGTTTGATATAGAACAACAATAGATTTAACAGTCTTATGTGGATGCTCATCTACAGCAATAGTGAAAATATATTTTTCTCAATATAAATTTTAAATAACTTCAAACATATTAACTGTATATTTCAAAATAATTCATCACTACTAGTATTTTTTAAATAAACACAAATATATAAAGTCATTTTCTTTCTTTGTTTTGTATTTAGTAGAGTTTAAAACCTTAGCTCTTACTGTGGTACAAGCCCAAAATAAAAACAATTTTCCAGAGTGACCGGAAGAGACATGTGTGATTTTTAAGATCTCGCACGAAGACACTGAAGCCTTGAAGATCTACAGAAAAAATTTGAACAGCTAAAAGTAGCCCTCCTCTCCCAAGACCACAATTTTTTCTATAGATTGCTTTTCTTATGTAAAGTAAAAGTTTTTATCCTAGTATCCACAAAAAGGTTCATGATTCCCCAAGATGTAAAATATGTGCAGGATTACGATGCTCCTCTGCTAACTGCTTATTTGACCACAGTTTCAAATATATTCAGATGAAATAAAATGTGTCCAGACTCCACTAACCCACAGTTGCATGTTTAACACTTCTAGTGGGGATTTGAGCTAGTCTACCCTCTCTGGAAGTCAGTATGGAGGGGTCTCAAAATCTAAAAATAGGTTCATCTTATGACACAACTGTACCACTCCTGAGTATTTACCCAAAGAGCTTCAAGTCAACATATTTCAGAGACGTTTTTAAACATGTGTTGATGTTTCTTCTATCTACACACATATAGATAGAACACTATATAATCAAATCCTTTTCAGCTAGAAAGAACATAGTCATGTTTTTCACATGGTAATGGAAGCAACATTAGATAATCCTGTTAAATGAATTAAAACAATCTCATAAGACAAGTGTTACACATTTTCTCTCTTTTGTGATTTCTCATATAACATAGGTACATAAAAATCATGTTTGGATACATGACAGACAAGTAGCAGTGAAACTGTCTATTGTGAAAAGAGATTAATTGAAGGGGAAAGGAGAGATAGGGAAGGGGAAGGAGGTATGAGGGAGAGGAATATACTTAAAATATATACATGTATAAAATGTAAAACTTAAGTAAAGATGTCCAAATTGGTGCTCTCTTATTCCAGTTGTTTATGAGAATGAATTCAGAAAGTGATATTATCTTGGACAGAATGTATTGGTCACATATCCTGCTAAGATTGCAGAAATGGTGGACCTTTTAGATTATGTCAACATTAATAAACTTTACATGTAATCAATTTTATAAAAATGCTGCCGAATTGTTATATGTGCATTTCTTTTACAATTAAATGGGCTGAAATATAATGTATAACTTACCCACATCCATGTAGCTCTCAAATTTGTGTGCTGATACGAACTTGGTCTTTGTACTGCATACTAATGAGGAAATGTCATTGCTCAGTGAGGCAGTCAGTACCTGAGGCGCTGCCTCAGTAGATCAAGGAAGAGCAGCAGATATACTTTATCACATTTTCACAACAAAACTATAGCACATAGATTTCAAGACAGGATCATGAACATATTTCTAGAACATATGACCTAGACAACTTTATCAGTGTTAAATTTTTGCACTAAGGACAAACTGTAAAACTTAGCTGCAGGATCCATGGAATCACAAAAGAATAGAAAGATTCCTGAAAGTCTCAGTAGTGGGAAAGAAAATGAAAATATTTTGTCAGTTTTATTTCATTCTCTAACTCAAAAATAAATATTTTTTAAGTATGTGTTCTCTGTGTGTGGTATAAATATGTATGTTTATGTGTCTATATACTTGTGTTCACATGTGTGTCCACTTAGATTTTTATGTGAGTAGAGGCCAGAGGTCAAGGGTCAATGAATGGAGAGTATCTTCCTTGATTGTTCCACAACTCATTTTTTTGAGATGAATTTTCTCACTGTGATTAGTCTATACTACTGGGCGGGCAAATCGCAGGAATCTTCCTGACCTCATATCCTCAGAGCAAGGATTAAAACAGAGTGTAAGTAGTCACACCTGTTTATTTGGGTGCTCTGTATTGGATGGAATTCTAGTCCTAATATGTGTCTGGCAAAGATTTTACCTACTGCATCATTTCCCCAGTCTTTTGCTAAAATTGTAGTATTAAGTATGTTATTTTCTGCGTGTTTGGATGATTATGATAAACAAATACACAGTGTGAAATCTACTGAGGATTTTCTTTAGTGCCTGGTGTGTACTGCTTACAGTGCATTAATGAGACGATGCTATGTTATTCCAGATAAGTTGAGATGATCCAAAGATGCAAGGAAAGCTAGTCCACTCTCATAAGGATCTCAGTGATTACAGAAAACAAATATCTATGAGAAGATACTGATTTAAAAAAAAAAAACAGAAGTATATAGAGATAACAAACTGCCTTAAAATTCTGGAACTATTATGTAGGTTTGTACTAAATCTCAAAAGGAAAACTAACTATCCAGATGTCTCTGAGTTTAAGATAAGAAGTAAAAAGAGCTTTTAAAAGAAAAAAAGATGACCATTCATGCCAATAGACCAAAACCACATATAAAAATAGAAATCTCACATTTGAATGAATGCTTTAAATTTGTCATACACTTGCTTTTAATTTTGTTTATTATTCCAGAATCATTAAAGAAGAGGGACAGGAATTCTTTGACTTGGTTCTGATTGCATACAAAAAAAGCAAAACTGTACTTAAGTGAATTTTTTTATTTTGTTTTGTTTTGTTTTGTTTTTGTTTATTTGTTTTGTTTTTCAAGACAGGGTTTCTCTGTATAGCCCAGACTGTCTTGGAACTCATTCTGTAGACCAGGCTGGCCTCAAACTCAGAAATCTGCCTTCCTCTGCCTCCCAAATCCAGAAATTAAAGGCATGTGCCACCACTGCCCTACTCAAGTGAATTTTTCAGGAGCCTGTCCTATTTATCCCCTTTTGCCTATGCATCATTTAATATGAATATGATTAAAACAGGACACACATTAAAAAAGGACACAAACAACTAGAATGTTTATTTGTTCTTATTTATCCCTCTCTGTCATCTATCTATCTACCCTCTGCTTATATACCTTTAACTTTTCAATACACACATATATATATTCATTTATATATGTATACCTTTGTGCAAAAAATTATATCGAAAACATTCTCTCCATGCCTTTTTTCTATTTTTCATTGTAGATTAATAAAACATTTAATAAAAATATTTATTAATACATTTTTTTAAAAGAGAAGGTGACTTGAGTCTATAAGGGAAGAAAATACAAAATAGGTAGTAATGTGTTATCCCATGTTACTACTCACATGGGAGTTAAATGAAAGTTAAAAGAAAAAAATAAGCCTCTACATCTGTATTAGTCAGGTACTATCAGAGCCTCTCAGGAGATAGCTATATTAGGCTGACTTGTCCTTCCTTCAGTCTCTGCTCCATAGTTAATCTCTGCAACTCCTCCAGTGGGTATTTTGTTCCCCCTTTTAAGAAGGAATGAAATGTCCACATTTTGATCTTCCTTCTTCTTGAGTTTCTTGTGGTTTGTGGGTTGTTCTTCCTGTATTCTGAACTTCTGGGCTAATAACCACTTATCAGAGAGTGCATACCATGTATGCTCTTTTGTGATTGGGTTACCTCACTCAGGATGATATTCTCCAGCTCCATCCATTTACCTAAGAATATCATAAATTCACTGTTTTTAATAGCTGAGTGGTACTCCATTGTGTAGATGTACCACAATTTCTGTATCCATTCCTCTGTTGAGGGACATCTCACAGCCATCCGTTAAACTGAGTAGTGGGTCCCCAATAAAGGAGTTAGAGAAAGGACCAAAGGAGCTGAAGGATTTGCAGCTCCATAGGATGGACAACAATATGAACTAACTAGTACCCTCAGAGCTCCCAGGGACTGAACCACCAACCAAGGACTGATTGTTCTGGCAGCATGTGTATAGCAGAGGATTGCAAAGTCTATCATCAATGAGAGGAGAGGCCCTTGGCCCTGTGAAGGTTCTGTATCCCAGGGTAGGGGAATGCCAGGGCCAATAAGTGGGAGAGGGTAGGGGTGGCAAGCAGGGGGAGGGGGGGAGGCAACAGGGGTTTGTTCTTTTTGTTTCTGTTTGTTTGTTTATATTTTAGAGGGGAAACTGGGAAAGGAGAAATCATATGATATATAAATAAAGAAAACATCTAATTTAAAAAAAAGAAAGAAAAAAAATGAGGCTTTTAATAAACAATTTTCTGGCCTTAGTAAGGAAGTTGTAATGGATACCTGGAAATAGCCTGCAAGAAATGAAAACTAAGTATCCCTCCAAACTTGCTCACCTGTAACCAGAATTTGGCAGAATGATATTAAGTTAGTTATGTACCAAAAGTTATGTAAAAGTTATTTAAACTTTGTCAGCAAGGAACTTTGCTTGATTGTCAAAGTAAAGTGCATAGATTACTGAAAAATTTATTTGCCCATGTTGTAAGAAGAAAACTGGGAAAGATGTTGTTTCTTCAGTAGACCAGCCTGGTTTGTGTATTGGAAATGTATGATTGTCATTTATTTCCTGCTACACTGCTATTTACAAAGAAGGATGTTGACTCAACACCAAGTCAACTGTTTATGGAAACTTAATTGTTTTTGTTTTTGGTTTTTTTTTTCTGTTGGTCCTGTCAATCTCTGGCATTGCTCTACCCAACACAGTGCTGTCTGTATTTATATCACTGATGACTTCATATAGAGTTGCTATCCAGACTAAATATGGTTTCAAAAGAATTTGGAAAGTGTTGGAAAGCACAGAGTAACATGATTTGCATGCAAGCCCCAAACATGGTGCCAGTTGGCTGCTTCTGCTCATCTCCCTCCCGTTTTCATAAATTGTTCTCTTTCTGCTTAAGCATTTTAGCATAGTAGAAAATGATCTACAGTGACTTCTCTCCTAAAACAAAGAATCAAGACACATTGGTTTAACATATGATGTAACAACATGATAGAGTATTTTAAATTGGAGCTATCCCAAAAAACCCTTGGGAGATAAATAAAGACTAATGTGTTTGTGAACACATCCTGTTCATTAAAATAAATGCATTTAAAAGAAACTTTAAAATCAATCATTCACTCAGAAATCAACTACCAAACGTTTAGTAAGCATAAATGTATTATGAAACAAAGACCCAGTATCTATGTGCTAAATAGGATCAAAAGTGCTTTTTAATCTCAAAAATATTCTAGCTGAAAAACTAATAGTACAGGATTTAAAATTGGCAGCATCTCATGTGAGACTCTCATGCTTATATGTGCATTCAAAATGTTTCTTTTGAGTCCACTAAGATGCCTAATACTGTAAACTTAGTGCTATTAAAGTCATGATTATTGGAAGACTATGTACAATACTTCTCTACTAAACCAGCATAATCGTTTCTTGATGAAGTAATGGGCAATTTCTATTGTCAACAGATAGGGGTATATGGCTATACTCCTTATCATTTCAACCTCATTAAAAACATAACATTTTTTTTCTGCTCTTGAATCACATGCTCAGGATATATAAATACCATATATTAGGCCTCTTTAACTGGCTCTATGGACAGGCAAATCTTTTTATTTCCCATCAAAGTTGTTAATATCTTTATTTCAGTCTTCCAAATGCTAGCAACACAAAAACATTTTTTCTTTTTTTCTTGGATATTTCTTTATTTCCATTTCAAATGTTACCATTTTAAATGTTATATAATTTTTAAATTCATTTTTTACTTACTTATAAACACTTGTTCTTATAGCCAAAGATAAGTGGAGTCTACACTCATCAATGAAACTTTGTTTTGAAGCAAATGCCAACCATTAAAGAAAACTGATCCACACTTGTGGATCCCAGTCCCAATGGATATATCCGCAAAACATTCTCATATCTAACAAACCATAAACACTACAAACAAAGGACTGGAAAGATTATAAGAGCCAGAGGACCAAAGTACTTGTTTTGAGTTTGTGTTTCCTAATAATGTCAGAAGCTACATCTCTAGTCTTCACAAACTATTTTCTCAAACATGAACTGAACAAGGATGATACCAATGAACATGGCAACTGAAAAGAAGAGTCCACAAGTCTTCAGTCCTACACAAAGTATGAACTGAGGGAAACTGAAAGAGAAGACCTTACCTTGGCAAGAGTGCACACATTGGTTTATACACTGCGTTATGGTCCTCTCTGCAAGTGTACATACAGGTGGTATTATACAGACTGAACAGGTTATGTTTAGAAATTTAGTTCAACAAGAGACCATGAATTTGAAAGGGGAGGAATCAATTGTTAAATGATTTTTGTTTTTCCAAGTTGTTCTTCCCATGGCCTCATGCTCATGATCCACTATCTCAAGATTCCCTTGTCTACTAACTTTTCTTTCGCTGCTGAACACTTTTTTTTTTATGAGAGTTTCCTGGGAGTAGACTATGACTCAGAAAATTTCTGCTATGTTCCAAAGTCTTCCTAGCTGATGAAGTCATTTTTATTGTCATAAAATTTAAATTCTATCATACCTAAATATCTATAAATAAAATATCATATAAATAAAATATTCTTCATGAAGAATGAAGTGTTTCTGTTTTATAATTTAATTCTAATAGAATTATAATTTATAAACTTTATACTTTTGCTAACATATACACATCTTTTTATTGAAATTGTATTTCTTGTCTACTCCTGTAACAATAATTAAAAGATCTTAGGAGTTTCAAACAATAAGCGCACTCAACAGTTTCTGGGTATTAGTGATTCAGACTTGAGTCTGGTGTCTCATCAAGGGTAGTCAGGTGGCAGCAGGGATCACAGACATTTATCATCTTTGTGTTTGTCAAAGTTGATTCACTAATAATTTGAATATGTCTTTTGTTTTTTCATGAGAATCTCTTGGTATATTCCTGATTGTCTTACTGAAGATTATTGAAGTTGGCAAACATCCATGTTTTATGGTAAAATTTAAATCAAATTTTTAGAGGTTGAAGAGTGCTTGTTGCTCTTCCAGAGGACCTGAGTTCTGTTCCCAGAACACACCTCTAGTGGCTTACTGAAACTCCAGAAGCTGGAGACCTCATGTCCTCTCCTGATTTCCACCAGCCCCAGCATGCAAACACAAAAGCATAAATAAAAATTATGTAGCATGTAAAATTTTTTTATGTCTGTAACATTAGGAAGACAAAAATAAAGATATTAGCAACTTTGATGGAAAAGAAAAAGATTTATCTGTCTATAGAGCTAGGTAGAAAGGCCAAAAGTACGGTATTTGTATATTTTTGAGCAAGTGATCCAAGAGCTGAATAATTTGTAGTACTTTTAATGAGAACGAAATGATAAAGAGTATAGCCATATGCCACTATCTACTGACTGTAGGAACTGTCTGTGACTTGATCTAGTACTCCAGAGATCACATATAGGCATAAGTACCATAACACAAGGATGTTAGAAGAATACTAGAAAATTGTTAATTTATCATTTTTGCATAGAAAGCTGCTTTATTGAATTATCTTTAATAGTATGTATTCATTAATTATGTAATACAATATTCATGTTATGTGATATATGCCAACATTAACATGTAACTACTATCTATTGAAATATAAGGACATATAGTATTATTTAGGAACTTCACATATATTTGTCATGTCTTCACAGAAAGTGTATAGGAACATTAATACCTTTTTATATTCAATGGCAAAGAAGAGGAAAAATACACATAGATTTAAAGCCATGCCATTCAGAGAGGAAATTATTGAATGGATGATGGGATGTTAGAACCATAATTCATGTAACTACAAACCCCATTGTCCAGAAAATAATTCTAATTCTAATAATTCATGGTTCTAACATGGTACAGCTATTGTATGTTAGAGATCTGATCTGAACCAAGCCTTCTTACACAATATTATCCACATCACAGTTTAAATTTTCCTTCCAGAGTCAATAATGTTTTCAAAAGGTAGCATGATTTCAGCTAACAGAATTCTCCTGGGTAAAGAGATTAGTTCAAATGACAAATGTAGAAGATGCTTTCACCTGTTTGGTTAATGGAAACAAAACAAATCAGTAAAGTAATATTCTAAAGTCATGATGTTCCCTCACTTGTTTTTAGGTTTTATTAAAGAATCTGGAGGTGGAAGTTAATGTCTGAAGGACTACAAAATTAGCATATGAAAGAGACTACTTGGCAGAAAGAAAGACTGGACACCTCCAACCTTCCTACATGGTAAAGAGGTGCTTGAGAAAACTCATAAAAGACAAATGACCTATAAAAGCCACATCTTTTGTATTTTACATTGGAGTATATAACCCTCCTAGCTCACTTGTTTCTTAAATATGTATTGTTAATAAACTGGATCTGCTTCTATTACTATCTAGGTATCGGTCAAATTCCTTTTTCTGGAACACCAAAATCTGGAAATCCATTGAATGATAACTGAATTCAAATAGCCAATGATATCAATATAATGTATAACTCTAAATCAATATCAAAAGGTTTATCTATTTTATGTTTTTTTTGAGAATTTTATACAATATGTTTTGATCATATTCAACTCCCATCGCTTCCATAAACTATTGCCTTTTTCTTCCCACCCAATCAATTTGTGTTCTCTCTCTCTCTCTTTACCCCCTCATGATGTGTGTGTGTCTCTGTCTTTCTATTTGTCTTTCTGTCTGTTGTCCTGTCTGTCTTTGTCTTTTGGTCTCACTATATCTGTTTCTCTGTTAGACAGATGCTACAGTTCATATAAACTTGAATGCTCTGATGTGTGGTTTTCACTGTTGCACAGACAACCTATACGTGACTGAAACCTTCAGAAAAAAAAACTAACAATAAAAACAAAAAACAAAAGCAAACAAGCAAACAAATCAGATTGTTTTGATTGTATCCCTTCTCCATACTGGGATTTGTCTAGCTTTTGTTTGCATAAGCCTTATGAACGCTTCCTCAACTGGTGGAACTTGGAACAGAAATATGGAACTTCCTGTGTTCAAGAAACAGCTTCCTTGAAGTTGTTAACCAATTCTGGCTGTGTTTCTTCTTTTAAATCTTTTTACAATGATTCCTGATACTTGATGGTAAGGCATGTGCTATAGATGTCCTGTTTAAGACTGAGCATTCTGAAGTCTCTTATTTCCTACACCGTGATGGATTATAATTTTTCATGATAATCACCATCCATAGCAATAGAAATCTCTAATGAGGCTTGGAAAATGCCCAAATCTATTGGAATAAGGGTAAGTTACTAGGAGTTTGTTCAACACTACTTCTCCAAAACTGTCCATAGAACCTTCTAGCACCGAAGAAAGCTAGCCAGCAGAAACTGAGAGTAACCCATTTCTCTCCCTAGGTCTTTAATTTATTATCCTCCATTATCTAGAAGAGGCATCAATACCATTTTAGTAATTTAATTTTAAACTATTTTTATATATGTGATGTATTAGGAAGTCTCTACAATAGAAGTTTCCTATATGACTTTTGAAATGTCTTTAGTGTAAGTTACCAATCTCTGTGTTCCTCTTTTACCCTCATAGTCTGCTACCCATAAAGCATATTCTCTTAAGCTTTATTTTTATTTTTTATTTATATGAGGCACATGTGTCTTAGAGTGTATTTACCACATGTGTGTGGGTACCCACAGATATCAGAAGAAAGAGTAGATCACTTGGAGATAGCATCATATGTATAGTCTTTATTTCTTTGTTTGATAACAGACATCTAGGCTCATTTTATTTCTAGATACTGTGAGAAGTACTATACTAAACATGATATGAAAATATCTTTGTGGTACGCTCATTTAAAGTCCTTTGAATATATAGCTAAAAGTGATGTAGTTTGAATAAATCTCCTTTGAACTCACTCCTTAGTTTTTGTTCTTTACAGATAATTTTGAAACATAGTCAAGATAACTCTACTCTCCTGTTGTGGACATGTTATTCTATTACTTACTATAGGTTCATTGGGGATTGTCTGGTTTAAAACTTCCAAGGAATTCAGAAGCAAAAATTTCAAATTGGAAGAAAGGATTTTCTGACATGCAGTTTATGGTACTTTCAGAAGATATTCTGTCTAAAGTAATATATTCACTGAAAATGCAGATGTAAGATAAATATAAGCAAATTTTAATTTATATGAGAAGCAGAATAAAGAAATTCTCTATAACATCAACTTGGATTCATCTTCTTCAGCACAAGCTAGAACAAAATCTAACCAAAATGATAGTTAAAGTTTAAAGATATTACAAATACCCACATAAGGCTTGACTTAAGCATGCTTCATGTGTCATGAGTTGTAAGTCAAGCCTTATGTGGGTATTTGTAATATCAGGTATTTGTAATATCAGTGAGATATGAGGATATCTCACTGATATTCACGTATCAGTGAACATTGAAAGAAACCCACAATGCCTGTATATCTTACAAAGCAGGAAGTTAAAGCAGAAGAAGTTAGAAGTTAGAGGTCAGTCAGGACATTGGAGTTAAGCCTTAAAAATTTCTAAATCTGAGGGCTGTAGTTTGCTGCCTAAGTCCCTTCTTAGCATGTAAAAAGGCCTGTGTTCAGTTTCAAGAACTATCCAAAACAAATTAATAATAAATAGGAATTGTATATTTAAGAAGAGAATCCAGGAACTGTCATGCTGCCTCAGCCTCCTAACCTATGTATAAACTTTCTGAATTCAGTTATAAGTCCTAACCATTTAGAATAATAGTAGCTATGATTGCCTACATTTTATAAACAACTAGACTATGGTTCTGACAGCTAATTACAAGTCTCAGCAACTTTAGGCAGATAAACTTGAATGCAGGCACTTTAGTTTTAAAAGTTATGTTGTCTCTTGTTTTCTAGAGTTTTATATGATGGTTTTAAAAAGCCAAATACAATTAAATGAAAATAATGATTCTCACCCATATTTTCAATGATGGTAATGTGTCTAACTAATTTGTAAATAGGTCACTAAGAATAAGTAGTGGACCTGTGAGTAATTGTTTTAAAGTTTGGAAAATATTCTTAATGTATCTAAAATTTAAAAACAAACACAAACAAAAAAACAAACCAAGCAACAACAACAACAAAATCCCCAAGTCTGCAGTATTAACCACAACATATCAGTTCCATGTTGCTTGTGTGTTAGTTGCCATTCTCTAGGCTGGCTAGATGGCCTAGTGGATAAAAGTGTGTGCCATCAAGCCTGAAGGTCAGAGACTGATACCAGGAACGCATGTGGTAGAAAGATAGAGAATTGACTCCTACAAGATAACTTATATTTTCTACACACATGCCATGCTAATGCACGCACACACACACACACACACACACACAAATAAACAAATAAATACACAAATATACAATCACCCTATCAAAATGTAAACATGTATTATTTAGTAATAGAGAGCCCCTCTCAGAAATGTATCACTAAGTTTTCTTGTCTAATCATGATAAAGTACACTTAGATAAAGATGGTGCAGCTTCCATTGCTCTGATACTAGACTCTACAGGAGAGCCCATTCTTTTGTACTACAGAACATCAAGCTATTGTAATGAATATAATAGACAACTGTAATACACTGTGCTTACCTAGTTCAACATAGAAAAATGTTAGTAAATATGTTGGGTAAAGGACCCAAAACAATTACACCTATAAGAGAAGAATACTCTGTATGAAGCTCATAGAACAGGAACCTTCCCAGTGTGACTCTGTGGCTAGTCAAGGAAAGGCACAGTCAAGGACTGACTGACTGACTGACTGGCTGTATGTAATGTGGAATAGTGGAATTTGGAACATATGAAATTTATAATGTAATTATATCTTGAAAAAAAATCAACTCGAGCTTATAATTATATTTTTGCTCTATAATTTTAAGATTTTGAACACTTTACCCTTTTTTAAATTAACATATCTGTCAGAACATAAATGTGTTTCAGAACTGTATGAAAAAATTGTTTGTATGTCCTTATTCTACATGTGTTTTCAACTTACTTTACTTCATTTTATTTGTCTTTTAAATGTTTTAGATAAAGAACTTCAATACAAGCATACACATTTTTCCTATTTCTTTTCTTTTTTTAAATTTTTATTAGATATTTTCTTTATTTACATTTCAAATAAATGGATACATTTATCCCCTTTCCTGGTCCCCTCCCCCTGAAACACCCTATCCTATCCCTCTTCTCATGCTTCTATGACAGTGTTCCCCCAACCACCCACCTACACCCACTTCCCTGTCCTGGCATTCCCCTACACTGTAGCATCTAGCCTTCACAGGAACAAGGGCCTCTCCTCCCATTAATGAACAATAAGGCTATCCTCTGCTACATAAGCAGCTGGAGCCATGGGTCCCTCCATGTGTACTCTTTGGTGATATAGTTCCTGGGAGCTCTTGGGAGTCTAGTTGGTCGATATTGGTGTTCTTCCTGTGAGGCTGCAAACCCCTTCAGCTCCTTCAGTCCTCTTTGTAACTCCTTCATTGAAGACATTGTGCTCAGTCCGATGTTTGGCTGTGAGCATCCACCTCTGTATTTGTCAGGCTCTGGCAGAACCTCGAAGGAGACAGCTGTATCAGGTTCCTGTCAGCAAACACTTCTTGGCATCCACAATACTGCCTGGGTTTGGTAACTATATGGGATGGATTTCCAGGTGGGGCAGTCACTGGATGACCTTTCCTTCAGTCTTTGCTCCACACTTTGTCTCTGTATTTCCTCCCATGGATATTTTGTTCCCCCTTCTAAGAAGGATCAAAGTATCCACACTTTGGTATTCCTTCTTCTTGAGGTTCATGTAGTCTGTGAATTGTATGTTGGTTTTCCAAGCTTTTGGGTTAATATCCACTTATCGGTGAGTGCATTCCATGTGTGTTCTTTTGTGTTTGGGTTACCTCACTCAGGATGATATTTTCTAGTTCCATGCATTTGCCTAAAAATTCTGTAAAGCAAAGGATACTGTCAATAAGACAAAATGGCAACCAACAGATTGGGAAAAGATCTTTATCAACCCTACATCCGATAGAAGGCTAATATCCAATATATACAAAGAACTCAAGAAGTTAGACTCCAGGGAACCAAATAATCCTATTAAAATTGGGCTATAAAGCTAAACAAAGAATTCTCAACTGAGGAATATGGAATGGCTGAACAACCATGCATTTCCACCTCACACAAGTCAGACTGGCTAAGATCAAAAACTCAGGTGACAGCAGATGCTGGCAAGGATGGAGAAAGAGGAACACTCCTCCGTTGATGGTATAACCACTCTGGAATTCAGTCTGGCAGTTTCTCAGAAAATTTGACCTATTATTATCTGAGGTGCCAGCTGTACCACTGTTGGACATATAACCAAAAGATGTTCCAACATATAACAAGGACACATGCTCTGCTATGTTTATAACAGCCTTATTTACAGTAGCCAGAAGCTGGAAATCATATTGATGTCCTACAACAGAGGAATAGATACAGAAAATGTGGTACATTTACACAATGGCGTAGTACACAGCTATTACAAACTATGACTTCATGAAATTCTTTTTATTTTCTTTCTTTCTCTCTTTCTTTCTTTCTTTCTTTCTCTCTTTTTTTTTCTTCTTTATAAGAATTATCAGTATCAGTACCAGGCCTTCCTCCTTCCCTGGAGAAAGTTTCAAGTTTTTTATTTCATGGCTGGTTTGTGTGCTCAAAGGACAACACTTTTTCTGCGTAGCTAATGAATGACCTATCCTCTGCTCTTTATGAAGGAAATACCTGGTCATGCTGGATTTTGGTTAAAATTAGGCATTGCTACTACTACTAATCAAATCTTTGGGTAGAATAATAGTATTAGGAATATAATGTTTTATTCTTTTGTTTTACTTTATTATTGTACAGTAATTATTTTTTCTCAAATTATAAAGAACAAATTTTTGAACTATAACTCTTTTTCGTTTTCTTTGTTTTTCTCTTTTCTTTCTGTCAGTCCAGCCCTGCTTGCTCCAGGCATTAGATCTCATTCTAGATGTTGTGGGCCACCATGTGCTTGCTTGGAATTGAACTCAGGACCTCTGGAAGAGCAATCAGTGCTCCTAACCTCTGAGCCATCTCACCAGCCCAAGATCATTTAATGTATAGAGAAAATCAGAATTAGAATTATTTAGTCATGTTAACACTGATCCATTAGCCTATATATATATATATATATATATATATATATATATATATATATAACTTTTCTTTTATATGTATTTCTCAGTATGCTTGCTTCATTAATTAATTAATCAATATTTTTACCATAACATGAATATTGTTTAGCCTCTCAATAATATTCTTATATAGCAATAATTTCCTTCAGAACAGAGAATTTCTGACTATTTTAAGGGAAATAATAACATTGCTTCCAGTTTCTATGCTTCTTCTTTCCAGTTGTAAACTTACCTTGTGCCCTACAGGTGTGATAATTCCATTTTATTTTGGATAAAGCTAATTAACAGAGACAGACGTTGACTATGGTGCTAATGCTTTTAAGTTCTCCACTATTTTATGATAGCCTTTAGTGACCCAGCTTCAGTGTAACTGAGCTCAGACATCTTTCTTGTCTTTATTTCTTATTATAACAGTTCTTTTCTCTCCTTTCCATGATTCTTCTAATAAAAGTGTGTATCCTTAAATCTGCTCATTTATTTACATTAACCATGTGGTAAAAGTTTATATTAAATCTTTACTAAATTTGTAGGTTTTCCTTTTAAACATTCTAAACACTTCAAGTGGGAATTTTTGGAAGTCTCCCCGCTTTCTAAATGCAGAAAAATAACAGGGAGGCATGATCTTCTAGAAGGATAGAAAGTAGAATTTGAGTATACTGATCTGGTGTGTAACATTTGTCACACAATTTAGTCTCAATTTTGCTGTTGCTGTTGTTTTCCTTGCCAACTTTTCTTCACCCTGTGCTTCGTTTTGTTTAACTCAAATTCTTTCATTGTTTATCTGCAAGGTTAATATCTGCAAGGTATCAGATGTCTTATTCATCAGGAGAAGCACTCATCAGCACAGGTAAATAAAAAATGTGGTAGACTTTTAACAATTATGCACCTTTTACTTCAATCATTCATATACCTGTATAGTAACAAATTTGAATAAATAATGCACTTTTAATTTAATAGTTCCCACATTATGTTTCTTATATGACAAACTAACAGTCATACATTTCTTATATCTTAATATTTCTGAAATATAAATGCATTTATTCCAATTTTTAAAAGCAGGGTATTGTCTGAATATCAAGTATTTAGAATGATAATCATGGAGTTCCATGTATATTACTATAGCCAACCAAAGTCCCCTCTAGTTTTTAAAAATCATGAATAACATGAAATGTGTGCTCATAAGATTGAAGGGATTCTTAAAGTAAGACTTATAGACATTCCAGAAAGGGCTTTCCTGACTCTAAAAAGAGAAATGACGCAGGACACAGGAATACCTTTATTTAGGAGTAGGGTGAAATGTGTTGTAATTTCAGCAGTACCACTGCGCAGTGCAGATGGGGTTGGAGATGGCCAGCAGATGGTGCCAAGACAAGAATAGCAGATGCTGGTGAGTGAAAGCTGAGCAGATGGTGCAATGGCACAGGCCACGTCAGTCTCCACAGCAAGAAGTATAATAAGTTCACGGTGGAAGATTCTGGAACAGCTGTCCTGAAGCTAGTACAATATGAGGTCATTAATTTCAATGATCATTTGTTAGTGTGCACTAGTGTTCAGTGTTAGTCAAAGCCAACCAACTATTGTAAGAGCAGGAAGATATTTTGTAAAACCTAGTCAATTATTTGATATTTTCTGTAATTTGGAATAGTAAGGTATTATTCGATGGGTGTACAGTAATGGGTAGAAGAGAATATAAGGGAACCTAATGTCTACACTAAGTATTAGCATTGATATTGTCATGTTTAACAAAATATATAAAATCTTAATCCTTTTTGCCCAGTTTTTATTATATGTTAAAGGTCATATACTTCACAGTACTATTGAATGCTTTCTAAGAATTATAAATTCTTAAGTTTATCCTATAGAACTTTTATTCAGAAATATATTATAAATAATTGTTTTTTGGATCCACAACACTAGATTAAAGTGCCCACCTAACAATAATTAATGAAAATTTTAGAAAATGTCCATATAAATAAATTTAAGTTGTTTGTTTGTTTTTGTTTTGTTTTTATTTCTTGTTCTTTTGTATGAGAAGTCAGATGGCTTTATCTATAGCAGGGCTCAGGTTCTGGCAAGGTTACTTTGCTACCTCTCAGTTGCTTCTGTCTTCTTCAACCTCTCTCTGTGGAAGGTAAATTCTATAAGTAAGTCTTAAGTGATCTTTGAAAGCAACCTTATTCTTATCTGGCTATTGGGAAATGAGAATCCACAGGCCTACAGTGGAGGCAGTCCTTATAAAGAAGCAAGTTCAATGGGTCAAGAGGTAAGCAAGCATGGCAACCTAGGAAATGGAATATGATATGACTTGTTATGACTAAATAAGAACATAGTGGGATGAGCTTGAACAATGAGACATTTTCTATATAATCGATATTAAAATTATGGTTGCAGAAAAATTAAGGATGAAGGGTTTATTATAGGTCACAGTTCAAAGTGTAACCCTTTATGGAGGGAAAGTTTAGGTAATAGGAACTTGAATGTTGGTAATAGAATGTTCACAAAGAGAGACTCAACAGATTAACATAGAGGTCACCTACCCTGAAATTCTCTAATGTGCCTTAAATCAGGCCTGCAAGCTCACTTGGGTGTCTCTCTATTATCATAATGGAGGACTCCAGCATGCTGGACTTCTGCAGATAAAACACGTTTTGCAATTACATATTATTTGAGTCCATGGTATCATTCTTCAATGAATCATTTAGTCACATCACATCCACAAGCAGGAGGCAGAGAGGGATGAACACAAACTAGTGCTCATTTCTCTTTTCCCAGGTTATACAGCCAGTATCTCCTGGCTAGGGAATGGTTCCTTTCCAGTGGGCAAGTCTCTATACCTTATTAAGATATTCCTCCAAAAGCATGTCTAGAGGCCCATCTCCCAGGTAGTTACACTCTAGAGATCCTGTCAGCTTGACAGTTAACACTAACCATCACATCTTTCCAGTATTTGCTATGGGAATGGGAATTATATGCAACTTAAGAATGTAAGTTTATTTTAAAAATATTCTAAAACATTTCCTTTATTAATTTTGCATACTCATAGGCCCCTTCCTTTCTGTGGTCTCCACATCATGTTGGGTATTTCCATCATGATGATTGACATATGGAATTAGAATATTTTTGTTTGAGATAGAGTCTTACTATGTAGCCCTGTTTGGTCTAGAACTCATTATGCAGAACAGATTAGCCTTGATTTTGTGGTGAACCTCTTACCTTGGAGTTAAAAACTCTGGAACTGTAAGTATGTGTATGTAAGTATTCATTTGATTGAGTGAGTGAGTGAGTGAGTGAGTGAGTGAGTGAGTGAGTGTGAGAAAGTTAAGCTGATTCCATGTCAGGCTTCAAATTGGCAGTTAAGGAGACTAGGCCTAAATCTCAACTTCCAAGAACTGGGAAATTCCAGGAAAATCTAGGCCTTAGCACCTCTCCTGTAAATGGCCTGAAGCAAGGACAATGGATCCGCAGCAGTTTCCAGGCTTCCTCAGTAACATTTTGAAGCCCTCCTCAGCAATTTTTCCAGCCCCCAAATCCTGGTAATAGAATGTTCATAAAGAGAGACTCAACAGATTAACATAGAGGTCACCTACCCTGAAATTCTCTAATGTGCTTTAAATCAGGCCTGCAAGCTCACTTGGGTGTCTCTCTATTCTCATAATGGGAGACTCCAGCATGCTGGACTTCTGCAGATTAAACACTTTTTGCATTTACATATTATTTGAGTCCATGGTATCATTCTTCAATGAATCATGGGCCCTTACAATTTAAGTATAGCTAGATCCTGTTGAACTTGCGTAGTATACTGACTATTTATGCTTTAGAATGTCTACAAGGTATTTCTTAGAAGAGAAAGATTACAGGAACCAGGGGCTGCAGAGGACAGCTGTGAAACACTCTGTTCTGAACATGATAGGGTCATTGCGCACATAAGTGCAGCTGTAACTATGCATGCATGACCTGCAAAAGGTCAGATTAGCCAAGATCCTAGCATAGATTGTGGATGTTGGAGGTGGGATGTGGAAGAGTCTGTTTTCTTCAGGAATGCATACCCTGTTTGGCTTATTCATGCTCCAGAAGACACCACTGTGTGTACAGACAGTGAAATATGGACCTGGTGCGTTTGTGGAAAAGCACATTTGGAGTTGGGAGGGACAAGTGGTGAGCTGATAGTGAAGGATTTGGAGAGGAGGCAATGCAGTGAATTTGATCAAGCTGCATTATATACAAGTATGTAATTCTAAAACAAGAAATTCATCCTCATAAAACCCATTAACTTTATATGTAACTATTTTAATTTTTATTTTAGTTTAGTTTAGTTTCATAAAAATTCTTGTTCATTTGCTGTGTGAGACTGGCAAGAGAAATAAGGGTTACATATACTAGGCAGTGAGGCTATTTGCCTTGAGACAAAATTTTCATCACTAGCCCAGTGTTGCCTTGAACTCCCTTGTCTGTCTGTCCCTCCTGGTGTTAGATTACGAGCTTAAAACAGCATTTCCTACTTCAATTCTGTCTTCAAGCAAAAGTTATAAGAACTCAAGATTCATGTCTTCCTAATTTTTTACATGATATTTTATTATTAACTCTTGATGTTATTTCCATCTATACCATTGCTGTGCAGTAGAATCACAACAGAGATGGTCCTGGATTTGCCATGGTTTGACCATGTGTTTTTCAGTTTTAGGAGAATAGAGTTGTACTTCTAGTTTTGAATCTTGATGTTTACCTGGACTATCAGTATACAACCTCATGATACTCTCTGTGAGTTCTGGTACTTGGAGTGAACGAGGGTTCTAGTCAGCTGAGCTGCCATGAGGATAAGCACATGATAGGTGGCATATACTGTGCTGCGGAGTGAGGTACCTCAGTAGATTTAGCTGTATTCGTTTCTGACTTATTCTTAAAAGTGTATGATTAGAATCCAGTGGGTACCTTCAGAGACTTCAATGTACCTTCGCTTTGAAACAAAGGATAGGGTCATGGAATCATGGATAATGGTAGAAATAGAGACAGTTCCATTAAGAAAATGCTTCCAAAGGTTGATTTTGGCCGGAGAGCTGAGAAAAGTTAGAAGCTCAAACGATATGAGCTACTAAATTCCTCAAGGAGTCATTTATATCTTCTCCCTTATTTGAAGATCCAAGTCTTTTTTTTTTTTTTTTTTTTAATCCAGAATGCTTTGTTTCTTACATGTAGTCCTGGTGGGGAAGGTCCTTCAGTCTTTCTATCAACTGTCTCTTTCAAAGATCAGTCTTGAGTTTCTCTCTCCACCCTACTCCACTATACATTATAACTTTCCCATCTTAAGAACTATGACCTTGCTGTAAGTGGGAGAGTCTCTGATTAATGGAATCATGCTGCTTAGCTCTTATTTGTTCTACCTTCAGAAGTACAATGCTGCCCATTTGAAATAGGTCATGGCGCAGCTACTTAAACCACCAACTAAAATTGCATCATACTGTTTCTTGGAGGAGCTATAGTTAGACATTCAAAGGAGCTCCTCTGTCTATAAAAAGGTGCCTTGGTGTGTGTGAGTGTGTGTGTGTGTGTATGTGTGTGTGTGTGTATTTAGGGCATGGACTTGTGTGTGCTGTTGGAATTTCAGACCCAAACTTTTCACATCTGTAGATTCAATTACCTGAAGGTGGAAGATATTTCAACACAGCACAGCTGCTTGAACAAGTCCAGACTCCCTTTCCTACCATTATCAGGTAAACAATCTAGCTTAACAATGGTTTGCAGGCCATTTGGATTGTGTCAGACTTCAGAATAATATTTTGAATTTAAATATTTATCCAGGAACAGGAGGAATAGCTCCATCATTTGGAATATTTGCATCACTTGCAGAGGACGCTATTTCTGTTCCCAGCACTCATGCCTAGTGGCTTACAACCACCTCTCACTCCAGTTCCAGGAGATCCACCCTCTGTGGCTTCCACAGGTACCCACATTCACATTCATATCTAACACAGACAGGCACATATACATAAATAGAAAAATATATAGGCACATATTTTGGAGCTGGAGATATGGTTTACAGGTTAAGTGCACTTACTGCTCTTATAGAGGACCTGGTTTTGGCTCCCAGGAGCCACGGTTCTTTACAAGAGTATCATTCCAGCATGATTTCAGGTGTCTCATCACCACTTGTAGCTCCTGTTGCAAGTTATAGGATTGCTTCTTTTGTCATCCATGGGCACCCAAATGCGTGTGAAGCTGTACATACGTGGACATGTATACATAGAAAATAAAAAAATAATGAACAAAAGAGAAACAATGTCCATGGAATAATTCCAGAAGTCCAGCCAAAGATATATATTATATTACATATATAATATATTATCCCTGGATATATATGTATATATACATATGAATTTATATATATATATATATATATATAATTATTGAAGTTTTTGTTGGAGTGAATAAATCAATCCAACTCTTAAGAAACTTTATGCTATCTGCTGGGCAGTGATGGCACACGTCTTTAATTCCAGCACTTGGGAAGCAGAGGCAGTAGATTTCTGAGATTAGTGAGTTCGACACTAACTTGGTCTACAGAGTGAGGTCCAGGACAGCCAGGACTACACAGAGAAA
>NW_022196896.1:47436788-47494213 GCF_008632895.1 Mastomys coucha
AAAATAATAAGATAAAAAGAAACTTTATGTTGATTGAATTCTTCAGGCAACTTCAGTTTCCAAAGGGTTTATGGCTTTCTAAATAGTATCATTTCCAGACTTTTAAAGAAAGGAAGCAGACATTTATACACTCAGATTTTCTACAGCAAACTCCAAATTACTTTGCCTTCTTATAGGCAAAAGTAAATGTATAATTTATAGAGATTTGACACTCCTTACTTAAAAACAAATGAACAATGGAACTGGCTAATTTAGAGAGTTAACCTTTCTGCCTATTCTTTTTAAATACCAGTATTCTTATTGTGGGTGAGAGTAGATTTTTATATATGGGTAAAATCATAGAGCTTTAGAGAGCAATAGGAAAGTGTTAGAGTAGACAGGGTTGGTGGGAAATGGGAGGCTGTGTGGGGAAAGGAGGAGATGGTTAGTATGTATTGCCTATATGTGAGAAATTTTCATGGGGACCTTTAATTAACAGCAACAACAACAAAAAAAAAATCAAAGAAAAAAGAACCAGATTTAAAGTTCGCATTAGTCATAACAACAAAACAGATCTGAATTTCCTCTGTTATACAGGTTAAATGAAGTACAATGAGGTAATTACTGTTGGCTTATAATAGTAATTATAACTTTTTATATAAAACATAGTCATGCATAATAATTTGTTCCCTTGTCTTTTTTTAATCTGAGCTTTTATTGTCAGATGACTTGAACAGAATACTATATATTTATGAATAGAATTTTACAGCACTATTTAGTTAATGTGGGGGTATTTTCCTGAAAATTTTCTTTTTCCATTATGTTATATCCATACATAATAATCATAACTAAGGAAATAATTGATTTCTATTCTATGAATTCCTGTAGGAACAAATGACATTTTTTTTTCTGGCAGTATTCATGAATATTTGAAAATATGCCAAAAATAAATCACAAGAAAGTGCCGTTTGTCAGGATGCTTAGCCCCAAAATGGGTTATTGTCAGCACTGAGCAGATGTGAGGTGATGACACCGCAGCAGGTCATATTCCCAACTAGAATTGGCAACAAGGCAAGTGAACCTTGACTCAGGCTAGAAAACCCCTCTAAAATCTCTAGTCCTCATTAACACATAAGCAAGCAAATCTTCAATTCTCCAGTTATGCTAATTAGCTTATTTTAATGGTAAATATACAGAAGTGTTGGCTAGTACAAATGTTCTAGCATAACCTGCGTTTTGATAGCTTTATAGTGATAAAGAATCTCACTCCAAGCAGTAAGGTACTAAACTTGTGATTTTGTTAAAGGCACCCCTATGAAGAGCTAGTTAAACTACAAGTTGTTAATTTGTTTCGGCTTATAGACCTCCTTTTGGGAAGACTGATTATTTTAAGAAATATAATTCTAAAATTTACCTTTTTAGATTATGGTATTATTCTGGCAATTAGAAATGAGCTTGTTTAGCATTTGAAAACATCCCCTTTTAATTTATACAGTAATTCAAATAACACTGGACAGCCAAAAAACAAACAAACAAAAAAACAAAATTAAAAAAAAAGGAAATGGCCACAAAGCCATTCAGTGACTGAAGACTCCAATGTATGTAAGGGGCAGTTTGGTTAAAAGCCATCCTCACAGCTGACTGGTGCTCCCTGGATTTTGGGTCCAAAGCAGCGCAGGTCCTTTAGGCTTCAAAAATTATTTCTAGATCTTCCCTGGTGCTCTCGTTCTTTCCCTGCCTCCCCTGGCTCATCTTCAATAAATTTTGGGTTGTCTGGGAACCTCTCAGAGGCCCCCCCATCAGAATCTGGTGTAGTCACAAAGTCTTTCCTTCCCTTCTGCACTGTTAAAGTCCCTCAGGTCGAGTCAAAGGAAACTTTGACTATCAGCCTGAACTTGAGTGGGCAGCCCATTTGCTCCCAGAACCAATTTCCAGGCTGCTCCTATGATTCTCTTTCTCTCTCCTTTGCCATGAAGAAGACCTAGAGTGTTAGAATTTGAGAATCACTGATGAAAAACCCCAGACTCAAATAGTATGCAAGAACAAAGAACATTTATTCGGCAGAAATAACCAGCATGCCATTGTTACCACCACTTCAGAATGTAGACAAAGGACAAAAACATCCAAGCCCCCATTATAACAGAACTTGCTTATTGAATCTAATTTCTTGAGATAAAAGGCATCTAAACCCTGAAGCACATTCCAAGGGGTTGTAAAAACCATTAACTGAAGGTTAAAAAGGAGTTATGAATTTATACTGCAGGTGCAAGAACAGAAGATAAAATATTGACTGGGTTTATCAAAACTTCAAGGACAACTTAGTTATGGTTTTAAACTCTCCATGAATCTGTAAGCTAGTAATGAATGATTAATGTTTAGCCAGGAAATTATTCTTAGTGGATATGCGTGTAGACATTCACCATTACAAACCTCTTATTCAATTTATAACCTTAATTTATGTGAAAATGTGTAGTGAATTTTTACCATATGATCATGCACTCTGAAAGACCAACAAGTGCTGAGAACAAGGAGCAATGGTCGGCCTCCCTCCCCTTTTCTTCTGGAGATACAATTCCTGCAAAGTTAGAACAAAGATTACTTTACCTAGCCTCCCACTGCTTTATTATGAGGCACTAAACCGGAGGCTGTAGCTTCTAGCCTCAGAGCAACTCAGAGAGGCAGATCAGCTCTGGAAGCAAAGTACCTTACACTTAGGATTGGTATATGTTTTATTATTATATTGTTAGAATCAGCCCTCTGGGCAATACTAGCAATGTGAGGTGGACGAATAGTGGAATCAGGAGAGTCAGAGGAGTCAGGGGAATGCTCCTCCCTCCTGTTCTGGCTGGGCAGAGGCAGCAATAGTGGCAGCAGAAGCAGAAACCTAGGAAGGAGGACGAGATCCTCCACAGGAACAGAAAGGGGGAGCAAGGCAGAGGGCCTAGGCTGATGCCCCTTTAGAGGAAGAAGTTGTGAGACCCATAGCATTTGGTACAGCTAGCCCCAGGCCTCCTAAACTATGATGGAGAGACAGAAAGTCCTCTCTTCAGGCCATAGGTGGGCCTTTTATTCCTGTAAGAGATGGTTAGTTTGTGGAGATGAACAACCAGGCCTGAGTCTTCTATGACTTGGAGAAATTCCTGAAAATGGTCCAGGACCAAGTCCAGTGGAGTGCTTTGTGCCTTTCCCATACTAGGAAAAAATTGTAAGAGAGGACAAAAAGCACAAACAATACATGTAGACAGACACAGAAAGACATCCCTGGGAAAACAAAAATGAACATAAAGGCTGGCTCTGATGGTCTTCCTCCCTGCACATGGATCCATCCATAGACCCACATCAAGTTCAGAATCCAGATGAGAACTAGCAAATTCTCCAGCTTCTGGTAAGGGTCGAGGGTATCCTCCACTACCCCTGGCCAGGTGACAAAAATACAAATCTGCTTTGTCCCTCTTGGCCTCCAGATTAAACCCCAAACAGAATTAAACCCCAATTAGAAACACAGATACGGACAGGATAAAAGACAACCACGTCTCTGGACTTACAGATTGAAAAAATACTCCACTATTTGGGTCAGGTGGTCTCCAGCAAATCCCAGACAAATTGTGAAATGTAAGGGTCCGTGATTCTCTGAAGAATGACACCAAGGACTTAAATAGTATGTAGAAGCAAGAAGTGTTTTATTCTGCAGAAGTCCAGCATGCTGGGGTCTCCCATTACCAGAATAGAAAGACACCCAAGTGAGCTTGCAGGCCTGAATTAAAGCACATTAGGATAGGTAAACTCTTTGCTAATCTGTTGGGTCCATCTCTATGGACATTCTATTACCAGGGTGTGGGGGCTGGAAACTTACTGGGTACGTCTGGAAACTATTGCTGAGGAAGTAGCTGAGAAAGTCTGGAAACTGCTGCTGATCCATTGTCCTTGCCTCAGGCCAGGTTGTGGGGCAATTTCTGCATGAGGCATGGAGTTGCCTGGAATTGTGCACTTCTTAGAAAGAAAGATTTCAGGCTTAGTCTCCTTAACTGCCAATTTGAAGCCTGTCATGAAATCAGCCTTGCTTTTTCATAAACACATGGAAGAAGTGAATTTCCTATGTTATGTCTTTCTGTCTCCTCTTCCTTAAGGTTTCCTGAGCTCTAAGGGAAGGGATTGATGGAGTGGTCTAATTTAGGGTCAAATGTTCCAGGGTTTCTCATTCTTTATATAATGTCTAGATAAGGGTCTTTATTTATCCCATCTGTTGTGGGAACAAGCTTCTCAGATTATGATTGAGCAAAGCACTGATCTATGAGCATAGCAGAATATCACTGTTTTTGTTTTGTTGTTGTTTTATTTTGTTTTGTTTTTTAACAATAGTATTTGGTTTTAACCCTAAAACCCTGAGCTACTTTTTCTCAGGTTTTTGGTTACTTAAGCAGTATTAGAAGGAAACGCATCATTGTAGATCAAAAGGTTTGTGCCTGGGTTGATTTCTCCTTTGGTAGTATACAGAGTAACTTCCTGAACCATGCACAGTAGGGAGTAAGAATCAAGGATCTATGTAGACACCAGCTCAACTTCATGTTGAATGTGTTGTGTAGGTATTGTTTTCAGCAATGCAGACTTGCTCTCAGTTTATAGCAAGCAACCCATAGTCTCGACCACAGCATGGGGGGATGTTTGGTGTTCCCATGGCACCTCTTTGACTAACAACTCAATAATATGTAACCCAATTCCAGTAATTAAAGCTTCATTTGGTTACAAGTGATGTATAGTTGGGGCTCTGTCTCCACCATTATTTGGCCATTTCATTTAGGTAATCTGCATACATATATATATATATATATATATATAATATAAATATATATTTATAATTATTTATAATATATATTATAATTATATATAATTATATATAATTATATATTTATAATTATTTATAATTAATTAATTATAATTATTTATAATTATTTATAATTATATATATATTTATATATATTTATAATTATATATATATATTTAAAATATATATATATATATATTTTAGGAAGCTCCTCCTGTATTAGGATTTCATAACACTCCTCCATTGCCACCTAATGCTAGTTTTCTTTCCTTATGTTCCCTCACTCATACAACTCTTCCTTCCAGCTCTCTATTCTCCCATTCCAGCTCTCCCTCCATGATTATTTCCCTTTCCTAGAGCAATCTAACAGCCCTCCCAATCTCTTACTCTATACTTAATCACTGTGGCTCTGTGGATTGTAGCTTGGATATCATTTACCTAGCAGCTAATACCCACATAAAAGTGAATGAGTACTGTATTTGTCTTTTCTGGGATACCTCATTGAATATGATTTTATCTAGTTCTATCAGTTTACTGGTGAGTCTCACAGTTTCATATTTTTTAATGAATGAATAGTAGTCACTATGGAAAAGTATCACATTTTCCTTATCCATGCTTCTGTTAAGCAATGTCTAGATTGTTTCCAATGCCTTGCTATTATGTGTAAAGCTGTAATGAAAATGGTTGAACAATGTCCTTCAGTAGAATGAAATGCTCTTTAGGTATGCATTCATGAGTGGTATAGCTGGATAATGACATAGACTGATTCCCAAATTTCTGAGTTATGGCCACACTGATTTCCACAGTGGCTGTACGTGTTTATAGTCCAATAAGCAATGAAAAAAAAACTGTTTCCCTTACTCTATATCCTCACCAGCATATGTTGTCATTTGTATATACATATTTTTTTTTTAATCTTGGCCATTCTGACAGATGTAAGAAATGTGAGATTAAATCTCAAAGCTAGTAAAGAAAATGAATTCTGTAATTCTCTTTGTGGGGCTTCAGTATCAGGATAATTGTGCCCTCATGAAAACATAGGTCATTATGGTAGAACTCTGAGTTAAACAATCTGGCGCTTTGTATCTTTTGATTGATAGACTTTTAATCATACTTTTATTTTTATCAGGGTAGATGGGTCTGTTTAAATTACTTATATGTTATGTATTAATACAATTATCCATTTCTTTTAGATCTCCTAATTTGGTGTAATATAGGCATTCAAGGTGTGTCCTTTTCATCCTTTGGATTTCTTTGCTTTCATTTGTGATGTTTCCCTTTTTTATCTCTAATTTTGTTAATTTGCAACTTCTCTCCTTACCTTTTAGTTAATTTGTATGTGTTTTGCCAATTTTGTTGATTTTCTCAAAGAACCAATTCTATGTCCCTTTGAGTTCCTTGTAATTTGGCTTGTTTGTTTCCAATGTATGGATTTTAGTCTGGAGTTTGATTGTTTCTGACCATCTACTCATTTGGGTATGATTTCTTTGTAGTCTGGAGCTTTAAGGTGCTGTTATGTTACTAGTATCAGATTTCTCCATTTTTTTAATGTAGACACTTAGTGCTATAAACTTGCCTTTAAGACCACCTTCATTGTGTCCTATATGGTTTCTTATGTTTCTATTTATTTTCATTCAATTCTTTAGTAATTTCTGTTTTGATCCACTTTTTTAGGTTGTTCAGATTCCATGACTTTGTAAGCTTTCTGTAGTTGACAGCCAGTTTTATCCTACAGTGGTCATATAGGATGCAGGGTGTTATTCCAATTTGCTGTGTTTGTTGAAACTTGCTTTGTGTGGAACTAGTCAGTTTTGTAGAAAGTGCCAGGAGGTGCTGGGAAGGTATGTTTTTGTCATGATGAACTGTCTCTTGATGAGAGAGTGAGGTATTGAGGTCTTACATTATTAGTATGTGAAGGTCAATACATGATTTAAGCTGTAGTAGTTTGTGGTCTTCAGTTTGGTTATTATGTGGTGATGGGAATTTCATTTCTAGTCTACTCTGTTTGGTCTTTTTTGCTTTTTGTACCTTGATAGGCATGTTCTACTTTAGATTAGGGAAAATTTTTTCTGTAGTTTTGTTGAAAAACATCTTCTCTTTCTTCTTCCTGGGTTTCCTCTCCTTCCTCTAATTCTTAGAATCCTCCAATTTTGTCTTTTTATATTGTCTGAGATTTCCTGGATATTTGAGACAGGATACTTTTATATTTAATATTTCTTTGATCAAGGTAACCATTTATTCTATGGTACACTCAATGCTTGAGATTCTCTTTTCCATCTCTTATATTCTATTGATCAAGCTTGCCTCTGAGGTTTCTGTGTGAGTTCCTAAATTTTTCATTTCCAGATTCCCATGAGTTTAGATTTTCTTTGTTGATTCTGTTCCTATTTTCAGTTCTTGAACTGTACTTTTTTTTTTTCATCAATTTCCTTCTGTTGTTTCCTTGTGTTTTCATAGACTACTTTAAGGGATTTATTCATTTCCTCTTTTAAAAACCTCTATTATAATCATAAAGGATATTTTAAGGTCCTTATCTTGTGCTTTAACTGTGTTATATTTCACATGGACTACTGGAGTAGGATTGCTTGGATTTAGTCGAGATTTATTGCCCTGGTGGTTATTGTGCTTTTATGCATCTGTGTTTGTGAAGATTATATATTTTGTTTTTGTTGGTGTTATTTTTTTTTTTCAGTTGCCCTCTCTTTTGTTTTTAGGAGGGTGTGATGGCTGTTTGTTGCCTGGAAGGAAATTCTTCTGGAATCATGGTAGTGTGGTCCCTGAAGGTTACAAGTTCAATGTGTTTCTAACACTTAGTACTATGGATGGGCTGCAGGGAAGATGCTACATTTCCCTGTAATTGTCTCCATAACCTTAGTCTATGATCCACACCTACTTCAAAGTCGTGATAGCAGATAGTTGGAATTCAGAGACTTGAATGTAATGGTATGCTCTTCTGACTTTGAAATGCATGTTTGAGGTGGGTTGCTTTCCTTCATACTTTGTTACCTGGGCTTCTCAATCAGAAACTAGGCAAATGCTCTTAAAGTACATTCCTTACATGTATGTTTCTAAGTAGATAGATAATCAGATATGTGTGAACTGGTTCTCACCTGAGATATGTGAGGTGATAAGAAAAGCAAACACAGATCCAACATGGAGAGGCAAGTGTGAAGAGAAAACAATCAGCCAGCCAAGAAATTTGTTTCCAAAATATGGTGCCATAAGAAACACTGATTTCATGGAAGGATACCAATAAGAGACCATTTCTGAAAGAGGAGAAGTAAAAGAGTCGTCTAAATGAGAATTCAAATTAAGCTTGAATAATCTTTAAAAAATAAAACAACACTCCAAAAGTAAACAGAAGGCTATGAAATGAAATCAGTTGGATATGTATCAAGGACTGTTGCGTGTAGACAAAAGCACAATATTAATCTCAGAAACAAACAAACAAGAAGTTACCCAAGTGTATATCCCTCATTTTGAGGAGTCTTAGTTCTTTCAGGGTTAGAGAATTGATGCTGATTCTGTTGTGTAAAAACTTGGAATATTGTCCAACAAGCAAGCTCACATTTCTCTCTCCATCAAAAATGCCTGAGACTCCTGGCAACGAAGAAGCAAAGTATAAAGAATAGGCATCCAAGTTCATTCCATCAATGTGAATCCTTTTTGATTCAAGGTTAGCATCCCTTGACCTGCCAATGCTTCATAGAAACTAATGTTATCAGCTGCCTAAGAAGGAATAAAGCTTGGAGGAAAGTGAACTATTGTGTCTTGAACATTTACTCAAACATAGCTTGCTGTCTGCTTGATTCTCTAACTTCTAAAATATCTATAATCAAGTATTCCAAGTGGGAATGGGTCTGTCTGAGACAGGTGCTGCAGGTGCATTGAATCACCTGTAGCATCTGCTATACTGTTGCTCCTCTACTTGGGAACCACATCTATGGAGGTGTGATCTATTCAGTACCACTGTTTTTACATTAATCAATGTAGACAATATATTATCTTCCAGACCAAGACTTATAGAACCTTTGCTAAGTCTCTTTTGTGCATTTATGACTCTACTTAATGCTAAAACAGATCAAAATGTAGATGCAGCCCATTTAGGCCCTCAGGGTCTGGACTGTATGGAGTGCTAAACATGAACAGTGAGCCAAGAAGCTGTCAGCACCACACTAGCTGGTGCCAAGAGGGGCCTGAGCAGACTGCTCACTGCTGGCATGCCTCTCTGCCTGACAGTGCTGCTGATGGTAAGGACACGCTGCTGCTGTTCTGGTCCTTGTCAGAACAAGAAATCAAAAGCAGTTCTACAAATAGCCATTTCAGTAACTTCTAGGAACCAAATACAAAACATTACTGTTTTGTGTTAGGGAGAGGGACATCAGAGGCAGGCTGACATCTGTGCTATGAATGGTGCATGCCATGCTTTGTCTTGAACAGTTAGAGTCTCTTCTCTAGGCAAACGTGATAATAACTGGAGGTTGAGAAGAGATTTCAAACTCTTCATAATCCCTTCCAAATAGTATTTTTAGCTCTACCCTTGAGTTATTTCTGTAACTACACAGACAAATATAAGGTCAGGTAACTTTGGCATTTATAAGAATCTTTTGCTTGAAGAGAAAAGAAAAGAAAAATCAAATGAAGAAACACAAAAGTACAGTCAACTCTGACACTCCTGTGAGAATTAATATTATGTCAAAGTAGTTATATAATGAACAATATATTTAATTACAAAATTAACACTTTGTAACGTTTGATTTTAATTTCAAGTCTTTTATAGGGTACTAAATAGGCAGATTTTCCAGTGTAAAGTACATTTGTTCATCATCTCTGTATGTATGTCAACAAAACCTTTTAGATGGCAAAGAAATCATGATATTGAATAAAACATACCAAAATGGATAACATCAATGCAAGTTATATGCTGCCGAAACTCCTGTCAAACCCCAAACATAGCAGAATGAACAAAACAGGGTCGTCAATGTTAAGAATGCATAGATGTCTGCATGTTCTGGACTCCAGACTCCTTATGGGCATACTGACAGCAGCCACAGGTCAATGAGTGCCACCCACCCACAGTGCCGTCTATCTTTGACCGCTGAAAGGAGCCTTGAAGACATTTAAGAATTACTGAAATAATGACAAATGAGAGAAAGACTTGGAAGCAATATTTGTAACTCTCTGGCATTGTCATGACTTTAAACACATACAAAAAAGTGATTTGGGGAAAACTGGGTGTGTTTTAAAGGGATTTTGAGGAATACAAAGCTAGCTTTGTTATTATGAAGTACTCTAAATTCCAACTTGATTAACGGGTGATTTTAAATATTTCTTTTATTTTTAATGATATGTGGTTGGGGATGCGTGTGTTCACCTGTGTAGAGGTACAGTCGGAGGAGGAGGCCTGAGATGTCAGTCACTTTGCCCTTGAACTAGAATGACATGTGGTTGTGAGCACACGTCAATCTCTCCAGATGCATAATCAAGAGACTTTTAATATAAACATGGTATGTGTGAAAAATTACTTCACTGTTGGTCTGCTTAAATATGTCAAAGCGCGCACAGTTTACTTATAACACATTTTCCTGTTTGCGGCTTATCTAAAGTTCAACTCAATCCATATCTGATAAGGGATTTATAGAAGATTGTATGAAGAATATTTTTGTGATTCATTAATATTTTCAAATATGTTTTTAGACACAGCGCTCACTTATTCTTGAATTATTTATACTCTTTCTTCTTTTCTGTTAATATGCTCCACGAAGTCTTTAATTCCTGAATTTTCTGTGTGGTGTTTTGCTTGCATGTATATCTGCATCAAATATTCTCCTGGTACCTGAAGAGTCCAGAAGGGGGTATTGGAACTCCTGTAACTGTAACCACTATCAGTTGTGAGTGATGCTATGGCTACTCGGAATTAATTCTGAGTTCTCTGGAAGAACAGACACAGCCTCTAGCCACTGAGAAATCGCTTTATCCTCATGCCCCCATTATTTCCTCAGTTGTTGCATTTGCTTGTTAATTCTTTCATTGTGGTATGATTTATTATTTACAAAACATGTTATGTGCATGAGGTAGGCTACAGCACTTCTATAACTATATGTAATACATTTTAGTCATATTGCCTTCCTCTGTTACTGCCCACATTCTGCTTCACCTTCCATTTCTACGGGTTGTGTCATTCAATGTCATATCTGTCTGGATTTTATTGTTGTTTTTATTGTTGCCCTATTGTTATTGTAGTTCTACATTTTCACTTATGGAAAAAATGGTCATAAGGGAGTAGCTTCTTCCAATTACTTCATGACCTGTATCTCCAAGCAATTTTATCTGAAAACAACATAATTTCACTGTATTTTTATGCTTAAATTAAATATTATAATGGTTATTTCCTTTTTTGTTTGTTTTCTGTTTTTTCAAGACAAGGTTTTATTTGCAGCCCTGGCTGTCCTGGAGCTGGCTGTGTAGACCATGCTGGCCTTGAATGCAGTGATCTTCTTGCCTCTGCCTCTTGAGTACTGGGATTAAAGGCATGCACTACCAGCTCCCAGTTTTAATGATTGGTTCTGAATTACACATATTCCATCTTACTCTTGAAACCCAAATGCCTGGATTTTATGGTTGAATTCTTTCATAAGGGGAGAACATACTTGAACTGGCTAAAAAAAAAAAAAATCAAGAAAAAAAATCAAGAAAGGGCAGTGGTGGCACATGCCTTTAATCCCAGCACTTGGGAGGCAGAGGCAGAGGCAGGTTAATTTCTGAGTTCGAGGCCAGCCTGATCTACAGAGTGAGTTCCAGGATAGCCAGTACTATACAGAGAAACCCTGTCTCAAAAAACCAAAAACAACAACAACAAAAAAAAAATCAAGAAAGAGGTCATGGGGTGTTAGGAATATTAAAATGTAGAAACTTTGAGGGTGGTTTTTACCTTTTTAGGTCTTCTTGACTACATGAATAAATATACCATCAATACATATCATCATTATATGCTCTTTATGTAGCAATATTGATTACTTATAAACAATATTCAAATTACTACTTAAAGAATAGGTGAGCAATTTAAGGTGAAGAAATGTTATACAAAAATGTACTCAGGAGGGGTGCTGAATTCAGAGATGACCTTAGATGCACTGCTATCATATAGAACTAAGGCTCCTGAGTGTGACTGCACTGTCATACAAAGCAGCAGTTCCAAGGGAAGTAGCATCTTCAAGGTCTGGTGATATGTTTCATCTATTTTGTGACTATTCCTGGGGAGATATTACCAAATCACCCTAAATAAGGATCCAGTGACTGATACAAGGAATTATTTTAGCTACATTTAAATGAACTTGTAAGTTTATTGCTATTAATTACAATGGCATAACTTAGAGGTTACTTAGAGGGACAGGTATGATTCTAAATCACCTGCATTATTAAAAAGTCCACCTTGATATGTGTGATTATTCATGAAAGCTCCATTCCTGTTTCTTTCTAAACAACTTGCAATTCAAGGGCTCTACTGTACCTGAGGTGCATCAATTATTACTGCTTAAATAACCCAAAAAAGGGGCTTTGGGACTCTCGAAGCTTTCAGAAGCCTCCTGAGCCTTGTTAAAATTTATTTACTTACTGAATCTTAAAAGTTCCCTCTCTCCATCAGAAGAAAATGTTGGAAGAAAGAGCTGCACAATATAGTCCAACTGAATAGTTCAGATATTATTTCTTCACCCATTAGAAAAAAGTGAGTTCATAAATAATCTTTTGGCTTTTCTGTTTTTCTCCTTTTGGTTTGTTTTGTTAATTTTTTGTCATCATAAAATATTAAAGGAAAATCATAAAAGAAACACATAGATTAGTTTCTCCTCCTAAAGTCGAGAAACTGTCTCAAATACCAAGAGCCAAAAGGCTCTCAGCTTTGATCATGTGTGGTGATGATAATACTTAAGTACTTTAAATTTTAAGTTCTTATGCAATAGTTTAATGCTTAGATGGCTAAAAAAAAAACAGACTAAACTATAACATAAATAAAAAGAAGAAAAATGGCTTAATAAAGCAAATAACATTTTATATTTATATTTATTTGCAGTTATACTATAATAGCTAAGAATTTTGACAGCTTGGTACCCATGGCTTACATAGCTCAAAGAGACCCAGAAAAGAAAAATATCCTTTAACTAGAAGGGCTTTGATTAATAAATGAAGTAAAGTGCATTAAATTGTATATTGACCTGGTAAAGTAGCTATTGAAAAAAATGCTTGCTTACAAAATTGGTGCTATTTTTTGTTTGTTTCTCTTCGTTATTTGTTCGTCTATTTTTGTTTTTGTTTTGAGAGAGAGTAAATATGAACATGACCTTAGGTGACTATATGTTAGAGAAGATTGGGAAGGCTTTGTAGGAGAGGAAAGAACATGATCAAAGCAAGGATGTTGAACTAAAAAATTTATAAAAATGAAAACATATTTAGAAGCTAGTCACAACTGCTACTATATTAAGATAGAAACCTCCCACTCCTGCTGAAACTAGATACTTTGAGTGGCATGTGTCACTAGGGTATCTGTGTGCATACATGAGCATGTGCAAGTGAGCTTGTATATAGATTTTCAAAATAATATTTATTAATTCTTTGTGAACATATATTCTAATTTTATTACATTCATTCTTGATAACTCCTTTCAGATCCATGTTGTATCTCATACCAAACCAATGTTGTGCCTTAATTTTTATTAAAAAAATAATAATAATAAAATAAAAAAGACAATAAGACCACTTTGTGCAACCATACAGACTTGGATGTGTAACCTTATTAAGAGTATTATTATTGAAAATCAATATTCCATGATCTAGACGTTTCATTGCTGATGTTTGGTAGTCTTTGTTTGTTGGTTTGTTTGGTTGGTTAGTTGGTTGATTGACTGAACTTTTTGTTTTTCTTTTTTTTTGTTGTTTTTGTTATTTAGTCAGAGTCTTCCTTTGTAACCCTATCCCAGACTCTATGTCGACCTGTCTGGCTTTAAACTCTCTGTGTCCACCTGTCTGGCTTTAAACACCCTATATAGACGTGGGTGGCTTTAAACTCCTTATGTAAACCTGGCTGGCCGGAAACTCAGAGAGATTCACTTGATTTTGCTACTGAGTATATCACTATGTCTGGGCCATAATCTTGACTTTTCATTGATTAGAAGCCAGATTTGATTTTCATCTGTAACAGGAAAAATTAACTCTAAGTTTAGTAATAATGTTAGGCCCTATCCGGGTTGCCACTATTTACCTGGATTATTATTTTTTCTTTTCTTTGGTTTTGTGTTTGTTTTTTCATACTCTTGATTGAGTTCAACTTTTTCTGAATCTCATTTTTTCCCATTATAAGCAGTTATTTCACTTATTCATTTATCTATGCATTTATAATCAGACCACCATGCAGGGACATGTTCATTATTTCATCATCTTTTCTATCTCTTCCCTTGTTTTGAATGTGCCCACTTTTAAAATAATGGTTTAAAAGATTTTAAACGGCTTTAAATATATAATGGCTTTAAAAGGATGATTTTAAAAATGGTTCCTAGAAAAAGAACTAATGTTTCATTGAATGTACATCTGTCTTAAATCCACAGAAAGTAGATATGTTTACTTCAGACGATCTCATTGTGTTCAAGTCTCCCTTCTGGATAGATGCGAGAAGCCTCTCTTTTATAATGTGTAGTCGTACTGAAAATAAAGATTGTTGTAAGTTAGGAAATCCACCTCTCATGGGTAAAATGGACCCCAGAGGAGAACCTCTGCCAATCAACAGCCTAATTTTCCCACATATTGCTTACTCCTGAGGGTGGGATTCCTCCTCCATCCCCTGGTTTTTGGAATCCATTCCCCGCAAATACCAAAAGTTTTGGTCAAAAAGTTTCAAATGTAAACTTAGAAAAAAATCTTATCTTCCTAATATACTTAACTTTCTCTTCTGCCCAAAGAGGCTAGGGTGATTCCATGCCAGGCTTAAATTTGGCAGTTAAGGAGACTAGGCCTGTTTCTAAGAACTGAGCAATTCCAGGTAAGTCCAGGCCTCAAAAGATGCCCTACCAACTGGTCTGAGGCAAGGACAATAGGTCAGTAGCAGTTTTCAGACCTCCCCAGCAAGTTTCCAGCCCCCACACCCATAATGGCACTAGATTACTTGATTACTAGATTACTAGATTACTAGATACTAACATAGATCACCTTCCTCGGAATTCTCTAATGTGCTTTAAATCAGCCCTGTGAGCTCACTTGGTGGTCTCTCCATTCTAGTAACGAGAGACTCCAGCATGCTGGACTTCTGCAGAATAAAACATTCTTTGTGTTTACATACTTTTTGAGTCTGGGGTATCATTCTTCAGAAAATCATGGACCCTTATAATATGTGTGTATGTGTATATGTATGTATATGTGTATGGGTATGTGTATGGGTGTATTTGTATGTATATATATATATATATATATACATATATATATATGTATATATATATATATGGGGAGAAAGAGAGAGAGAGAGAGAGAGAGAGAGAGAGAGAGAGATCTCTTACAGCATCCTATTCATCCAGATGTTTCTTGCATCCATGATAGCTCCCAAGTAGTTACCTGAAGTTGCTCCAGTCTACCCTCACAGATGCTTCAGCTGGACTTGATCTTTCCTTGTCAAAGATGGTTCCACAGATCCTAGACAACAGTGAAACCACCAGCTTTCCCAAAACTTGAGGACCATCCCAATTTCCTTAGGAACCTTGAAGACAGCATTACCCTCAGCAGGAAGTAGTCTAAAGAACAAAACACCCTCACTCCTGCCCCTTAATCACCCCTTCCTAGTTCCTCAATTTTAAACAAAAAGGGAGGAATGCTAGCTTGCAGGAGGTTCCACTAAGCTCCTCCCACAGAACTAGCAATGGCTCATATCATTATCTGCTACCTCTGGTGCTTCAGTGTAGGCTCTTCCCACAGGTTCCCAGCCAGTCTCTCCTTTGTCCCTCCCTATTTTTTTCTTTCTCTGTGCTCCATTCTCTTCACTGCCTCATGGTTCTGCTCCTATCTATCTTCCTGTCTACATATCTACATGCCTACCCCTTCTGCAGGTCCTCACTCCTCTCCATCTTCCCAAATAAACCCTCATACCAGATCCGTTGCATGACATAATTACTCATGGGCATACCTTGGCATGGAGCTGCCATAACAATATATGTGGTAACATTTTTTGAAAATTCAGAGAGATTCTAGATAACCTTCATCAAGGACTTTTGTCTACAATAATAAAGTCAATAGATTTCATGATGTGGAGATAATATAAAAGAAGAATTTCAACAAATGGACATTTGAGGGAGAAAATGTTAACAAAGTGAAATATTAGTGGAATACTATAGTTTACAAACACTGGATACTCTATGAAGAAAGCTCAGTTTACATGTGATATACAGCTTATGTTGATCAGATCCTAGACATTAAGTCAAAAATTCACTTTTCTTTACTAAATTTAAATGGGTTAGTATTTTAAACATTTACTTATTGGAAAGCAGAGTGCTAACAGAGCCATAGATGCATAATAGAAAAGTGAATGGCTATTACATTTTATGGATCATAAGTAAAATAACAGTAAGTATAGTCCTCTGCTCCATATTTTTGCCAGAGCTTCTATGTGACCTTTATTTCCTGTTGGACAAACGATGTTAAAACTTGAAATTTCTTTTTAAGCAATTGACTCTTCTACAACAGTTTAAAATAAGGAGATCTCTCTGAAAACAATGGTCATTTCCTGAATGAAGAGACACCACAACATGTTAAGAATCTATTGTTCATGGTAAGAAAGTAAAACTCCCCAAACCAGAAGATGTCTACTTTATTGTAAGGAGAGTCTGATAATACATAATTCCTGGGATGCTGCTGTAAACACATTTATTGCAAACTCATGCTTTCTTGCTGAAAGATGTGATATGGAAGTTGTAAGATATTAGATTTGCATTTCCTTCCCCCAGATGTTGTAATTATGTAATTGTGTCACAAAACTCATCTCCACAACCACTCTCTAGGGATTTCATGATTTACCACCTTTGCTTCATTACGCAAATTAACACCAACACAAACTCTCTCCCTGGGTTACCTTTGTAATTTTAAATGATATAATTGCTTTAGAGGCATGTACAAGCCATTAATCAGAGATATTTTAATTGAATATAAGGTGATAATTGCCTTTCACTAGCAAATTGGGTGTGTGAAAGCTAAAAGACAAACTGAAAAAGTGCTAGTTCATTCGGGTTATTTAACTGGATTGAGGTAGCACTGAAATCTTAAGTCATTGCTTCAACTTTTGGAGAAGACAGAAAGACTGGAAGAGAGTAAATGCTGGAGCATCTCTTTCCTGTCTCATGTCCTCTTTTGAAGTCACACCCTTAGCACAGCATTAAGAAAGATCATGTTTCCATTCTTAATGAGTGCCCCATGCTGCTGAAAGGTGACAAATTGGCAAATTCAGGGGAAAAAGTCCCCATATCCAGAGACTGGATACCAGATTGATGGTGACAGGGATAAATCCTCCTATCACACCTCCACCAGTTCATCTCAGCCAAGATCACAAGGAGCTGGCAGCCTCTGATGTCTGCTCAGGATTCATATTCTCTGACTTGTTTGGCTTCTGCCGCTCTGCAGAGACCCCCAGCAGGGGAGCTAATTACCGTTAGTTGCAACTTGGGTCTCCCTTCCCCCAAGATTACTTGAGTCAGGATCACATCCTTTATAACAATTCTCTGCCCTGCTGTGAACAGCCATTAACTAGTAAAGGACTTGTTTCCAGCATCAATCCAGCGGGAATGTTTCAGTGTTTCAAAACTAGAAGAGAAGGGTGTAATAAATCCTTTGAGTCATCCAAGTCTCCACTAGTCTTGCAATGGTCTTAAATGAAATTTTTTTTTTAATCCTCATTTTTTTTCTCTTTACAGGCTGTATGATTTTGCTCACTGTCTGGTCTTTGCATGTCTCTGCATAAGCAGTTTTAGGCTTTATTTAAGTGTCTCATTTCCAAGTGCTCATGACTTTATGCAGGGCTTGCCACACATCACTCACGCCTTATTTTGTAGGGCCAGTGAGTAATTAGCATCTTTCACAATTAGCCAGGATTTGCTCTGCTAATTTCATTCCTTGATGGAAGGTGCTAACTTGGTGTGAAACTGTAATATGCAGGGTGATTTATTAAGTCTCTGCTGATGGGTGGAAATCACATGCTTGCCTTCCCTGTTGAGAAAGTTAACAGCATACATTTGGAAGAGATGCTATTTGAAAAGTGGTGCTGGTGTGATTGAATGTGTGAATGTATAATGAAGTCAACACAGATAGCCCCTTTCTGATTAAATTGTATTATAATCATGTGGCAGTTCCATTAAAAAAAAAAAAAAAGACACCGAAGGAAAAAATACGTGTTCATCCTCAAGAGCCAGTCATAATGTCATTAGAGGAAAAGAGAAAAAAGTTATACCTGTTTTGTTGTTTTGGCTTTTGTTGTTGTTGTTTAGTTTTTTAAGCAACAAACCAGAATTATTACACTGATCTGAAGGGCCTTTGCCTCTTAACACAATCACCAAATATTTTGAAGAAATGCCAAAATTAGACAATTTGGCTATTTTATTTCTTATTTTAAGCATAAAAGCCTTATATTCTGTTGAAGCCTCCTTATTTGTCTTGAAATAAGGTCTCAACATATATAACCTAGACTAGCTTTGAACTCTTACTTCTTGCTCCTGGAAGGGTCCATGATTCGATGAAGAATGATACCCTGGCCTCAAATAGTATGCAAAAGCAGAGTGTTTTATTCTGCAGAAGTCCAGCTTGCTGGGGTCTCTCATTCCAAGATGGAGACCCCAAAGTGAGCTTGCAGGCCTGATTTAAAACAAGTAAGGGGAATTGTGGGTTAGGTGACCTCTATCTTAATCTGTTGAGTCCATCTCTACGGACATTCCAGAACCATTATAAGGGTGTGGGGGCTGGAAACTTGCTGGGGAAGTCTGGAGACTGATGCTGGCCCGTTGTCCTTGTCTCGGGACAGGTGGCAGGGCAGCTTCCGACTGTTGGACAGACTCTGTTGGTCTTCCTGTGAAGTTTCAATCCCCTTCAGGGCCTTCAATCATTTCCCCCAATTCTTCAATAAGAGTCCCAGACCTTTATCCAATGTTTGGATGTGGACATCTGTATCAATTTCAGACTCCTGTCTGAAGGCATGACAGAGATAATAGTGTCAGGCACTGGGGCTTGCCAACGGCATGGGCATGGGTCTCAATTTGGGCCAGTAATTGGTTGGCCGTTCTTTTAGTCTCTGCTTCGTCTCTGTCCCTGCATTGCTTTTAGACAGTACGAATTTTGAGTCAACATCCAGTTATGCCAGCGAGATTTGTTGAAGAGGCTTTTTTCTCCATTGTGTGGTTTTGGCTTCTTTGTCAAAAATCAAGTGTCTGCAGGTATGTGTTTACTTCTCTGTCTTTGATTCAATTCCATTGGTCTAGCAGTTCACTTCTATACCAATACCAACAGTTGGTTTTTTAATCACTATTGTTTTATAGTACAGCTTGAGAAAAAGGACAATAATACCTCTAGAAGCGCTTTTATTATTCACGATTGTCACCAGGGCTTTTTGTTTTTTATTTTTTTTTTTAATTTTGTATTGGTTATTTTATTTACTTACATTTCAAATGTTATCCCCTTTACTGGTTTCCCCTCCAAAAAACCCCCTCTATTCCATCTCCTTCCCCTGCTTCTATGAGAGCGCTCCCCCAACCACCCACCCACTCCTGTCTCACCATCTTAGCATTCCCCGATGATAAGGCAACAAGTTTTCACAGGACCGTCATTAGGGCTTTAAATATAAATAATCATTGTACTTTTTTTGTGTTTGTTTTTACAAAAGAGAGATTAGTTTGGTAAAAAAAAAGTTGTCTTTTATTTAAAACATTATTATTGTTATTGTTGTATAATATATTATTGTTAATGTTATTTTTATCTGATATGTATGAGTGGTTTAATTTATGTCTGTGCACTAAGTATTCACCTGATGTCCTCAGTTATCAAAAGTGGGCAACAGGTCTTCCAGAGCTGAATTTACAGAGAGTTTGAGAAACTTGTAGTATTAGTAATTGAACTTAGGTCCTTTAGAATAATAGTCAGTGATAGTAACTTCTTACCCATCCTTCTAGTACCATCTTAAAAGACTTTAAAAGAATAGTAGACTTATTTTTTCATCAACTTATCTACAAAATATACAAAATATTCTCTTCTAATTTATTGTTATATATTTTATTTTCAAAGGGAATTATCCTTTCCATTTAATATATTAAAATTAAGAAACAGATTATATATATAACTATATATATAATATGTATAACTATAAATGTGTATAACTATATATATATAGATAGAGAGAGAGAAAGAGTGACAGAGAGAGAGAAAGAGAGAGAGAGAAAGAGAGAGAGAGAAAGAGAGAGGAAGAGAGAGAAGGAGAGAGAGAGAAGGAGAGAAATACTTATAGTACAATATATGACCTAATTGTTCTATTGTTGTTCAATTACAACCTCATGAGAAGAATCCTTGGTTATTTCAACTCTATTGTTTGTTTCAATTTTTCTACTAATTGCATGTCTGGTAAATATTAATGTGTCATATTTCAGGACTTTGTAAAAAATTGAGATGTGTCAACATGTAATGAAATAGTTCCATTCGTTCCACAAGAGAAATTACTATCTTTCTTATACCTTAAAGCTTTCTTCTAAGTTAAGATACTCACAGTACTTTTTAAATGTTGATGATCCCTTTAATCTTCTTGAGTTTCCATTTGAGAGCTGCTCATCTTATATATCTGTCCTCACTGCAAATCAGGTGCTTTGGTTTCCATGGCAACAGTCCTTGGTCAATTTCATTTTTGCTGACTTGCTTTCTCTCTTTTTGACCTCTCGGGGTCTCCTTGACACTGCCTTGGGCATAGATGCTGAGTTTACCACTTAACCTCCTCCTTATATTTATTAACTTTTTAAGAATGACTTCTAACTTCATCATTATCCATACATTTTTGGTTGATATACACCTTGAATACTGAGGCGCATTAGTATTTTTAGAGAAAGTACATCTCAGCATCAAATTAACTGACTAGTGTAGACCTAAATAGGAAACAGAAATTTAAGCAAAGACCTAGAAAATGAGGGTGTGAAGCATACATTCATTTAAGGAATAATCTTTGGAGCAATAAATACCATTCAGGAAAAAAAAAACAAATTTCTAATACAAATTGTGCCCTAAATTTTTAAGGACCAGGGAAAAGTCACCATCATTGGAAATGGGACAGAAAGGAAAGTATGTAGATCAGACAGGACCTTCCTTCAAGGTCACTCTAAGTGTAGGGTTTTACTGAGAATGAATAGGTTTTCAAAGAGTGTTCTGGGCAAAGATCAATAAAGTAATATCTACAAGTTGGTAAAAATATAACATTCAGACAGAAGCTAGGCAGGTCATGAATATTTGTAAATTAAGCACATCCATATAAAGCCATTTCCTATGACACCAACTGACAGAGCTAGAACTTTGACACCTCATTTCTGTTCCCAGTCATTGTTTGCTCTGCAAGTTTGATGGTAAGTCTTTATCAGAAGATTTATATATCTCTACAACTGAAGTTATTAGGTGGAAGACAAGACTTCTGAGTTATATGGAATTCCTTACCTGTCATGTAACTTCATGTAACTCATTTTGTGAAGATCAGAAGAATCATCAATGTTCCACCTAGACCATCTTACATCACAACATTGGCAAGTACAAAATGAGTTCTAGCCCTCATGTAATATTTATTCATTTTCTATACATTTCTATAAATAAAATTATGCTAGGGCAGCTTATTCTGCTTAGATTGTTACTAACTGTTGGTTTTTAGAAAACTTGCCATATATTGTGTCTATAATTATCCTGCTATATGTAGAAAAATTTTAGTAAACCTGGTATTTATTCTTTTTAACTTCTAGGGATTATACTCAAGCATACACCTCTACAACGATACTAGAGAAATTATGACATCATTATAAAAACATTATTAATTTCCATTCTTCTAAATTCTTTGGATAAGTATAATTTTAGGGAAATATTATAAAATTTAATGTAATTTTTTTCCTTTTAAGTTTTCAGGAGGGGCCACTCCATGCATTACAACATTTTTATTTTGACTTAACACTGAATTTTGAGGAGTTTAATGAAACAGTATTTAAGTAGTAAATTAATGTATACGTAAAGGCTATTTCAGTTGCAACACTAAAATCTATATATTTTTTTCTATTTTAGTTGAAATATTTTATATTTCTGTGTGATGCATCTTTATTAGGCTAAACTGAGCAGCCTGTCATTGTTTGTATACCACAAGGAAAGCATTTCGGACACAGAGCTAAGGGTAGACTCTACACTCTCAAGTAATTTAGAGCCATCACACTAGGGTAGACAAAAGCAACTTTAATATGTGATAAAGCTTTTTTGATGATTAGTTTGGAAAGCTTTGGTTACTATTAAGATGAATAGCTCAATAACTAAAAGAAACAAACATTTTCCTGTAAAAACCGTAAGCAGGCTTGCGATAATATACCTAATACTCCATATTAGAATATGACATACAACTAAGAAAATTTTACTGTTTTGCTGATTATTCCTTCAATGATTTCATAGAAATTTCAGGAATCTATTTTGACAGTTTGATGGGAGCCAGCCCCAGCCGAGATTTTTGCTTGTCAGTGCTCCTTGAGAGAGAGTAGAGAAGAGCATCAGCGGAGAGTGAAACTTTTGTCTTATGCGATATTTCAAGGTTGCTGTATAATAATTAAAATGTTCTTATCTAATTCCAATTTACTTTGCTACTGTAGCTGACCTGCCTTCTGTTTTCCTCTGAAACCAGAAACTGCAGTTTCTGGCACTTAGCATCTCATCCTAAAACAGCAAGGGATTAAGTAAAATGGCCTTTGTTCTATCTCAGCAGGAACTGCGTGGCTCTAGTTTTCAGCCTGCTGGTTGAAGTTGCAAGAAGAAAAATGGACACCTTGGAAAGTAATTTTAGCATTTATTTCTAAATTGTAAAAAGTTTTCTATGAAAGTTTTCTAAGAAAAAGAGGAAATACAGAATGAGTGAAAAACGGGTATAAGGGAACAAGTTCTTCTCTTTGTCCTCAGTACTTATACATCTTTCAGAATACATAATCCTATGGTGAGAAAATTCATCACAAGTTTACACATAAATTCAAATCATAAATCGAATAAGAAGTTTACAACAGTGAATCTTTACATGCATATCTATTAGGAGTAATTTTCTAGCCAAACATTCATCACCTGTCACAGCTCCACAGGTTCATTGAAAGTTAAAAATCATAACTAAGTCATTAGTGAAGTTTTGTAGAGACAAACCCAGTCAATATTTTATCTTCTGGCCTAGTACCTATAACAAATCATTTGTTCCCTTTTTATGACCTTTGGTTAATGGTTTTACAACCTCTTGGAATGTGCACCGAGTAGTAGAAAGTCTGGTTACTCTCTAGAAGCAGTTAACTGGTGACGCATGGGGGACAGGCAGAGTTCTTACTGCAGCTTTGACTATCAGAAAAGGACCCAACAGCAATCCCACTATAAAAGAGTTTAATAAATACAGATATAGTTTTAGGAATTCTTATGGGATAATCATTAAGAATTAAGATTCCATCTATTTGTCTATATAGCATAACTACAAGACAGTACATCTTCATAGTTTTGCAGAGATTGGCTCAAAGGTGTGGGTTAATATCTAGTGATTGTTATATATGCAAAAACAACAGGAAGCATACTAGTAGCAAGAATATTTCCTGAAATGATTTTCTCTTAGGCCTGCCTATGAGAGTTCCATCATAGATTTTAATCTAAGGCAGTCATCTCAGGAAGATCACCTGCTAATTATTTGCTTGTCTTATGATGACTCCTAAAAATAGTTATACCTCTTAAAAATGTGGAGTACATTTTGAGATGTCATAGCAATTAAACTTTGAAAACTGGACAAAGTTGAAAGTGTATCACTGTCAGAGAGGCAGGATTAATATTATAAGCATACTAGATAAAGCACTCAATGCCTTAAGCAAGAAGATAATATAAAAATAAGATTTGCCAAGTAAAACAGCACAAAATGGTTATTAAGGTATATTAAACTAAAGAATATATAACTCTTAGGATACAAGTTTGATGTTTTTGTTTGTTTTGTATTTTAAAATAGTGACTAGAAATTCACTTGAAAAAGCAATAACTCTGCCTATTCGTGCTTTGTTTATAATTGTCCTAATATATTTAGATTTACCACAATCATTGTAATATGCTCAGAAAGGAAGGATTTATTTGAGCCTAGCATAGGCCTTATAACATTTACTCCCTGAGAGTGTAACACATTCATAAAAATATATCTTATTATAGATTAAATTGTACTATTCTAAATTTGCTTCAGAATCATATTCTGGAAAAGATTTTTTCAAAGTTAGAACTATCTTAAGTTACTTGATCTAAATCTCGTTTCACAACTGGAAAACTTGTGAGTACATTTGATCCAGTTGGTTGCTTTTCTGTGCTGACTTCCCTTTGCTATAAAGAGAAGATTCTTTGAGGGCAGGCTTTAGCTACATTTATCTGTATGCACAAAGATGAAATACAGAATGTAATAAAAATTATGCTAGTCTAAAAATGTGGTAGTGGTAATAATATATTCTTTCTAAAGTCCATGATTTGCTAGCAGTATCTGGTATGATTTCCTTCCTTTTGAGATGTTTCCTTGTGTCCAACCTATAGATAAAGTACTATAAATAACTAAAGAGGCACGGGAGAGGGAAAATTAGCTTTGCCTAAGGATGAACCTCCATATTGTTTACTCAGTACAACATGGTCTCTCCTGAAACCATGTACATACAAACAACAAAAATGAACCCAGTAGGTTGTATTAGCTATTAATTTGAGAGTAGGAGAGCCCTGGGAATTCGAAGGAGGTATTTGGTATGAGCAGGAAGGTAGAAAGAAAGGGGTAGGAATGATGTAATTTTATCTTAATAAAGACTGTAGGAAAATAAAAATAAGTAAAAGAGGGAACTCAAATTGTTCAATAGTTTTCCTATGCCTATGTTTTAACAGAGAGCATAAAGCCCATTTTCTGAATTATCAAAGTTCCCACCAACACTTTATAGTTGGCTTCATTTCCTTCTTCTGGATAAGTGACAAACACAGAAACTATTTAACAGAATTCTACAGCTTTTGTTAACACTTTAAATATTTTCTTTTAAAAAATATTCAGTATCTTTGTTAAACTTTTGTAATATTTTTTCATTTTTTTCTTTGATGCTGTGCAGTAGGCACTATTTTTTGTTGTTATTATTTTCTTGAAATTACACTTTAATCAGGCTAAATACCAGTTTGACCTTGAAACTTATGCCTGGCTTATTTAGAAATATAGATAAATATTATTCTGATAAATATGGAAAAGAATACAGGGAGAAAGAGAAAAGATAACGTCCCCAGAGGTTGATCCCTACATTATGTAGGTATAGAAATTTAAAAATATGTCAAGACTATTTTAAAGTTACTGAAAAATTTGTCACCCAGTGTCTAGTTTGTACAATGTGATGCATAAGTACTTTTGAACCTTTGATTCAAATTGGACAGGACTCACCCAAATACATTCATTCTACCTCTTTACTAAGTCACCCTAGAGAGGCAAGCTGCCTTCCAGCCTTCCCTAAAGTAAGTCAGTTACCAATACAGAGTCCCTTAGGGCCACAACAGCCTTTGCTTCCTTGTCTTGAACAATGTTGATAGCTATCAAAAGTTCTGATAGGCCATGAAGGAAGAGAAAAAGTGCGAACTGTGGAAGATGGGGGTTCGAGTTGGGTAAAAGGAAGTTATGCTACAACCTTAGTGAACACAGTTACTAATTAGGATCCACTTTTCTGTCTAGTGGGAAACACTAATAGTATTTGTAAGAGTATTCCATTTGACAAGTTTTGGTAGGTATTGAAGATTTAATAATCTTTAATTGAACATAGAAAATTATAGGGCTTTAGAAAATATGCATAAATTTCAATAGGTATTATATCAATTTAAATGTATTTTAAACGTGTTTTAAAGAAACAATTAGTGAAACTCAGTAGCTGTGTCCAAAAACAAATGTGGATTTAAGAAGACATACTATCTGCCTGGAGACTGGTTTGTAAATAAAAATTATCCCTGAAGACAAAGTAATGAGGAAAAGATTAGTTTTGCTATCTTAGTGAAGTAAGTTATTAACTGGAATACTTACTAGCAATGACAGACATAGGTGTCACATAGAATATAGTTTAGGAAATATACTTTTGATTGTAATAAGTCAATAAAACTGTTTGAGTAAATAAATATAATCACAAACATCAGAGATATTCTTCCATTAGTCAAAAGTCTCATGACATCTTGTATTTAGTTCTATGAAGAAGACAGTCTTTAGAGCAGTGGCCAAATAATATGAGTGAATAAAAAGCCAAAACACAATATATCATAAAAGAATTTTCAGAAAAATGAACACAAAATGTTATGTCTGACTGTAACAATGTCTTTATATGTTAATAGTGTTAAATTTAACAGTTAAATATAATCTCAAAAGTCAGAACCATGATATGAAAGTTACAATGGACATGATTATAGCTGGTCATGAGGTAAGATATTTTGAAACTGGCTTTCAAAACTGAAATTATTTTCTCTGAAATTATTTTCTGCTGTAATTATTCTGAAGTTATTCAAGAACAGATAAGGTAAGATAATATGGAAATATGTTAGAACAACTCCCAGCATTAGACAGGGTAACAAATCTAAAAAAGAAAAGTACATCATCATTTGTCCATAGAAGCTTTTGAAAGAACAGTCTCAAATGCACGTGAATATCGACCATTTATTCCATAAAAATATTTGTTTCCTATCAGTGTGTTTGTGCGCTAGATCACAAAGAATATAACGTATGCATTATATACAAGTGTCCTGGAAAGCCTGGGTCTCTAATTAAATCATTTATCTAGCATTACAACCCTTAGTTATAAACAAATTTACATATTTGAATCTTCCATCTGATTGTGTCTTCTAGGAAATATGAGCCTGCCAACTGTTTTCAGATTGCTCAATTGCAGAATTTCTGACTTTCATATTAATTTGTATATCATATATATGTAAATACCATAGGTATATATGGTACAGAAATATTTATAGAAACAGTCATTTTAATTTTGATTTCTCAGCTTTTAAATTTTTCCGTATTATGTGGGATATATAATAATAACATCCATATTCAAAATAGAAATATGAATTTGAAATTTTTTTACTTGCTTATATTATATAGATAAAATTCCTCAGGAAATTTAAAATGTGAGGTGTAAACATATGCTCGGGACCCTGAATACAGGCATACAGGACCAACTATTTATGGAAATAAAACTCATAAAGGATAGTGATCAATTTGTTCTAAAATTTAAGTCATTTTCATAGACAGTACCACATTTTCCTAGGGATTTAGCTAGGGGCATTTTATATTAAACACATCAACCATAACATGCCTTTTTGACTTGTTTTCCTGACTTATCTAAGAGATGGACTGATTATGGCTTAGGAAGGACCCAATACTTGGTAGTTTATATTGTATGGCTTAGTACTTTTTGACTAAAGTACTCCCATCATATACTAAAATGTGTGCACATTTTATTTTCATGAAAGTTACTTAAGGCTTCAGGGTCAACTCATCAATTTGTGTGTATTCTACCCTTTCTCCTTAACCAGGAGTTCCAGGCAAAATGGACTCCTGGAAATGAAACTGAATCATTCCAGGGCTAACTCCTTGCCTCCCGAATTCTTTTTAGTCTTTTAGTTTCATCCATATTAGTGATTCTTTCTTTTATACTTTCCATAATTAACAGTGTGGCATCTGTATAAAAGCAGGATATTTTTGCAAGGTTGGGGTTCGAACACTTACTAATTGTGACAATGTTGGCTTATTATAACGACTTAAAAGATAATTGCCACTATTATCTCAGTATTAATGTTATATATCTGACACTGCATATGAGTTTTATTTTGTTTTCTTTATTTGTTTTGGATACATTACTTAATCATAATAGGAAAATATTTGACCTAAACTGAGTTTATTATGGATCTTCCCCACTTCTCTGATTTACCTATCCCTATATAAACCTTTTACCTCTGAGAATACTGTAGCTTCATAATTACTATTTCCCAATATTTTTTAAACCAAAGTCTTGGTCAGGTTTTAGTGACTGTTATTGACATTTATCTGGCATACAGGGTTTTGATTTGTATCTACATAAATTTCCCCCTTTCACAATATTCTTCTCCTCCTCTTTTACTAATTTGTCTCATGAAATTTTCACTGAGAAATAATTATATAAGAGACACTTTTGTTTTCTAAAAAGCATTTTAGTATGTAGAAAGAATATATCCTCATCTTCATAAAACACTGGAAAGTGGAAGTACAAAGCCCCGAACAAACACCTTGCTCAACAGATGCCTCACTTACAAGGAAGTGTCTAATTGGGATTTCTATTGTTGTGATAAAACACCATGGCCAAAAGCAACTTAAGTACTAAGGGATTTACTTCTTATTACACTTCTACATCAATGTCTATTATAGACGAACTCAGGGCAAGAATTCAAACAGGGCAAATACCTGAAACAGGAGCTGATATAGGAGCTACAAGAGGAATGCTACTTTCTGAGTTTGTCTTCCTGGCTTGTTTTGCCTGCTTTCTTCCGTATCCAACCCAGACCCACCTGCTCAAGGGTACCATGTCCAACAAAAATCTGGGATCTCTCACATTAAACAAGAAAATACCCCACAGACTTGACTACAGGCTAATATGGAGTCTTTTTTATCAATTAAGAGTTTCTCCTCCCATATATGTCCAAAATGATGTCAAGTTGACCAACCATCACAGAAGTCTATAAAATGGTCTCATCAGTAGTTACTGATTCCTAAGATAAGATGTAAGTATGTAGTTCAGAGGAGAGAATGCATTTATGAGAGGACAGAAGCAAGTCAAGAAAATATCTCTGTGGAGGAAATTAAGTAAATTTCAAGAGTAGAATATAAGGTAAGGTGTTGCTGTATGATTCCTGAATAGAGAAATGATATCATATCCTCTGTAGCAGAGAACTATGACATCATATCCTCTGTAGCAGAGAACTTAGACAAGATCTCAAGCAGTGGTACTCAGATAAGGCTGAAATTGGTTATATGAATATAAAACTCTCATCATCTGTGGTGTCAGGCCATCATAAACTGAAAAATATCATTTCTAAGCAGAACAAGAAGTTGTTTTACTTTCACATGCAAAAGAGAATATCTGCATGCTCGTACACATTCTAGCTAAGACTGGAAAAAGTCTAACCTAGGCACGTAACAGATAGTTTTCTCTTGGCATGATAACAGAATATGTGCTGTTCAGCACTTGGAGAATGGCTGTGGAATAAGACAGTTGCTGGCATGACTCTCATCTGCTCAACTACTTACTTAGAGCAGTAAGTTACTGTACCTCAGTAGCTAGGATCCCAGCAGTACTTTACATCAGTTTCCCTTCACCGCCCAACAGCCCCAACCCCCAAACCATTGTGATTCCTGACTGATTCACTTAGCTACTTGCTATTCTTTTGTTGACCATGAAGAAGAGAAAGGGAACTATTTACAGCTCCTTTTTTTCTCATTAGATGAAGGCTTCTCTCTTTGGTCCTTAATTGTAGTGGGTGTCAGACTTAACAGCAGTCAAAGTGTATTTCACAATTCTGAAAGCTGGAGCCCACCTTGTCTGAGAATGCTGTTTTAGGTTTCATATTTTTTCCTACCTCACTTTAGATCTCATAAAGAGTCTAACAGGGAGACATCCCAAGGAGGAGTCATTACAAATAATGAATGTCTTCATATAGAAAACAGTTTCTTACAAACATGTTAATGGGACACATTGTCTAAGCTTGTTCTCTGCACCTGGTGGCTGTGGAATGAGTTCAGGTTATATATCTTTATAAACCTTTTCCTTCATCATTGTCCCTAATTCTCAGGATGATAATTTTTAAAGTTTTCATTTATTACTATGTTAGTTTGCTACCATTTCAATTTATCATCCTTATAAAATTAGATACATTCTGAATTATGAGAAGGACAAAAAGTTTATTTTCAATTTTAATATAAAGGTTATACATTCGTTGTTTATTTTTGTCTTTACCAGAAGAAAGTCTCATACTATTTTGATACTCAGTTGCCGTTTCATATTTTATAAATGAAAGAGTGATTAAGTGGAAACTAGGGAAAAAAAGCAGGAGGTGAATCAGAGTTTGAATTTCTATTATGTAGAATTAAATTAAAAACTAGCAATTTTCCAATCATCCTTTATATTGAAGAGATACAATGAATAATAGTGACTTTTTCACTCTCTAGCAATATAACATAATATTCATTACTTTGGTCTTCTGATGTTCTCTAAATAGTTTGTGGTCTTTAAGATTCTTGTTTTCAGGGGCTGGAGAGATGGCTCAGTGGTTAAGAGCACTGACTGCTCTTCCAGAGGTTCTGAGTTCAATTTCCAGCAACCACATGGTGGCTCACAACCATCTGTATTGGGATCCAATACAGACACGCCTCTTCTGGTGTGTCTAAGAAAGTGACAGTGTACTCACATACATTAAATAAATAAATAGATAAATAAATAAATAAATAAATAAATAAATATTTAAAAATTAGACTCGGGAGCAACACTAGGCAGGCCTCTAAGGCAACCATTTCATTTTCTTTAAAAAAAAAAAAATTCTTGTTTTCGACAGGAAGTCAAGTGTTAACTAGACAGGATATGTGAGAAGAGGTCTTTGCTTGTAAGATCTTGGTGAGAAAGCAATAGTTTAGAGAAGGATAAATTTTCTCAGAGAAAGACCACATACCATGAAAACAAACAACATCAGTATCTAAGCCCTTGAAAGGACCACAGGTAGGAGGGAATGGAAGACAGTAACCATCATAGACAGCTACCTGCATCTTCTGCCCTGTCCTTCAGAGCTTGTCCACCCAATGAGTCTACACTGCTTGAACTTGAAAACTATTAGCCAAAAAACTGCCTCTGAATAACTTCAATTGCATTCAACCACCCCTTCCGCCCAAATCCATTCAATCATACTTATCTAAAATTTCCTTCCAGGAATCCAAGTGCTGTTTGTATGTGATTCCTCTATCCAGATGATGAGGGAGTAGTGAAGGATGACGGAGGGTGAGATGATGTATGGGGTGGTATGAGATGAGGAGGGGTGTGAGGTGATCTCACAGGGCCTTAAGAAATTGACACATCAACAGTAGCTAGGCAGAGACAGTTTCACTCAGGTCCATAGGCTGTGCTGAGTCATTCTCAAGCGAATGACAGGCCTCAAAAATCAAGCCAGGCTCAGGTTTGTCCTCAAGTGTTAAACTAAGGCCAAATAGGGCCCAAAACCTTTGCCTTTCTTCTTGCCTAACTCAATATTTATATTGTTACTTTATCCATCTCTTTGGGAAAGTTCCAGAGTAAGGAACTATTTAAATATAGGTTTATATCATTCACTGGAGCAGGGAGCATAAACCAGAGTTCACTTGTTCACTTAGCTCAAGAACTTCACAGTCTCTGTAAACATTACTTATCAAGTGTGGGACCAAAGAAGTGGGGTCCCGTGTCCACTCGGGTATAGGGCCACTGGGCGAGGTAAGATGCAGGAAGTCTGACTGCTCAAACCTCATGGAACCTCCTGGTGGGCATTGGACTGTGAGAAGCCAAGGGATCACACTCTCAGGGGTGAGGGAAAGGTGAGGTTTGGGGTCCCCGGTCCCCCCACAATTGCTGGAGTCAGACTCCGACTCTCAGGCACCACAGACTGTTGGATACTACGAAAGAGCCGGTTCTGGGGTCCCTGGGCCACATGGAGACCAGGGATGACAAGTTCTTGCTCTCGTACATCCCAGATGCCGCTCTATGTCGCAGAAGAGCTGAGAACAGGTGGGGCAGACTCTGGCCTACGGACTGAAGGGAAAAGGGTAGGGGAGAGAACTCTGGAAGGTTATTGCAGGGAGGAGGGAGTCTGGTTAGCTCAGGTGGCTTGCTAGGCAGGATGCTTGGTTTGACTGGCAGCTGTGGCTGAAGTGCAGGGAGGTTTCCTAGAGGGAAGTTAGATGCATGGCATGTTAAGTGGGAAACCTGTTCCATTGCTTCAGTATGGCGAATCCTGATGAGCAGAGATGGTCCGTGGTTTTAAGGCATTTATTGTAGAAAGGCAGAGAGAGGGAGAGAGTGGAGAAGGAGAGGCTGGCCATGACCATGTGGAGAGAGGAGGGAAGGGAGGGGAAGGAGGGACCAGAGTAAGAGGTAAGAGAGGGAGCAAGAGAAGCAAGAGAAGCAAGAGAGCAAGGAGCAGGCAAGCAGCTCCTTTATAGTGGGCCAGCCTATCCTGGCTGTGCCAGGTAACTGTGGGGGTGGAGTCCAGACAGAATACCAGGAGCTTGGGGCATTGCTTAAGTGACTGATGGACACACACCTCTCTGCAATGGGGGTTGTCGGGGGGCAAGGGGGGTGCTGTGGGAGGCTGTGGTTGCTACAGGGGCCAGGAGCCCAGGGTGCGTGGCTGAACTCCTACTGTCTCATGGAGGCGGAAGTCACAGCCTACCACTTTTGCCATAACTCATCCTCCAGGGTTCCAGGTCTGTGCTAGACTGGAAACCAGGCTGTCTGTGCACAGTTCACCACCCCACCATCAAGTTATGTTAATTTAATATGCATTCAGATACCTTATGATTTCAAAATTATATTCAATCACTTTTATTTAGTATTTATGCACTTGTTTGGGTTTTTTTGTTACTCTAACTCATACAACTTTAAGTGTATCAAAAGTTTGTCTATATTACTAAGTGTCAACACTCATCTTAATACAGGCTAGAAACATGATAAGATTGTTAGTAAAACATCCAATATTCTTGTTAGTTTGTGATTTTTTTTACATTGATCACTTTAGAATATTTGTTCTGTCATTTACATATTAGGCAACACCGCCAATGTACTTCACACTACTTACTAACTCTTTCCTTTGGTGTATGTCCTGGACTTGCTTTCCTTTTGTATATATCCTGGCTTTACTTTCTTTTGGTATATGTCCTGGACTTGCTTTCCTTTTGTATATATCCTGGCTTTACTTTCCTTTGGTATATGTCCTGGCCTTGCTTTCAGAAGTGATTGCTTTGGAAAGGTCTCTGCTCAAGAAGTATTTTATTTGTTGCTAACATATAACAACCTTCCTTCTTAAAATGAATCTGGTCCCTTAATACACAAATTGCTGAAATGTGTATTTGTCTCTTTACCTTGGTCTGTTTCAGCATGTCTCTCAAATTGGAGATATACTCTCATTCATTTTATCAATTTTTTGAATTGAAGAATCCCAATAATTGTAATGTCTTTTGCCATAATTCATCCTTCTAGTATTTAGGAAAACATGATGTCTAAAATGGTGTAATGAAATTGGTCCTTGGAAGTCACCCACTATTGTCAGGTCCTTGGGAAAGAACATATCCTTCAACAGTGCCGTTTAATGAACATCCTGGATGTGTAGGAGGGTTGGTAACTCAGTTGTCTTTATTACCACTCTTTATACTCACCGTGCTTTGAACTTCAGGCATAATGATGCAACAGTTAGCACTTAGTTTTGTTCGGACACCAACTCTTTTTTCAACATGCCTACACACATGCCTGCACACATGCCTACATTTGCCTTTCTTGATAAAGCAAAACTAGGTGTCTTTCAAATCAGCCTTTACTGTGAAAACAATAACACATCACAGGAATCATTGTATCATTTTGCATACCCTAAATATGTGAATTTTGAATAAATCAATTGTTGATGTGAAAGTAAATATAACATCGGTCTATTGTGGTAGGAGGTTTAGAATACATTTTTTCCTATTTTGCTTGAGACAATGACTGTGATATTTTTGTTTCACTGTCAGATTTTTGTCTAATTATTACTGATAGACTGAATGTATTTGTTCCATGAAAGCTGTCAAATACACATTGCAAGATCTAGAATGAATTTCATGTACACTAAAAGTTTCTATGGCACTGGTACTCTTCCTCTTTAAATGAGACCTGGTTAAATGAGCTTTATTGATGCACTTTGGCACACAAAGACATGTCGATATCATATATACAATTAGATGAGAATTGATGCTCATGAAAATATTCATGGCATTAACACCTCAAACTGTCTCTCTGTATTTTTGTCTGTCTGTCTTTTTGTCTGTCTGTCTGTCTGCATCTCTGTGCATCTCACTGTATGTCTATCCATCCATCCATCCATCCATCCATCCATCCATCCATCTACCATCCATCCATCCATCCATCTATCCCTCTATCCTTCTGTCTGTCTGTCCATGCATCTTTCTATCTATCTATCTATCTATCTATCTATCTATCTATCTATCTCTAATGTCTTAAACATTTTTCTTCCAATTTCAAATAAATTATAACATTTAAATATCTTTGTCTTTCAATACAACATAGGAAACTTAGTTAACAGTGATTATATTACTGTATAATATAAGCATCATTAGATTTAACTTTTATGAAAAATGAAAATGTTCAACATACTTTGAGGTAAGAGGGGATTTTGAACATTTTTAAAGATTTAAATACTGGCTAGGTACAATGGGTTGCATGGAATACAACAGCATCATGCAAGACTGACTACCCTTGGGGACATCATGAAAAAGAAAGTTAAATAATCAGTATTTCTTCATTCTCTACATTCAGATTCTTTTGTAAAGTACTCAAACTTGGAGGATTCCAGCTTATACCAATTGATAAACTAATCTACTTTATGAGAACAGGGCTACTGTTTTACCCTTTTAGAATATAATTCTATTTTTAGGACAGTCCCATTGAGTGATAAGCTCTAAAAGTAAAATCATGAAAAAAAAATGGGAAATTATAAGATATCAACAAGAAAGGTTCTTGAACAGTATCCATCCCCTTTTCTCTAAGATAACTCAGTAACCAAGAATGGTTCTTATAACTAAATATTCTTGTTTTCTGTTTTCTGTCAACTTAGATTAATAACAATATTTCCTTTATGCTGAAAGGAAGTAATTTTGGGTAAAAATTAAATTCATATTATGTTCATGTGTGCATATGTATACTGTGGGTGAAATTCAGGGCCTTATACATGTTAGAAAAATAACTTATTACTTAGCTATATCATGATCCCAATAGGAAAGCACATGATACCACTGTTCTATCTCATAAATTAATGATGTTTGCTTATTTATGTTATCTAGTGAGATGCTATTTATTACCTTTGATGCCAGTGGAAAAAGACATTATTTCACTAGGTTAAAAAACGTGCATCCTCAAATTACACTGTCCTACATGGGGGTGTGAAGAATATATGTTGACTTAGTTGGAATCTACAAATAACAGAAGATGACAGCTGTCAGGCACAAGCATGAAAAAAATAACAGCATTATTTAAGTGGGAATTATAAATTAGCATTCCTCCACTAGTAACAAAAATAACAAATAACTTCTCTCTAGATAGCAACTACTGTTCCATATTAAAATTCATTTTCATGCACAAGAAAGGATTGCAAATTCCTCAACTTTTAGACTATCCACACACTTACACAATGTCTCTGAGGGATTTAAAAGTACTGAAAATGTCATGAAGAACTTGACAAATACTTTTTTCCAAAGGAGTGACATGAGAGACACATGTAAATTATGCTAGTATAACTGGAGTTAATATTTTATTATACAAACATGGCTGTAGTAAATTTCAGTGTGCATTCTGAAACTATTTGGCCATGATTTCCAGAAGAAACAAGGATTAGGTCATGGGAAGGGTTTGAGCAGAAAAAGGAAAGGGAGAATGATGTAACTTTAAAATTTAAATAAATTTTAAAAGATTTTGATAATTTGCTTTGAACTTAAGGTGATGTAATATAGTAATACTTTTATTAATCATCATTTGAGATGTTTAATTTGCATTGTAAACACTTAAACTATACAAATAATTTTTGTTATTTTTCATAGTTTTTTAATATGTGGGTTTGCCACCGTGCCCAAAAGGATATTGATCTCATGTACTCGAATGATTCTTCTGCCTCAGACTATTTAAGTAGTTAGAACAACAGGTATGTCCCTTTTCATCTGACTTCAGAACACATTACTCTTTTATGAAAAATAGATAGATAAATCCATAGGGAATTTTTCATCTATTAAAACTGGGCATGCTAATAAAATGCTTTGTTTCTTTTATGCTGTTATGGAATGGACTCAAAGGTCAAAATCAAAGTGTTCAAAGACTCCTTGTGTGCTTGCTTAGCTAGCTTCCTCATTTTTTTAAAATGAGTAGAATTAATTGTCGTATTCTTGCATAAACAAGACTATCTTAAGTAGTCTGAAATATGCCAAGACTATCTGTTCACTGTTCTCCATAAAATTGTCTCATGTTGATGCTAATTTAAAGTCATAAGAGTGAAATTAGTGGGCTAGAAAGGAAGCCACACTATCCAAGCCCATGAAGCTCACGATGGCGAATTTGTCTTCTCTTTCTCCCGCAGTAGGCAGCAAAGAAGATGTTCTTCCTGTAAAAGGAACTGTTATCTGCTTTCCAGTTTTTCAATACAATTTAAAAAGAATCATAATACCAAGTTAAAATTCCTTACTGTTCACCCTCACTTACTTTATACACCTTACATATTTCATATAAACTATATGAAAATGATTTCTAGATGCAATTAATATACTTAACGTATAAATGAATTAAATAAACAAATGAACAAGTTTAAATAACAGACACGACAGAAATAAAATCTGAATTTAGATATTAGGAACTTCAAAGAATATACTCATTTTATTAATGTTTAATATCTTTGCTCACAATCATTTAATCAAACTTGTTTTAGTTTCCCACAGCGATATGACTCACTACAAACAAGGCCACAAATCCTTCATTCGTGATACACTCTTGGGGACTCTAAGTAATTATTACCTTGGCTACCAAATCACTTCCTTGTCCCAAGCTGACATGTGCTAAGATTTTCTTCTCCTGAAACATTCATCTTCCCAGTGAATCACCCCATTTTACCTGTCCTCAACAGGTCCTGAAAGCAAAACAAAAGAAAGACAACAAGCAGCTTCATGTTGAGTAGTTCACAGCAGAGGCTTTGGTGTCTTTATATGAGAGAAAGATGGGCAATTTTTGTCTTTTCTGTCTCTCTCTATAGTGGTAGGAATTCAGTCATTCATGTTTATCAAATTACTGATCTGTTTATCTGTGCCTGGGGCAAAAGGGCCAGACATTCCTTCCCTTTCATCTGGAGAACATAAAAGTATGGTTATAGTCAGCTGATGGTTTTGTTTCTAATAACTATTTTTTTTAAGAAAGACAAATGTCATTGGTGACATTCTTTGGGATGTCCTGGGGGGTATAGATCTTTGCTTTTTTCTCTCTCTGCGTAAACACCTGCGTATACTATAAACCAACTGCAAAGTTTACAAAGCCAAAAGCATCTGTGACTTTTTATATCACCCTTTACTAATCAAGAGGCCTTATCCAGCCCTTATAAAATATGATTATTACTGAAGCTCCTCAGTATGATAGCTGAGATAAGTGATTCTTTGATATTAGCTTGTGCCATATACAATGCAAATTTCAGAGAAAATAAAGTTTAAGAGAACTTTCCAATGAATTTTCTCTCTCTCCCATAGAGCTCATCAAAAATACATGTGGTATATTTGTAACATCTTAAGTATTAATACTGACTATTTGTATGTCTCATTAATAAGAAAATTAATTGCATAAATGATCTTTACTATGCTATTGTTAGTTATTGTATATTAGTGGAGTGTCAGCAACAGATCTAAGTTCTTTTTTTCTTTGTTTTGGCTACACTGATTTTAAAGATCAGGATATAACAGAAATGTTAAAAATAAATCTCATAGTCTTTTTAAAAGCAGTTAAATGAAATGAAAATATGAAAAAAATGAAAGTAAAATTAATGTACAATTCCTAAGCACCAATGTCTGCACTTAGTGAGAATAATGAAAGTTGTAATAAAAATTAAAATGTTATGAACCTAATTATGTTTAATTGCTAAACACTGCAATCTGAAATGGTGGTAGATTATTCAATGGTGGTTTTATGAGAAACAAATTTCTAGAGCCATTTTTTTTTTAGTGGATTTGTAAATACAGGGTAATGAGGTGCTACGAGGTATTCTGAACTCTCTTTATTCTGTAACATACTATAAAGAGAGTTCAAATCCTTAATAATTAACTCAAAGCAAAGGTGAGTAGACTTTGATTAAAAGCAACCACCGTTCCAAAGAGCTTTTAAAGTTTGGTGTTTATTCAGGTCCATGACTTTGAAGATACATTCTAATCTTTATCACGACAGTTGTTATGAAGGCAAGATGCCTCTGCAGGCAATGCAGGAACAAAGATGAAAAGAAATTAGCATGGAGATATGAAAAGCTCTCTTTGTCAGGGCCGCATGTTTCAAGACTATTTTCTCAGAGCTAGTTCTGAGTTCTTTGGGAAAGTACTCACATTCCATTCTAGTACTGACTTAGTAAAAATTGTCTTAATGATTTTTTTTATCTAGAGTTCATCATTATTACCAAAGAGCAGAGGTTATTATTTTTAAAATTAGCATTTAAATGGTTGTATTCATTTGACATTGCTATGAATGCTCGTATATTTTAATTTATTTACTTTGTAGAATATCTCATGAGAAGGTGCTTTAATCACTTCTTGTTTATATATATTGCAAACCAGCTGTTAAGATACCAAGTAATTTGTTCCATTTGATATAGTTGGTAAGTGATCATATAGAGTCTGATACAAGAATCTCTTCTACTTCCTCATGAACTGTGTAATAAGGAGTATAGTTTAGAGGATTAAAGTGTGATACAATGAGAGCCTGCTTTATGTGTATGCTATTAAGATAAAATCATTTAAATATACATTCAGCTGCACAGTTTTAAAAAATTATAGGTAATTTATAGAATGAATTATTTGAGCAAGTTGAAAAACTAAGTGATCATGAATCACATCCCTTAAGCTGGATTTCAGAAGGAAAAATAGCTCATTCTTTGTCACTACTTAACTACCAGGCAGATAAAAGTACTGAACAAAATATTCAATGGTAAAGTCATATGGCAGGATATCAGGGCCCCTTCTTGGAATTCTTAGGCCTGTTTCAAAAGAATTTAAGAAAGTTTGACCTCTGAGTTAGGAATCAATAAGCTGGGCCATCTCCATAGAATCTTGTGGCTCCTAGAAGGGACTGCAGGCAGGAGAAGGCTAGAATTCTGGAATGGAATAGTATATCATCTCATTATAGGGATAATTATTTCTCCTCTCTCGTTTGTTTAGCATAAGGTAGATCTGTCTTCTCGTGGGTACCTGATTGGCCAGATGACTGACCATCTCAACTGGATTTACTCTTATGGGAAGGTACAATCTCCTTTTTAGAGGTAACTCTGCTTCTCCTTGATGAAACCCAATGCTATGGTAAAAGTAACTTTAATCTTCACAACAGGAAGAGATTCTCCTTTGAGAACTAAGGAAAGAGAGCCTGTATATGTCGGAGTTATAGCATGGTTAACTGATAGGTACTGCAGACTGGGAGCAATGACCTCTGTGGTAAGACATCTGTGGAGGAGGCTGTCCTACAAACATCTCAGAGATGATGCCCTTTATAATAGTAACAGAAGTCAAATGTTTTTAAACAATTGGTAGTTAGATGAGCAAACTTCACATATATCTTCATGAGTTTATATTTTCTGGATGCAAATTATGACATGTTTCTGTCTCTAAATAGTATTATATTTAGGAAGTAATCAGTAGGCCATGCTGAGAGGTACAGGCTTATAAACCTAGTTTCTCATGAATCTGAGGCAGCTGAATGCCTGCTTGGGCTAGAGTGAGTTCCAAGCTCACCTTGTCTAATAATAACACTGTCTCAAATAAGGAAATGGCTCAGAAGAAGCATGTTGCCAAGTGTGACAATCTGAATTCAACCTCTAAAAACTGTGTGATGGAAAGAGATAATCAATTCCTGGAAATTATCTTGTGACTTACACACACGCACACACACATACACACACACACACACACACACACGCATGCACACACACACATAGACACATTTTTTTTTACACACTATACACCATACTAACATAACACACACCAAACATTGCTATTTGGATATAGTGTGATGGTATAATGTTGTATAGAATGATAGAAGCTATAGGGACAATTTATAGTACTCTAAAATCAAGCAAGCAAGCAAGCAAACAAGCAAGTCAAAGAACTAAGGCCCTCATTTAAAGAACAATACACACTTGCATTTTCTAACATATAAAGTTAGTTCTAGTTACAACATATCACTAATGTTTAAAACCTGTAAAAATGAAGACAAGGTCTTATAGATAAGAGCATATTAATTTGATTTTTATTATGAGAATCAAATATATTTGATATTTTGCTCTTTTATGGTAAAAGTTTGCATTTAATTGGAAGAGTCCTAGCTCAAATGAAGAAATATCATTTTAACAGAATGATGTCTGCTAAAATAATGTTTGGGGGGGTTATAAATTATAATGAACTATCTTAACAATAACTTTTAACTCTGATAATTTCACATAGTGAAACTTGATAATAGTTACTATCAATTCCTCCCCAACTTCTCCTATGATCCATTCCTTACTCCCTCCCCCCATATTGGATATCTTTTTTTCTTTTCTAGAAAAGACTATATCACAAGTGTCCTGGTCCTCTCTCACTTTTCCAAGCTTTCTGCTGTCTCTTTGTTGGTGTTCTCTGTGCCTGAAGTGTAGGAATTATTGTAAATATATCAATTGGGGTGGGTACTCAGCATTTTGGCAAGTATGACTCTTTGTAATGATCTCAGTGTAAAAGGAAATGCCATTGATTGGAGAGAGGATGAACACTTATGTATTGATATAAATATAAATATTTGTAACACAAGAATTACAATAGTTTAGGAAAGCAGCACTATTAGGCTCTCGTCCAAGTTCCATGGGCTCACCAGACACAGATAGTTGTATAAATTTATAGTGCTAGGCAAGGATTCCCTTCCTAATTTCTTTTTCCTTTCTGGATTTTCAGAGACATTGATGGCTGTGTGTTGCCTGTTTTCCTGGCCTGCGAGCTGTTGTGTTCACAGGGAATATCTGTTGGTATTGGAAGCTGGAAAGATGGGATGAGTTGGGTGAGGGAAGTTTAGAGAAGGTCTTTGTGTTCCTTTGGGGATGAAGTCAGAGATATACATCAAGGTTCCTGCTATAGATTCAGGAATGAGACTGTGGGGATTAGATCTCAAGAGCAGTTGGGGTGGTATGTCTGTCTTCAGCTTATTTTCTATCCTGGGAAGAGCAGCCTTTTGTTTAGCAAGGGTTGCCTGCTGGGTTTGGGGTCTGAGAAAAAACTATGAGGTTAAGAGAAAGTTTAGAAAGAGAAAATTTGTGGGATTTAAAGGAGTGAGAACAGGGAGAGTTGAGAAGGCTGTCATGGGCATTCTGCTGCAGAGCTGGGCATGAAACTTGGGGAATGGATCTGGGGGAAAGAAAAAGAAAACATAAGGTCTATGGGCAACCTAACTTTTTTTTGGAAGGTATATCCTATAGATTAGCAGAGAGTGCCTATTGGAGTTGGGGGCTGCGATAAAACTAAAGAGAGAGAAGAGATGTTGAAAATGGGGAAAGAAGGTTGCAGCTGTTGTTCTGTTGCAGAGCTGGAAACAAGACTGAGAGAGTAAATTTACAGGGAGTAATGAGAGTCTTTAGTTAGCTTACCTGTTCCCTGTTCTTCTCAGCTGGGTATGTTCCCAGTGAATATCTGCTCATGTTAGAGGCTGGGATAACAGGTTGAGTTCAGAGAAGGAAGGTTAAGGGAGACGATCTTTGTGACTCATTCTTGGATAGGGATCAGATAAAAAATGCAGGCACTGGCCAGTTTTTGCTACAGAGCTCGGGATGAGGATGTGGCATTGGCTCTTAGTAGAACTAGGAGAGGTATGGATCTACCTTCAGCCTAGTTGCTTTCCTGGGAGGAGCAGCCCTTAGGTTACCAGGAGACATTAAATAAGTTATACTTTATATATATATATATATATATATATATATATATATATGATTTATTTATTCTGTATAGAGTGTTCTGCATACATGCATGTATATCTGTAGGCCAGAAGCAGGCATCAGATATCATTACAGGTCGTTATGAGCCACCATGTGGGTGCTGGAAATTGAATTCAGTACCTGTGGAGGAGTAGCCAGTACCCTTAACCTCTGAGCCATCTCTCTAGCCCATATATTTTAAAAACTACATGCTTTCTTTCTTTAACTTGTATGTTCTTCTTCAAGGCAATTTTTCCTACATTGACCTTACCATTATAAATGGTAATCAGAACTCAATAATGTATATATGACTGCCATAAAAGAAGAGTAACTGAAATCACTGCTCTATTTAAGCACAGTGAAAATTAGCTTACTATCTAATGTTCTTCCTATGGGGTTGCAAACCCCTTCAGCTCCTTCAGTCCTTCTCCTAACTCCTCTACTGGGGACTCTGTGCTCAGTCCAATGGTTGGCTGTAAGCATCCACCTCTCTATTTGTCAGGCTCTAGCAGAGCCTCTCAGGAGACAGCTACATCCTACTCTTTTCATCAAACACTTGGCATCTACAATGGTGTCTGGGTTTGATGTCTGTTTATGGGAGTATATGTTTTTAATTAAATTGATCATATAATTGGTCAATTATGTTGCTGCAATAGTTTAAAACAATCAATTTGTATTATTTTTAGATTTCGTGAACAATAATTTCACTTCTTTTCACAGATTGCCTTTCTTTTTTAATAGCCAAAGGTAGATTTTAAATATAATCATGCTCACAAGTGGCAGAGCAGCCAGGACAGGATCCTCTCTACCTGTCTACACCTAGGAGTGACTGCAGCGATGGATCCACAGCCTCTCTGCCCCTTCCCTGCAAGTGGAGAGCCCATCTTCAGGGAGTGCTTTAATCCAGGGACTCCATGAGATCCATTGCCATTCTCTCTCCAGTGACTTTCTAAGGCAGGACTAGCAGGGAGGCAAAGGCTTCACAAGTGGCAGGGCAGTCTGCTCAGGATCCTTTCTACCTCAGACCACACCTAGGAGGGACAACAGATCCAAAGCCCTTTCTGCACCTTTTCCACAAGTGGGGATCCTGTCTCCAGGGTGTTCTCTGACTCCAGCACTCAGGACAGACAACTGATCCACAGGCATCAGCACCTGGGTTTTACTAGAGGACAGCTGATTTCCCAGACCCACAGGAGGAACAAGCTCTACTCAGAGACAGCAAGAACATCTAACACCAGAGATCAACAGATGGCGAATGGCAAACACAAGAATCCTACCAACAGAAACCAAGACTACTTTGCTTCATCAGAATGTAGTACTCCCACCACAGCAAGTCGTGGATATCCCAAAACACTGGAAAAGCTTTGGATCTAAAATCATATCTCACGATGGTGCTAGAAGAATTTAAGAAGGACATGAACAACCCCCTTAAAGAAATACAAGAGAACACAGGCAAAGAGGTACAATCCCTTAAAAAGGAAACAAAAAAAATCCCTTAAAGAATTACAAGAGATCATGAGCATACAAGTAGAAGCCCTTGAAGAGGAAACACAAAAATCCCTTAAGGAATTACAGGAAAGCACAAACAAACAGGTGAAGGAATTGAGCAAAACCATCCAGGAAATGGAAGTAGAAACAGTTAAGAAATTGCAAAGAGAGACAACTCTGGAGTTAGAAATCTTAGGAAAGAAGTCAGGAAACATAGATGCAAGCAACACCAACAGAATACAAGAGATACAAGAGAGAATCTCAGGCGCAGAAGATACCATAGAAAACATTGACACAACAGTCAAACAAAACACAAAATGCAAAAAGATCCTCACCCAAAACATCCAGGAAATCCAGGAAACAATGAGAAGACCAAACCTAAGAATAATAGGTATAGAATAAAGTGAAGACCTCTAACTTAAAGGGCCAGCAAATATCTTCAACAAAATTATAGAAGAAAATCTCCCCTACCTAAAGAAAGAGATGCCCATGAATATACAAGAAGCTTATAGAACTCCAAATAGACTGGACCAGAAAACAAATTCTTCCCACCACATAATAATTAAAAACACCAAATGCACAAAACAAAGAAAGAATACTAAAAGCAGTAAGGGAAAAAGGTCAAGTAACATATAAAGGCAGGCCTATCAGAATTACAGCAGACTTCTCACCAAAGACTATGAAAGCTAGAAGATCCTGGGCAGATATCATACAGACCCTAAGAGAATACAAATACCAGCCCAGACTACTATACCCAGCAAAACTCTCAATCACCATAGATGGAGAAACCAAAGTATTTCATGACAAAACCAAATTCACACAATATATTTCCACAAATCTAGCCCTTCAAAGGGTTATAAATGGAAAACTCCAACACAAAGAGGGGAACTACATCTCTGAAAAAGCAAAAATGTAATCTTCCAACAAAACTAAGAGAAGATAGCCACATGAATGGAATGCTACCTCTAACTACAAAAATAATAGGAAGCAAAAATTACTTTTCCTTAATATCTACTAATATCAATGGACTCAATTCCCCCAAAAAAGGTATAGACTATCAGATTGGGTATGTAAACAGGACCCAACATTTTGTTGCATAGAGGAAACCCACCTGAGTGAGAAAGGCAAACACTACCTCAGAATAAAAGGCTGGAAAACAATTTTCCAAGCCAATTGTCCCAAGAAAAAAGCTGGAGTAGCCATTCTAATATCGAATAAAATCAACTTTAACCTTAAAAGTGATCAAAAAAGATAAGGAGGGACACGTCATATTCATCAAACGTATAATCTACCAAGATGAACTCTCAATTCTGAACCTCTATGCTCCAAATGCAAGGGCATCTATATTCATAAAAGAAACTTTACTAAAGCTCAAAGCACACATTGCACCACACACAATAATAGTGGTAGATTTCACCAACCCACTCTCTGCAATAGACAGATCATGGAAACAGAAACTAAACAAAGACACAGTGAGACTAACAAAAGTTATGAAACAGACTGATTTAACAGTTATCTATAGAACTTTTTATCCTAAAACAAAAGGATATACCTTCTTCTCAGTACCTCATGGTACCTTCTTCAAAACTGGTCACATAAGTGGTCAAAAATCAGGCCTCAACAGACACAAGAAGATTGAAATAATTCCTTGCATCCTGTCAGATCACCATGGACTAAGGCTGCTCCTCAATAACAAAATAAACATTGGACAATCCAGCCTGATATAGCTGTCTCCCAAGAGGCTCTGACAGTACCTGACTAATACAGAAGTAGAGGCTCACAGCCATGCACTGAACTGAGTACAGGGTCCCCAAATGAAGGAGCTAGAGAAAGGACCCAAGGACCTGAAGGGTTTGTAGCCCTTAGGATGAACAACAATATGAACTAACTAGTACCCTCAGAGCTCCCAGGGACTCAACCACCAACCAAGGAGTACACATGGTGGGACTCATGACTCCAACATCATGTGTATAGCAGAGGATGGCTAAGTAGGTCATCAATGGGAGGAGAGGCCCTTGGCCCTGTGAAGGTTCTGTGCCCCAGTGTAGGAGAATGCCAGGGCCAGTAAGCGGGAGAAGGTTGGGTGCTAATTGGGGGGGAGGGGAACAGAGGTTTGTTCTTGTTGTTTTTTTGTTTTTTGGTTTTTTTGGAGGAGAAACTGGGAAATACGACATGTAAATAAAGAAAATATCTATTAAAAAAAGAAACAAAAAATTTTAAAAATAATCATTATCTTCTTTTTATTTGCAGAAGTATAAAAAATAAGTTAGAAATTCAAAAGTCCATACTAATATTATTTTAGAAGTGATAGTTCACTTTTAGGGTAAGACAATCTTTTTAAAAACAATTTTTTTAATCTTTTTTTTTTAATGTTCCAAATTTTAACCCCCTCCTGGGCCACCCTCTGACTGTTCTACATCCCATACTCCTCCCCCCACATTTTCTCCACATGGATGTCCCCACCTCCACACTCCACCAGACCTCCTCACTCACTGGGTCCTTCAGTCTGTTGAGGATTAGATACATCTTCTCTCTGAATCCAGACTTGGCAGTCTTCTGCTGTATATGTGTTGGTAGCCTCATATCAGCTGATGTATGCTGCCTGGTTTGGGGGTCCAGTGTCTGAGAGATCTCAGGGGTCCAGAGGGTAAGGCAATCTTACATAAAATCTTACCACAGTATTTCATTTACCTTATTTTCATGTATATTAATTTCAGTTGCCAGACATCTTGCTAGTATTATTATTTCTTATTTATTGAATAAGTATTTCTCACTACTTACTGAAAACTATGTCTTCATTATATTTTTTAGTCCCTCTTGCTATTCTAAATCTCACAGGCTCTAGTCTTCCTTTTCTTTTGAATGCCATAGATGTACCTATATGTGATAAGTATCTCTTCTACATTGTCCCCTCCTCTTTTGTTTACACTGTTGAGTATTAAAGGCAGGGATTCCCAATTCTTACCATGTTGCTAATCTTAAGAATAATGTGTTCAACCCATTCATTGATCATTAATTGATTGTAACTACTGTTTTATTTTTTCAAAAATTAAGTAAAAAGCAGTTTTGAAGTGCATATTTTTGCCAAACCAGGATTAACTTACCCTTCCAGATTCTTACAATAGCAGCTAAAATCATTTATTAGATACTTTGATTATCTTGTATTTTTTTATTGAAAATAGATATTTTTCATACAATATATTCTGATTATGGTTTCCCCTTCTCCAACTTCTTCCAGGTTCTCTGTATCTCTCCACCATCCACCATACACTAAGTATCTCAACACATACACTTTTTCATTAGAAAATAAGCATATATCTAAGAAAATAATAAATAATATAATATAATAAGCAAATCAGTATGAATAGGACAAAACAAAGGAGCAGAAAAAAGAGACAAAGAAAAAGGAACCAGAAAAACTTAGACACAGTAACATACACATTTACACACAGAAATCCTATAAAGATACAAAAGTGGAAACTATCACACATAACAAAAGACCAGTAAGGTTAAAATATATAAATAAATAAAAAAGGAAAGGCTCAGACAAAGCATTAGGAGACAAAACACTCCAAAATTACCAGAGTTGTCTTGTGTTGGGCAAGGGACTTGCCCCTAAGAGTGATTTGTATTCTCTATTGGAGGAAACTAATTTTTCCTTTTTAATTAGAGATAACTTCTGTGTTCAGAAAGGTAGCCTGTGCCTACCCACCCCCCCTAGGTGCTGGTGCTCATCTGGCTTAGACCTATGCAGGCCCTGTGCATGCTACCACAGTCTCAGTGAGCTCATATGTGTCCTTCTGTGTTCAGACAGCCTTGTTTTCTTGGTGCTCTCTATCCCCTCTGGCTCTGAAGATCTTTCTGTCGCCTTTCTTCAGAGTTCTCTGACCCCTGAGGGGTGTACATTGATGGAACCATCCCACTTGTGACTGACTGTTCCAATTCTCTGCATTTTGTCTGGTTGTGGGTCTCAGTAATTCTTTCTATTTACTGCAGGGGGAAGATTCTGTATCCTACAAATTTTCAATATTTATATATTGTAATCTCGAAATATGTCTATCTCTCTTGCTCTACATACATACACACACACAACTTTGTGTTGGGGAGGGAGATTATATATTGTGATATCCTATGGAGATCTTTTAAAATTCTTTCAATTTTCATAGTAAGAAAAGCAAACCTTCAAAAGCCACAGTTCCATTAATTTTACTTTATTCAGTTCATAAAGGTAAAATTTCAAACATCCATTTGTAGCTTACATCGCTCAAATAACCTCTCTTAAGATGTTTTCCTATGCCATTTCCTTATATCTCAGCGCAGACAAGACCTTGGCTTTTTCTTCTGTATGCCATTTTTCTGTGTTTTTCAGTTTCTTCTTTTTACAGTTATCTTGTTGATAGTGCCTTCTTAGTTGATGTATTATGTGTGGTCTGAAGTCTGCATAAAAACCATGAAATTACTAAGTAGAAGTATAAGCCCTGGTTTAGTGATTATTGTTACCTCCAACTCATGTGAAGGAGGCTTCTAAATAAAGCAGTGGAGAAAGGCAGGCACAAGGGAACATCTTTCAAATGCTGGGTGAATTGCTCTCATCCAGAAACATTTTTACGTTTCCTTTATATTTTCTCTATCCAACATTGAAATCCTTATCTGGCATCAATGGGAAGGCAGTCCTTGGCCCAAGCATAGGGGAATGCTAGGGTGGTGAGGCAGCAGTGGGTGAGTGGGTGGGGGAGAATCCTTATAGAAGCAAGGGAAGGGGGTGTGATAGGAGGATTTTTGTGGGGAAACTGCAAAGGGGGAATAACATTTGAAGTGTAAATAAATAAAATAACAAAATTAAAAAAAAAGAGAGAGAAATTCCAGGTTATCATAGTGGAATCTAAAAGTCATAACCATCTCACTTGATACAAACTAAAAAATTCATTTTTATTAGTAAGTAGTATAGTTTCAATCATGTACTAGGTTTAAAATTTATACTTTACGTTGTATATTTGGGAGTACTCGATAATCTCGCCACGCTTTCATATTTTCGCATCACACAGCAAGGCCCAGCGTTACAGTAAACATATTCATACTCCCAACTGTTACATTCAGACTTGCATGTACCACGGACCAGGAAACATTTGTGTGTTCTTTCTACAACATCTCTTGTTTTCATCTGAGGAGCTGGATGAAAACATCAATAATTATTAATCAAAGTTTATTTCAGATAGGCAAAGAGACATATGAATGGATGAATGGATGGGTAGATAAGTGAATGGATAAATGGATGGATAGCCTGATAGATGGATAACCTTATTTGTTGTATAGAATTTAACATTTTTGTGTGTAAAATCATACCTAATTGACATTAAAAAAAACCTTTTTGCCTTCAAGTTTACTTGATAAACAATTATTGCCTTTGCTCTTAACATTTTTCTTTCAAGATATGTTTCAAATATTTAATTTGAATATAATCTCTTAAAGAAAAAAAGACCATGAGAAAAAAAGCTGACCTCTCTAGTTGAAATCAACAGCACTCCTGCTATCTTATTAACAAAGCCTTGTCAGTTAATGAACTTAAATTTTAAAGAAAAACATTTCCTACTGACAAGGAACAGGTTCATCACATAATTTTACAAAATTACCAGGTCTAATGCAGCATTTTTGCATTAAGATTCTGACTATTTAACCATTTGTTTTACTCATTTCTTCTTTAACCAAACAATGAAATGTATTTCCTCATATGATGTTCAAGAAAAGTCTATTAAGAACAATATTTTTCACATAAGGCATTTATGAAAGCAATATTCTCTTTCACATTCATTCCTTATTCCAAACATTACCAGAAGGACCACAGGACACAGAGAAGATAACAATCAGGATTATGCCAAATGTCTTCATTGTTGAATGCATTCTTCAGGTGGAATTAGGATAGAGCTCAAAGAGTTTGTGGTTTTAAAAAGAGGAAGGCGCTGTTTTTATAGCCTTCTCAGTAACTGCAATTCTGATTAATTATGCCTTTCTGAACTGAGCAAATATTCATGAAAGAATTGTGAAATAGCATATACCTATAATAGAGGACTTAGTGCTCTGATGGTCTCAGTGACCCAGACATGAATTCATTTCTCAGCGAGACAAGAGAAAAAGAAGAAAGCGATTTAAAGTTCTCTTGGCAATTAGTTGAAATTACATGGTAACTTAGTAAGCCAGGAAGGAAAAAATATATTTCCTTCATATATAGAAGGTAGAACATACATACATACATACATACATACATACATACATACACACGTCATGAGAGCAGAAGCATGAGTGGAGGTTAGTTTTGGATACAGTGTATTAATGAATGTGAACAAAGTACAAGACACATATTTGACAATGTCACTATGAAACTCATTATTTTGTGCACTAAAAAAACAACCAGGAAAACAAAGAACAGAGAGTATGTCATGACTTTTATCCATGTTTTTTTTTTTTTCCAGCATGCTTGAATGTGCTATACACTGGCCTAAGTGTACTTAACCTTTTTTTTTTTCCTTTTTACATTTTTATAGTTCCAGGAATTGAAGCAATGGCTCACACACAATAGGCTAGTCCTTTACTCAACTTTACAGTTGAGCAGCAATCCAACCCTTTTTCTTTGCATTTTGTATATATTAACCAGATTAATCCTGATGGTATTCTTAATCAATAGAAACTTGCTTCTTAATTGAGGATGCTATAGCATGTGATTGGTCCCAATTACTTGTGTCATCATTAGCAGAGTGAAGGTGAACTCTCAGCTACTATGTTAACATGGGGCATATTCTCAACCTTCCCACTTCTGGCTTCATCGCATCTTAGGACAACATTTCTGTATTTGTATATGTGGCCTGATCCAGATTTTATTCATGGAATTTAATTTTATATAAACAGGAAATATATTTCTACCAAATATCTTAATACTGTTACATTAAAATTATTTTTACTCAGGAAATAGTCAGTGTTATGCTTTTTGTGACATATGATCATGAAATAGTGTAATTTATATTGGAACACAGTGTGCTAAGATTTGAAGAACACTAGTTCAGGAAAAAATGTCTTCTATTCTGACACTTTAATATGTGATTCCATTAAAAAAAATCATCACTCTATTAGGGTCCATTCCTAGATGGATTAGAAGGTTAGTCTTTTATACGTAGAATTGTAGTGGTAAATTATAAACAAATCCCATTTGTGAGACTGACACATGAACATTAACATTTTAGATTATGCTTTGTTTGATACTGATCTCTCAAATGTTACATCCCTCAAATGACCAATTTATGTTCTAGCTTCATCTGTTGTTGATTTCAAAAAAGGTACAAATAAAACACAATTAGAAACGTAAAAGTCAGAATTAACTTAGTGTTTAAATAAATGAAATGTGTCCATTTTACTACAGTGGAGACAATACCATTTTATTGTTTGCAGTAAACACAATGACCAATGTAGTGTGTTAGCTGGACCCTGTAAACTTCTTTAACTTGTTCCCATATTTGATTAATAGTTGCTAGCTAGTGACACAAACAAAGATTAGGGTTTTAATTATACGAAAGATATGAGTAACAACCAAATAAGCAAAATTAAATGTCCTACTAAATTTGCTCAGAATCGTATAGAGAAGAATAGGAAAAATTCAGGTTCTATTTCGCTATTAACAAAAGTTTCATTTTGTGGATTACTTTTAAAGAAAAATGAGAAAAACTGTGTTGAGGATGGGAATGGAGATTGATGTCTTCTTACAAACTCTTGGTTTGATGAACAGGTACTGAGTGTTAGTTTCTCATCGAGGAATAACAATCAAAGACAAATATCAGGTCTTTGGAATTTCAAAGCCACAATGTTCTTTTGAATTTTTCATTTGCCTTTTACTGTAAAGGAATATCCATGCTCTCACAAAATCCTCCTCAAGAGAAAACATATAACTTAACTTAATAAATTGCCTCAAAGTAAATTAGTCACCAAAAATGCCTGAGAGACTACCTAAATTAATGTACTCTCAACTTGGTAACGTTTAGAATCAATTAGGACGACCTTTTAAAAGAAAACTTTTAGCCTACATACCCATCATCCCTGCTTAGTCTAGTCTCCTAACAAAGCTGGCTCAAACTTTCATAATAAAATGATTTCCACATTTCTAATCCTTATCATAGTTACCCAATTACCACCCATGTAGCCTAGCGCTCTGCTTCTGTCAGGGATAAGCCTACTGGTGTAATATCTTCTACTTCCTTTAACTAATGTTAAATGATGCCTAGAACTAAGATAGATTTTTTTTCTTCTCCCCACTGAACACAAATAACCACCTCAATCTTGAGTAGGTGAAACTAAGCCCATTGTTGTAACTATAAGCAACTTGGCATGTGCAGAGATTCTGTGTTATGGATTTCTGGTTCGGCAGAACTTTTGCAAGGTACATTTTCTGTCTCAGTATTGGTTCACTTGGATTATTAAGAATAAAACTAGCTTTCTTGTAAAAAAATGTAGTCTACACTATGTAAGAAAGTCATTAACTCTCTTATACTGGTTCCCTGAAAATTCCTCATGTACATTTTGAGTGCATCAGGAATATGAGAAGTCTTGTGCCAGTGGTTTATGAGAAACTTGTTAATTTTTAATATTTCTTTATGATTCATGAGTCGAGGAGCTGAAGACAAAGAAAAACTACATTTGTATGTGTATGCATGTACATTCAACATAATGTGCTCATAGACTGAAACCAAAAGGAATATCAAAGAATTTATATGAGTGAAAAACCAGATAACAATACTTGTAAACACCTGTCAACTGTTTTGATATTACCTAAGGAATTGACCTTGCATAACATCAATGGAGGAGCCCAAACTTTCCTCATTTTTCAAGCAATCAACAAACACATTACAATGATAAAAACCTTAATTTGATGAATAAGCAAACATAGCAAAACAAAACAAACACTTCCACTCCATAAAACCCTACTACAGCTCATAGGCCATCCGATAAAAGAAATTTAACTGTGTCTTAACAACATTTTAATTGAGATATATCTGTACATATTTGTAAAGTCTAATGTGATTTTAATTCATGTACCAATTTGATAGTGATTAATGCAGACTATTTAGTTGTAGGAGTTAAAAATTAAAGTATAGGATATGAAGAACTATCTACTGTGTGCTCACAGCATTTTGGCAGTGATCTTTAGAAGCATAGAAATTAATTCCTAACATGTTTCTAAAGTCTACTTAATACAATCATCTACTTATGTGCACCATCACATTACAACCCATTTACCAGGCTCTGAAGAATATAGAACTAGGCTTTAAAGAAAAAAAACTACAAAATGTTCTGTGTTTGTTTCTAAGAACTGCTTTCATTGGCTATGTGACCATTTTGATATTGAGTTTTCTTCTCTCAACTTCAATGATTATAATACGATTTATAATATTTTTTACATAATCAGTGAAATTATGCATACATCTCATTGTATTCATTAATAATTTAAAGAATTGCTGATGTCTGACTGTATGTTGGCACAACTCTTATGATATGTCCCATGGTAGAAGAGTAAGATAGACATAGTCTATGATATGTATTCAACTAAATTATTTTAGAAATTTTAGAATTTACTTGTTCTGCACAAAATACAACCAATTATTAGAGAAGAGAGTGATGATATCAGAGATAAAGTATCTCTATCACACTTAAAGTAGGGTGATAACCAAACCATAGCCCATGAAGAGAGACTGTATTAAACATTCTTCAGAACACTGAATGCCTGCAGTAAGACAGCGAGATGATGTATATTGAAAAATATGACAGATACTTCAAAAGAAGCAATGACTGTTTTAATAATTATAATCTTAGGTAGTTTAATAGTCAAATTATCCAAAAGGAAAGCCATACTGCAGAATGACTAGATCAGATTGACCAATGGGCATGTCAGTAGGAATTGTCTTTATACCCACATTGGCAATGCACAGGAGACCCTTGCTTGTATAAGAAAGGGAGCTAATGGTTATGTGTGGTGCCACATTCCTTTAATCCCAGCATTTCGGAGACAACGTCAGGGTTTCTCATAAATTTGAGATCTAGTCTACATAAAGAGCTCATGTTAGCTAAAGCTACATGGTGAAACCTCTGCTTTTGAAAAGTATCTTGAAAGATGATAAGAAAAATTAAGAACAATACTGAAAGGAAGCCAAACAATAGAGTACTTCTTTGGTTCTGTTTTAAGTTCTTGCTTCACTTTCTGCATTGAATTTGTTCGATCATAGACTTAACCTGGAAATGTAAGTCACATGAACCCTTACGTTTGGTCATGATGTTTGTCATACTGAAACTATGAAACTAGGGAAATGTGGTATATGACACCAGAGAAGTTAAAGACCCGTTTAGCTTATAAATGGAGGACTCTTTGCAGTGGCATAGAAATAGAAATTGTGATGACTATGTAGGCTCTTTAATAATTCTGTGACTGAAAAGATGGTGGTTCAACAGAGAAGTAATTCTAAACTAATTCAGCATATTCTTCCTTGCTCCTTCCTTTTCCCTAGGATTCAGCTTGTTTTTCACATTTTGAAGCTTTCCATGCTGGCCAAATCTGATCATTGTACAAGGGAGCCTGTCCTGGCATTCTGATCCTTTGCCAGATGATTGACAAGGACAACAATCTCATATCTTGTACTTTCTAACTAGACTTAGGCAGATTCCATCTGGTTTCTGAAGGAACATTGTTACCTGGGAGTTTAGAATGGTGTGTTTTTTCTTGTGCCTTCTGATGCCCATTTATTTAGAGAACATTCACTTTCCTCAACTATTTGGACATTTAGAACAGAAAAATGGAAGTCCCAAGGCAGGCGTTTCATGTTAAATAAAGGCATAAGTAAACTCAAAATGAAAAACTGTTGACAAAAAGACAGAGAGTGAGAAGAAAAGATACGGGGGGGGGGGAAGAGAGAAGAAAAGAATAGAATGTGAAAAGGCTTTATCCTGCATTGGATAAAGATACAGAGACCTACAGCCAAACTTTAGGCAGAGCTCAGGGAGTCATTTCAAAGAGTTTGGTAAGGATTGAGGAGCCCCAGGGGTCAAGGACACCACAAGGACACCTACAGAGCCAACTATCCTGGACCCATGGGGGCCCAAAGAGATGGAAACACCAACCAAAGAGCATGCATGAACTGAACCTTTGCCCCTTACACATATGTAGTAGATGTGCAGCTTGGTCTTCATGTGGGTCCTTGATCAATTAGAGAAGGGGCTGTCTCTGACTTGGACTCTGTTTCCCTTTAGATTCCTTTTCCCTAGCTGGGCTGCCTTGTCTGGCCTTAGTGGAAGAGGATGTGCTTAGTCCTGATGAGACTTAATGTGCTAGGGTTGGTTTGTACCTGGCAGGGGGTGGGTGACTCCTCTTCTCTGAGAAGAAGGGGAGAGGAAGTAGAGAGAGGGTGGGAGTGTGGGACTAAGAGTATAGGAGGGAAGGGGGTCTTTGAAATTTGATATTTGTCTTTGGTTGTTACTCATCAATGAGAAACTAACACTTAGAACCTGTTTATCAAACTAAGAGTTTGCTAGAAGGCATGTAGGTGTGTCCAAGTTAAGCAGTTGAGAGAACAGATTTCATTTTGTATAGGTTCTGCCCATTTCCCTTCTCAGCATATTGTCCTTGTCTTTTTCAACAGCTATGCTTAGTTCAAGAGGATTTCCTCTGTGGGCTGTTGCTCTGCAGCAGCCTCCTAAAAATCACTCTCTACTGTAAAAGTCTTCTTCTTCCAATGGCTTTTTTTTTTAAAAAAAAAAATAAGAAGTTGAAATATTTAATTTTTGATCTCAAGCTCCTCCCTTCTGACTAAGTAACCCAGACTGATCTTAAACTCATGACTCTTCTTAAGCCTCCCAACTGCTGGAATTATAGCCAAAAGCTAAGAGGCTCAGCTCAACTGCCATAATTCTGACTGAAATGTGTATAAGCATGATGCTTCACCTATCTTCCCTTTGATTTCATAGACTTCAGGCTAATATTCTATTCTATTTAAAAACTTCTATATTTGAAGTTCTTCTTTCTAAATCAATCCCCTTTCCAATTCTCAACACACTTTTTATCAAACTTCAATCTCTAATAAATATTTTCACTGTTTAACTTCAAAACAAATACCATATATGAACACATGCATTTTGTTAGACAATTGTCAGGAGATATAAATTAGACTGTTAATTTCTTTTTTGGAACGGTGAAGTGAACACCGTTTCAGATGGCAGAAATCAATACAGGTAGACAGACATTGGAGAATGAGACACATCCATGTTTACATTTCATCTGTGAGGAATATTGACTAGCTCCTTGCATTTTCTTTTCCTATACTGAGGGATGACCCCAGAGTCTCATGCATACTATACAAATGACTTATGACTAAGCTCATCTTTAAAGTTAATGAGTCTTAGGTAGTCCCTGAGTCTGTGACTCAAAAGAGACTTCATAGATATGTCTTAAAAAATTAAAGCAAGTTTATAGGTTACAAAGTCTCTGTTGTTTAAAGAATGGACAACACATTTTTTAAAGTTAAAATGTTACATTGTTAATTTTCTAGAAGTTTAAAATGCTTCATTAATCTTGTTTTTAAAACATTGCTCCTGTTTCTACATAATCTGTGGCGATACATCAAAATGTTGTGGGTGAAAGATTTTGAACAATTTGTGTCCTAGTCAGGAACATTTCACTTGGAGCACCCAGCCCACAGATCTCCCTGTCTCCATTAAAATCTTTTTATGTTTTCTATGTTCTGCTTGATGGCCAGAGAGTTCTCCTTTGAAGTGCCAAGTAAATCTTAAGTATCTTAGAACTCTGCTGTTGACTCATGGCTTTGAATTTGATTGCTGCGTTACTGAGTTGGCACTTCCTCATGTAACTTGGGTCATTGTTGCCATCTTTGATGAATAATAGTTCAGCTAACTTGCCTGACTGACTTAATGTCTAATGTCTCAAACTTGCAAAGTGTATATGCATGTACTCTTGTTTCCGGCATATATATATATGATGGCTTTAATTTTATTTCTCAAAATCCCAATCAAAATTTTTGTTCTTCCCTGTTTGTTTATTTTCTGGCTATGCTAGGCCTTAACCAAGGAGCCTGATAAGTGTTAAGATCCTACTACTGACTAATATCCAGATTGTACTATCTGTAGTAGTCTAAGGGTCACCCTGCTGTATCAGTTAGGACACTTAGATGGATGCTCTCCTCAGGCTGGACATTTTACATTACATTTTAGCAGATTTCCACAACAAGTCTTTTAAACATGAGAGTAAAAGAATTCATGCCTTGAAAAATCAGAACCAAAAAAATTTAATAAATAAAAGTTAAGCACAGAGTGTATGTCAGGAATAGCTCTGTGTGACTGATGAGCAATGAACGATATTGTCCAAAAAATTTCCTCACAGCCTTCTCTGAGTGCCACTCCACTTTGTGGTGATGCCTATCAAAAATGTGCCAAGTGATGTTTAGTTAATATAAAGAGTAAACCAGCCTATGTAGCCATGAAAGCAAAGGAAAAGGTTACAGATACAGAGAAAATTGTGACACTAAGCGAAAAGTCTACCTTTGTCACTATTATTCTGGTTCAAGAATTATAACATGATGTCAGACTTTAATTAAATCTTGAAGCTAAAATAGAGGAAGGAATTTCTCTGAGGGAAGTCCGGTAAGGCCAGGACACACAGCAGGCATTGGCCTGTGTAGTGGTAATCTGTTAACCGCTCTCTCGCCAACCGCCAGAGTTCTCTGAGTCTGAGAAATGAAAGACACAACACTGGTTTTAATTGTAATGTGCCTTAAACAGCAGAATGGCTGGACTTCTCCCTATCTCCACATGGCTAACCCACTTTCCCTCCGATATTCCTGAATTATCACTTTTTTTTTTTTTTTTTTTTT
>NW_022196896.1:47494250-47512149 GCF_008632895.1 Mastomys coucha
TTTTTGGAAAAAAAGAAACCTTTATTTACAACTAGGGAAGTCCCAGAGGAGTCCACACAGCGTGCACAAATAGAACGAACTTGCACGTGCAGTGTGCTGGCCACCGTGTCCTATCCTCACCGCCATCACCATCACGTTGTCTGCTGCGCCCGGCTGCACTGCCTTGTTAGCCAGCCTGTTGCATGCAGCTTCATAGCGCACATCAACAGCAGGCTTCCCTTCTCGGATCTGGATCTTGTCATCCTCAAAGTAGGACAAGATGAAGTTCACGGCTTCTTCTGGGGTAAAGACCATGAAGAGCCCATCGCAAGCCAGCAAAATGAACCTGTTATTGGGGGTCAGCTGGCAGCGTCTGATATCAGGCACAGATGTGACCTGAATTATCACCTTTTAATATCTGTATTTTTTTTTTGCTACCCCAGACCCAACCGGCAGAGTGGCCCCTGCGGCTGCTTCCCTGACTCACGTGACTGTATGATTTCTCTCCTATAACTCTTAAGTCTGATCTATCTTGTTCTGTTGCTGTGCAAGCTTCTTCATATTGTTAGCACATGGAACATGGACTTTGGGGTGAACCCCCATTTCCATTGAAATGTAGACATGAAATAACATTTACATGACAATTGATCTTACTAAAATAAAAATCTATGTAATTTTAAGACAAGATCCTCTCCCCTTTCTTGTTTTAGCCAATTATAGAACTAGAGCCAGTAGGGACACATATTCCAAAAGAGAAGAAAAAAGGAAAAGAAAAAAACAAACACTGGCATGTGTGTGTGTGTGTGTGTGTGTGTGTGTGTGTGTGTGTGTGTGTGTGTATAAACGGCTCTGTGCTTTGCTAGTGTATTTGGGATCCTGGATATGATCTTCAATACTGGAGGAATATGAGAATATACTTTAAATAAAATTCAAATATAGAGGAAAGTCACTATATATGATTAAAATCTGTGACAGTACAACTGTTAGGAAGTGAGAAATGGAAAAGGAAAACCAAAATAAAAATGACATCATCAAACACCAAAACATTCTCTGAAGTATCACAATGTAAATGTGTTGTATATATTTCATGAGTCAATCAAAGAAACAAAGTAAATTTATTTAAAGTACATAATTCATTAAGACATGGTCATAAAAGAACTGAAGTGATAAATATATATATATATATACAAAATTTTATAAAACACCTAAGAAATGAGTTTAATTCATGATCTAAACAGTCAACTAGATATGAGAAATATATCACAATTCCTAAAACAAAAGTAAATCTTATGTAAGTGAATGGAAAATGACACAATGCAAGAGTTAGTTCAAAGAATCTTGGAAGCATAATTTTAAGGCATAAAAAAGAAAATTTCAAACACAAAATACCATTAATAATTTTAAGTGGTATTTCTTACATTAGAAGTTATTAAGAGAAACTCAAGACAATGTGGTCAAATGACAACTTGTACCCAGCAGTTTATATTTATGTGCATTTGTGCATACATACACAGAAATGTATGCTACAAATGTAATCAAAGACAATGAGACTGTAAACTTGAATGCATGAGGATGGGAAAGTGTTAGGGAGGGTGGGTAAGCAGGGTTGAAAGGAGGTAAAGAAGGAGCAAAGGCACATAATTCTATTTGAATTAAAAACATTCAGAATAAGAGGAGGGGAAAATTCTGCCCATTCACTCTTCTTTGTACAGTGATTCAAAATATATGAAGAAAAAGGCAACAGAACTAGAAAAAAGAAATAATGTCAAGTTAAATCAGTGATGTTAATATTCATTTATTAATAATTAATAGGGCTGGTGAGATGGCTCAGCAGGTAAGAGCACTGACTGCTCTTCCGAAGGTTGTGAGTTCAAATCCCAGCAACCACATGGTGGCTCACAACCACCCATAATGAAATCTGATACCTACTTCTGTGTACTCATTTATAATAATAAATAAATCTTTAAAAAATTAATATATTATTATAGGAAACACAATCAAATCATGTTTTAAAACTCCGTACAGCATTCAAACAATGGCCTGCCTCTCAGAATGTGTACATTTAGGGGAATAGAGCAACTGAGGCGGAGGGAAGGAGAAAGGTGAGAGTCAGTAAACACACTTTCTGTTTTGTATCTTGTAATAGTGATGAGAAAACAAAGTTTTTCATATAGACAATGCAAAGATTTCAAAATGGAATTTAAAACGAATTCTCAATTTGTAATGTGCAAAGAATAAGATGATACTTCCTAAAAGATGTTTGTTGAGGAAGCACTTTAAAATGTTCAATATAACTACTTATTTGCCTTCAAATGAAGCATCAGCATCATACCTACTATAACATGTAAAAATAAGGAAGGATTAAATTTAACTTCACTAGAAAATGGACAAATTATGACTCTATACTTTTGTCTATCTACCTACTTAATATTTATCCATTATTTTTTTCTCTCAGAAATCACATCCCATCTGTGGACTATTTTTCCATCCTCTTGTCCCAGACCCCTCTCCATACCTCCCAGCTCCCTCAATCCACTCCTCCTCCATTTCTCTTTAGAAGAGATCAGGCCTCCCTAATCTTGTATAGCAAGCAAATATGACATAAAGATTTAAATTAGGATGAGGAACAAACCCTCATATCAAGTCTGTTGAGACAACTCAGTAACAGGAAAAGAATGCCAAAAGTAGGCAAAAAGAGTCAAAGAGAGTCTCTGTTCCCACTGTGAAGAGTTCCACAAGGACACAAAACTACACAACTATTACATATATGTGGAGTACTAGGGTCAGACCAGTGGTCACTCTTTCTCACTTCAATCTCTCTGAGCCCCATATGAACCTTGGTTAGTTGATTGTGTGAGTCCTGCTTTTGTGGTGTCCTTGACATTTCTGGCTTCTATAATCACTCCTCTTAGGAGTGATTCCCTGAGCTCCTCATAATATTAGTATTAAGGAATTGTAAAATCTTAAACCTTAAAAAAACAGGTCTGACCCAAAGGTTAAGCCACCAAGCATGATGACCTGAGTTGATCCTTGGAACCTACATGTGTATCCCATGATAGGTGGACATGGACACAAGAAACATACACACACACACACACACACACACACACACACACACACATAGAAAAAGACAAAGATAAGCAAACAGGCAGGCAGGTAGAAATAGTGTAGAATAAAATAAGTGTAGAAAACAGCTTAGTGCTTTACTTTTTAAAATATTACACGTATATTTACCACATTCCTCATCTATCTTCTAAGCAATTACTTAAGAACAATAAAATAAATACATATTCACACAAATTCTTGATAAAAATATTCATATCACTTTTATTACAATACAAAATATTAAAAACAATGTAGCTATTCTTCAAAAGATGTAGGAAAATATATATTCCAGTGTGGTTATACAACAGTTTACTTCTCAGTTCTTAAACTTAATGGTGTGTGCACGGATGAACACTTGAGTTGGGCATCAATGCACTTCTTTTCTGGAATGGACAGTTAGTAGTACTTCTGTGTGGTAGTTTAAATGCAGCACTGGTTCCTCCATCTGATACAGTATCCATAGTCATATTCATCAATATCACAGAAGGTCTTACACATTCCTCGCACTTTTTCACATCTCTCTATTCTATACTTGATGGCAAGATAACTTCTGGCTGCAATCAAGAAAAAGGGAGAAATGAAATGCGGAAGGAAACTCTCTGGAAAGAAAAAGACCAATGGGTGGGGGACAAAACAGAAAGTCAGGGTGAATATGGTCAAGGTACATTTTACACAGGCACGGTAATGTCCCAATTACCATGGATAATTAACAGATGTTAATAAAAATTAGGAAATAAATATCTTCTCTGATATCTCTACCTAAACATACATACATATCTGAAGTTATTGATATATTAATATTTTGAGAGAACATATATGTTCTGATAAGGAAATAATGGGGTCAAAGAAGAGGGGGAGGAGCAACTATTCATTTCTTTATTCAGAATTCAGCAGTCATTTGGAGAAAGGATGAATCTACAAGCATTTGACTTGTCCCACACCAATGCTGAACTTGAAAGTCAGCAGCGCCTGAGCTCTTAGACGTACCTTTCTTATTCTCCATTTACTAAACCAACTTACATACACTTATTAAAACAATATTTACACTTTTATGTAAAGATTGCATTTCACCATTATTAAGGAATAGTCCATCGTCTTTCATATTAATCATTAGTCAGATTAATCATTAGTCATATAATATGACTGATATTTTTGTTTTATTATCATTATTAAAAATGTAATGTCCAAATTCTATAAAATCATATGATTTGGAAACAAAAGATGCTTTTTAAAAGGATTTTTTTATTTTTCTGTCTCTCTGTGTGCATGTCTATGTTGGTATACATACACAAGTGTGTGCATGTGTGCAGAGGACCAAGGCTAAAGTTAGGTCCTTTTTTTCCCTCCATTATTGGGACAGAGCCACATTGAACCCAGAGCATACCTACCCATTGTTTATTTTATCTTGCTACATTATGGTAGGGAGCCACTGCTATTGTATCTCAAGATCTTGGATTATAGGTGGGCCACCACACATCCCTGGTTTTTATTTGGTGCTGAGGATCCAAACTCTGGCCCTTACATTTGAACATCAAGCACTTTAGTCATTCATTTCTCCAGACCCACCATTTTATTTTTAAATTTTATGTGGTTATTATATAGCACCATGAGCAAAAATTTACCATCCATATATTTTGGAAAGGAATGATATTCCTTAATATTTTTATGAATACTCATTGGTTAATATTCATGTAAAAACTGTATAGTGCTATTCAAACATAATTCCTGAGTATAAGAGTTCCTATGATGTGACTGGAATCAATAGACACATATCACATTAACAGCAAAACAGGTGTTGGCTAGAAGGAAATACAGCATGACTCTGCTCACACATGCAGCACATCCTGTAAAGTACTAGAGAAAGAAAACTGGTGATAACTAATTTTGATAAAAAAGGAAAACCTCACATTATCATTTGAATCTCTATCAGAAAGATATATTTCAAGAAATTCCTTAAGGTCTTGACCATAAATAAGGTCAAAGGATACGGTAACCATTTGGTGTCAGAGCCCTGACTGGACCTTCACAGGAAAACATTACAGGCAATCAAGAGTTAAAAACTCAGTACACCTGAATTAATCTTAGTTTCCCAAGTTCTTTAGTAATTGACTTCTTCATTGTGTCAAGAGAAATGTCATCTTATGTTATCTTTCTATCTATATATCATCTATCCACGTATCTATCAATTATCTATCATATACATATATAATACATATATACAATATATGTGTGTATATGTATCTATATATATGTATGTGTATGTATCAGTATATAGTTCCACTATCTAGCACATCACCTTTCTGTTAATTACTCTTCATTTAGCCTCATAATGTTCTGGGTGAACACAGGCAGAACTGAATATGTGTAGAGGTAAGTTTGAGAAGCCCTGTGCTCATGCAGTATATATGTTGATGCTAAGACAGAACAAAGGCCCTTGAAGAGTTCAACACTGGATAGGACATACTCTCTCAAAATGAAATAGTGGTGAAATATATCTCTACATAGTCTATTTCCTGTAATAATTAGACAAATGAATTGATCTATGTGATATCAACTCTTATTGAATGAGCATTGTTGTGAATTTGAAAAGGTATGTAATAAGGTATGCAAGCAATTCTTGTAGTATAAATTTAGTAAGAATTCAAAATAGAGTATTTCAAATGTGATTTACCTTACTTCACTTTTGGATTCACCGTAAAATGTAATGCTTACATGAAGCATTCTTTGTCAGTGTTTAAGCCTTGCAAAGGAAGTACAAAGACAGTTTTAAAAGGCATTGTCTGCACTATGGTATAAACACAAACTTCTAAATGTGATGTCTTAGGACACTTTATACATTCTGTATTCCTCAATCCTGGATTTATTTTATCATGCACTAAGTTGCTTAAAAAGTATGTGTAAAAGTGACTGGGTGTCAATATAATAGACACAGGAACATAATTTTTACATTTAATGAAAAGTACCCATAGTTCTTCAATAGTTCTCTACTTGTTATTTCCCGTGTCACCCAAATATAATATGCCTTATGTTTATTTTCTGAACTGTAAGGTGTGGTTTCTAATAATATCCTACTTCAAGTCATTGTATGCAATCACATAAGATGAAGTTACCCATGTATATTTGAGCCCATAGTTCACAAATTCAATTATTCATTTTTCTTAGTATAGATTTATTGGTTTGTGACTGGTTAAACTAATATTTTAACTTTAGAGGTTTTTTCACTTTGTTTCCTATAGAACATTCTTTCTTTTAACTCGTATACTTTATTAGTAGCTAAGTTGTGCTTAGTCTTGTTTGAGACGAGACCAGAAAATAAATATTGGCAAATGCAAGTGGGAAACTGTGTAAGAATTGTAAAGTGGACGCTAAATCTAGGTTAGTTGTCAAAAAGTTTGGTAGAGAATAACATGAAATATATGAAAAAAATAGTCCATTCTTAAGCAATTTGAGAACATTTAGTCTTATCAAGTAAAATCATATAAAGTGACCGAATTTTCAAAAGAAAATTTTGAGTCACAAACATTCCTTTTTTTTTTTATAGTTTTCATTTTTCGAGACAGGGTTTCTCTGTATAGCCCTGGCTGTCCTGGAACTCACTCTGTAGACCAGGCTGGCCTTGAACTCAGAAATCCGTCTGCCCCTGCCTCCCAAGTGCTGGGATTAAAGGCGTGTGCCACCACCTCCTGGCAAGTCACAAACATTCTGAAGCTACTTGTGTAGATATGGCAACAAGGAGCAACAATGGAGATCAGGCCTAACAAACTTTCAATCAAACATTCAATTTAGTTTAAAATTCCAAATTGTTTGCCATCTCCACTCCTAAATATTGTCTCCATTTTGTTCCCTCAGTCACCCAACTGAACATTCTTACTAGACACCCTAAGGCTTTTGTACTATGTGAACTTAGCTACCAACATCTATATCTGGGTATTCTACCACTCTCAGTTAACAGAGCCTCCATACTCTGAGGAAATTCTAACACTTCAACTGAAATTTAGCTGGTTTCCTCTTGCCCCAATTCAAAATATCACCATATTCAACATAGCCAAGTGGTTTTCTATCTTCTCCAAATATGCATTTCTATAGTCTGTTCCACCTTCCAAAGTTCACATATCCAGTACTGACTGAGTTTGTTCCAGTGACTCAATTACTTCAGGAAATAACAAAACTTACACTGTGAGAGCTCATACAAGAAATCTGGGGGTAATCTTTATTATTCTTTTTGTCAATCTCTAATGAAATTTAGCTACCTCTAACTAATATACCAAGAATGCACTCAACTTCCTATTTTCACTTGTGTGTGTATATGTTTGTGTGTGTGCGTGTGAGAGAGTTTGTGTGTGTTGCATGCACATGAGTATGTAGGTGTGTACACATGGGCATATGCATGCAGATCTAAAGAACATCAGAATTCTTCCTCTTTAGTCTCCTTATTCCTGAGAAAAAGTCTTTGAATCTGAAGCTTAACTTTCAGATAAACTGATGGGTGAAAAATCTCCCACACTCTCTCTAACTCTACCCCACAATGCTAGGGATACAAGCACAGAGAACCTTTCTCAGTTTTTAATTCTGATACAAATTAAAAAACACTAAAAATTTTTCTATGTATCTTCTTCAAGTTTGTATCCTGTTTGCCTTAAACTGAACACCTAGGACAGTGTTTTGAGTGTACACTTGAAGGAAACCAGCTCAGAGCTGAGAGGGATGTGATTTCTCAGTTGATCATTATAGGGTAAACAGAGAATCAGACATGCCAGGGCAGCCTGCATTAAATGTAAAGATAGCTACATTGTTGGCTGAAGAACTAACCATCTTCAACTTCTTGGTAGGCTATACCAAGCTAACTTCTGAGATCCATATATTGATGGCATATGACATATCTCTGTTCTCATAGAGGACTTGTATTAATGAATCAATAATAGGTTAGTAAAAAATCTTAAATATTGGGCTGAAGAGATGACTCAGCAGTTAAGAGCACCGACTGCTCTTCCAAAGGTCCTGAGTTCAAATCCCAGCAACCATATGGTGACTCACAACAATCCATAATGAGATCTGAGACTCTCTTCTGGAGTGTCTGAAGACAGCTGCAGTGTACTTATATATAACAAATAAATCTTTAAAAAATGTGTAAAAAGATGTGATTATCTTTGCAGAAAATTCTGTCCATATTTTTCTGAGTTTCTCAATAAACTCCCAGCGCGAGCACGCGCGCGCGCACACACACACACACACACACACACACACACACACACACACACACGCGCGCGCGCGCGCGCGTGTGTGTGTGTGTGTGTGTGTGTGTGTGTGTGTGTGTGTGTGTGTGTGTATACAATAAAGATTTGAAAAATTCTTCTCACAAGACACAGAGAATGTGATTAGTGACCAGGTGACTATGTTAGTGATTATTTTTTTTTCATTTAAAATTTTAATTTCTGTGAGAATGGATGCTTTGTATTTTCATGTGTTTTAGTCTTAAAAGAAGATATTTATCAAGGCAGATATGCACTTTGATTTTCATCTGTAAAGGAATAAGTGTTGTTGGCATCTAGTAGACTAAAGCCTGAGCTGCTTAGATGTGTCCTGCCAGTTAACATGCAATGCAGAGTGTAGCTCTTCTAAAGAGAATTGTCCAAATGCCATGACCAAGAGAGACAAGGCAGAGAAAGAATGCTGTCAGTGAATACCATAAAACACTTTTGAGCATGTCTGTTGCAAGAGAACACATGAGGTAATCAGACTACTTGAAGTTATTAAAGTCTAAAAGAGGAAAATATACTAAAAGCTCCAATGTATGCTTAGAAAATTACCACTTCAAAATGGAGCCCTTATATTTATTGAATTAAAATACTAAATATTGACACTACATATATATATATGCATATATACATATATATATATGGTAAAACATATTACTACCATGTATATCACATTGTTGTAAACTATAAACTTCCTCATACCTTTTATCTGCATTTGAATCCAGGAATGAACTCACAGAAAGGCCACAATAAAATAAGTTATTTATTTTCTCTCTTTCTGACTCACAGTCTAGTTAACAGGTATGTCTTTAAAATTTCCCTTCTCCTTAATTAATTTTCCTAAATCTATTCTATTGAATTGGGTGATTGTTTCACAAGAATTTTGATATTGATAGTAACTGCTAAATTGTATGGCTATGCAAATAATAAAAATTATTAGTTGTGGCTGGATATTATATGGATTAATTGTGTAGATTTACAGGGAAGAATACTATTATACTCAGAGGCAGAAAGTAATCTGAGGCTAAACAGAAGCTAAACAGAATCTGCACAATACTTGAAGATGTTTGCTGCTTCTTTATGTGTATCTTCTCATGTAATATCAGCTCTTAGGAGTAGAGAGCATAACTAAATTACTGGGCATATTTTATATTTTGATACAAAATAACTATGTCTACATTTTTCTTTCTGAAATACTCTTCACCCTTTTGGATTCATATTTTCCTCCACTAAATAATAAACACAAGTAGACACTAATGGTGATGTGAATTTTCTCCACTATTTTTATTCTCATATCTTGATTATTCTCCCTTAAACCCTTCATCTCACATGAAAACGATCCATGTTCTCAACATCTAATCTCAAAATCTAGTAGTTTATCCATTTTCGTAGGGGTAATAAACTGACAGTGTATATTTCCTGGAAGGCTGTACCTTAGGGGCACTCCCCTTTCTTTTACTTAGATGTTCCTGTCATGTTAATATGTCAACTATTGCAAGACACAAAATCCTGGGTACTGCTGGAGGAATTTTCACAATATCACCTCAGCTTATTTTTGAATGTACCAATTAATGCACAAGCTAGGACCACTTCTGAAAGTTTCAGGATTAAATTGTATTTAATCATTTTTGCTTTATGGAGACACACATCTCTTGAACATCCTGCTGGGAAGACTTAATGAGGCTTGTTCTTCTTCTTGTCTTTTTTTTGTCCTCCATCTTTAATTCTAGATGCAGCAGTGAGATCCGGGTCTTATGCAGAAAGAAATCCTAATTTCATTTTCAGAACACTGAAGTTTACAGTGACCTTTACGCATTTTGCATTCTTTCCTCAAATCCAAGCTACCATACTCAGGATAACTCTTTTTCGCTGCAAGAAGGAAAGGATGACTAGAATTAGGAATCAATGTATGGCATAGCCATAAGGAGATCATTCTAGAGACAAAAGAATATAGGATGCCTACTGTCAAATCCTGGGGACAGTTGAAGTAAATTTGCTGTCACCTAATATAAAGAATATCTCAGAAAATATACTGGGGCTAAATAGTTGTCCAGAAGTGTCTGGGTAGCCATAGCTCAAGGATAGTTCCTGAAGACAATGGAAAGGATTTATACTGTCTGGCCTTCTTTCTGCCACTGTTCATAAAATTAGGAATGCCCATTTCTGCTCTCATAAATAATCAACCTGAATCATGGGCCTTTATTAATTATTACTAACACTTTCATTGCAATTTAACTTTATCTTTCAAAATATTAAGTATTAGGCAATGCTAAAGAAGTTATACAAATGATCACAACTCTCCTGGACATTCCCACCCCAAATATATTAGTTAAATTATATCTATATATAACAGAAGCATTGATCAAAGGGAAAAGAGGATAAGGAAAAAAACAGAAAGGGAGAAAAAGAGGGAGGAGAGAAAGGATGGTTTAGAATTTGCATTAAATTTTGGCTTTTACATGGTTTTTAAAGTTACCATACCACTTCTGAAATAATAGTTGCAGAAAAAGGCATTCTTCAAATTTTTGTTTGTTAATATTGATAATGAATAAATTTGCATAGGGGCCGAATCCACCCTGCCACCACTTTCTTATGGTGATTCCATTTACACACAATTAATTAGACATTATTTATAAATGTATTTTAGTGAGAATTGAGCTTAATTAATTGTGTGATTTCATTTACACACAATTAATTACACATTGAATATTGAACATATTTTAGTGAGAATTGAGCTTATAGGCTGCTTAAAAGCTGAAATACCTACTTACTTTATTTCTTTGGACAAAGGAAATTTACTAACACTGACTTTTGGTTCCTTTTGAATCAGAAAATAAAAGAGTAATTGAAGAATTTGTAGTTGGAGTCATGAGGAGTTTCTACCAATATTGTTATTCTGCTATGATGAACACTGTCATGTTCTTGTCTAGAATTATGAAACTGGAAATGTACTACAATATAATATCCTAATATGATAAAGAATTTCTTTAAATTAAATGTGAATCTATAGAAATATAAAATATAAATCAGAACAGAATAATTCCCAAAATAATTCCATCATCTACAACTTCTTTTTACATTTATTTATTTATTTATTTATTTTTATTTATTTATTTAGGTTACCATAAATGTTTTGGAAGGATTAGGAAAAAAAAACACAATGTGTTCTCCTCAATACAAAAAATAGGTTGTCCTATATTTATAGCATATATAGGATTTTTTAAAATGCCCATTGATAATAAAACAATTTCCAATTTGTCAGAAAATGATGAAAAATGGGGCAACAAAAAAGTATTCCATTTCTAGTGTCTAGAAAATGCAGAAGGCGGCTGTTATGCAAATGGAAACTCACTCTATAGAAGTTTTAAGGACATTAGTTAGTGATAATATAATCGCATGGGATTATACAAAAAGGAAGGCAGCTGGATGTCAGTGGATATGGTGGGCAGATCTTATAAGTTACTGGAAGGAATAGAAAGGGAATCAAAATATGTTTTATGTAATATTATGCTAAAATTTAAAAAAATGAAGAAAATAATTTACAAAATTTTAAGAGTGGCACACATGACATTCTGTATATTTAAAATTTTACTTATTTTTATATTTGTGTTTGTCCCTAGAATAGTTTATGTTCACCATATACATGACGGTTCATATAAAGGCCAGAGAGATCTTTAGACCCCCTAGAGTTGAGGTTGTAGGTGGAATGCAAATCCTACTGTGAGTGCTGGGAACTGTGGACTTTTGTACACAAGATGTTCTGTTCGGACTGTCGGTACTCTTAAGCACTCAACCATCTACCCAGCTGTGGTGATATGCTTTAATTTATGTTAGTTCTATTTCCATAGATTGGTGAGCTATAAACTGAAAATAAGCCTATTAATTGTCATTAAAATTATATTATACCTGACTTTAAAAAGAAAATAGCATCCAGACATAATGATAATAACTGCTTTTCAAGTATTTTTGTCTGTAATAATGAGTTCTCTATAGGTTTAGTCCACGTATAATTTTAAAGAAACATAGCTTTCTTTTGAAAGTAAAAGAAATAATACATAGGAGGATTGACTAACAATATAATTTATGTCACTCTATGATCTAAATGATTTATAATTTCCAAGTTTGTATTGAGTGTTTATTTTTCACTTTGTTGAAGGAACAGATAAGTAAATAGCTAGCTATTAGTGATGGTACCTGAGGAGGTATAATTTAAAGAAGACAAAGACTTGAAATATGTTTATATAATAAATTACTGCAGAAAAAAATAGAAAAACAATCTAATATGTTTTGGAGGCCATATGAAGCCTATGGTATGTAATGAAAACATCCTACAATGAATGAATGAATGAATGAGTTATTAATTCATTAATATAAATAAATAATTGAAAATGAGTATTTTTATTTTGCATTTGTGAGGTTAATGCATGTGTATCACATCATAGGATGACTAGCATTTTACTTCATTTCTGATGGGAAAGGATATTTCATGCAGTAAAATTTTCACCTAAATGTACTAGGTGATCATGGCAAGAAATACTTTAAGCTCTAGTTAGAAAATTATCATATGAATGATATTAGGAATTATGTGTTTGTGTAGAACTTTGGATCAGGTTGGAGAAATTATAGTGAGAAGAAATAAAGGACAATGCAACTTACTGTCAAAACAAACAAACAAAGACAAACAAATAAAAGACCAACAAGGGCCATAATTAGCTTGTAATTTTAAGAAAGGAATGCTACAAAGGACTTCATTAATAGTTTATTATTGTAGAGTACAGTAAAACAGAAGTAAATATTCTAATACCGAGTTACTTAAGCCTTGCTGTTGATAATGCCCAACAATAGTTTTTCCTAACAAGGTATGGGTTGATTATACTTACTTTCATTTTAAACTTTGTAATCATTTTAGATTTTAACATATTAGAGTATGAACCCAGTGGAAGCCAATCGCACTATGTGTTATAACCTTCATATGCATAATAATATCCATGAGCACAAGCATCAGTAAATAAGAAGGATTAACACAATTTTATTGACTAAACAATATTTTATTCTTGTCTTACCAGGTTTCTTCCTAGTAACTGTTATAAGGGCAATTCAAGAATAGTATATTAAACCCAGTATACTAGTATGCATATTCATCCAGTGTTTTATAAATTTAACAAACAGCAACTGATGCCCCCCAACTCCATTACTACAAGTACTCCCTACAAATGTTTCCATATTACCTGTTAATATTGTGGCCCAAAAGAGCAGAAAAAAGAAAAAGAGATGAAACTTCATGGTACAGTTTCTTGGGCAAGAAGTGGAAATGGATCTTCTTTTGAAAGTCAGTGAGTTTTGTAGTCAGGAAACAGTGACCACTTCTATTTAAAGCACCTTTAACTACTGAAGCTTGCAAAAACCAAAATTATTTGTCTGTGTGGGTGATTCCTTCCATTTTCAAAGAACATGGTCATAAAGCTATTCCTAATAAATTTCCTTAAGAAAGCAAAGCCTAATTAGATTAATTAATGGAACTTCTCAGTAACCAACCTGTTTTGGATTATTTGAATAACACATAGTTGTTTAAAATGACTGTTAAAATAGGAATGTTAAAAACTACAGCTACATGACCTTATTTATATGATATGTGTTGAGCTAACTGTTCAGAAGGATCTGTTATTGTTGCCATTCAGTGTTGACTTTCAGGATGTTAGAGCTGAGAAAGCAGTTGAATTCTCATGTTTCACAGGATAAAATAACCAGAGGCTCAGAGACCAAGTGATTTGTTTCTTTTTAAAATACAATCATTCACATGTTACATAACCAGGAATTCCCTATTCACTGATGATTGTATGTAGGGAAGATATCCACACATTTTGTTAATAATTAGTTAATTATTTAACACATATTTCAAACGTCAAAATCAAATACTTTACATCATCCTTTTATGGACCTGAAAGTGATGTCAGATTCAATCTGCAAGCTTATTTTACATAGAGTAAAAGAAGTTTCTGGGAGTTGACCCAGCTTACAGAAGCTGATATTCCTGTAAAAAGAAAGCTATCAAGTCTCCTACCACAGGGTCAGGTTAAAAAACAAAACAACAACAAAACAGAAAACAAACAAACAAAAAACTCTGGGACTATGGTTCTTTACTTTTACCTACATAATAATTTCCAAGATGGCTTGTTCAATCAAGACTTGATTTCTGATGTGGCAGGTTTTAAATGGAGGTTCAGCACTTTCACTTCAAATGTGACCCAGAATTGTTACTACTACTTTAAGCAGCAGTATATTGCTCTGGCAAATATGATTTATTTGTTCTATACAAATAGTAAATATGATAGAAAAAATAGTACAGATTCATAAAGATTATATGGGACTGTTTGAGATTTTATGAAGATTATTTGGGGCTGGTTTGAGATTTCCATCCTATATTTTCACCACAGAAGACAAAGGGAAAAACAATGATAAGTGAACTTATAGACTTGGTGATGTTGTGCATATCAAGTGTTTCATACTATAACAGAATAATGGAAACTGTGGAATTAAGTCAAAGTCAAAGAAGGGATTCAAGTTCCAAGGCAGATTATTTTCCTCCTAAGAAAGAAGAAAGCATAGGGAATTCATTATGTTGACCAGAACAAGTTCATTGCTATTTTTATTATGTAACACTTAATAAATGGATATTATAGAGCATTGACATTTAGAATTCAATAATTAATTTCTAATTCCATTAATTACAAGACACACAGGACACCATGAAAACATTTCTATGATTATTCATGATCCTTTTAACTTTGTATTTATTTGAAGAAGTAGATATTTATTCACTTTATAGCTTTCCACTGTCTAAAGAAAACCTTCACCAAGATGTGCCAGTGGCCTTTTGGGGTTTGGAGCTGAAGTGGCATTGGACAAAGGCCAAAAGACTGATAATCTCTGGCATTGTACCTTGTATTTTATGAAAGTCCACTGTATTTCTTATTATTCAGCCTTTACTTACTATTATGAAAAGTGGCACATTTTATCTTCTTTATTGGTTATTTTATTTATTTACATTTCAATTGTTATTCCCCCTTCTCCGTTTCCCCTCCACAAATCCTCTACCCCATCCCTCTTACGTCCTGCTTCTATGAGGGTGTTTCTCCTGCCCTCGCACCCACTCCTGCCTCACTGCCCTAGCATTCCCCTATGCTGGGGCATAGAGCCTCCACAGGACCAACAGCCTCCCCTCCATTGATGCCAGGTAAGTCAGTCCTCTGCTACATATTCAGCTGGAGCCATGGTCCGTCCATGTGTACTCTTTTTTTTTTTTGTGTGGTTTAATCTCTGGGAGATCTGGAGGGGACAGTCTGATTGGTTGGTATTGTTCTTCTTCCTATGGGGTTGCAAACCCCTTTAGCTCCTTCAGTTCTTCCTCTAGCTCCTCCATTGCGGTCTCCATGCTCAGTGTGATGGCTGTCTGCGAGCAACCCCATCTGTACTGGTTAGGCTTTGGCACAGCCTCTCAGGGGGCAGCTATATCAGGTTGCTGTCAGCAAAAGATTCTTGGTATAAGCAATAGTGCCTGGGTTTGGTGTGTGCAAATGGGATAGTTCCCTAGGGTGGGGCCATCTCTGGATGGCCTTTCCTTCAGTCTCTGCTCCATTCTTTGTCCCTATATTCCCTTTTGATAGGAGCAATGTTGGATTACTGTTTTTGAGATGGGTGGTTCCTACCCCTCAACTGGGGACAGTGCCTAACCACTGAATATGGTCTCTATAGGTTCTATCTCTCCTTTGTTGGGCATTTAAGCTAATGGCATCCCTGTTGGGTCCCGGAAACCTCGTTTCCCTGATATCTGTGACATCTGAAAGTGCTAGAACAAAAAGGAGCAAATACACCCAAGAGGAGTAGATGGCAGGAAATAATCAAACTCAGAGCTGAAATTAACAAAGTAGAAACAAAGAGAACTATGCAAAAAATGAACAAAACCAAAATCTGGTTCTTTGAAAAAATCAACAAGATAGATAAACCCTTACCCAGACTAACCAGAGGGCACAGAGGCAGTATCTAAATTAACAAAATCATAATTGAAAAGGGGAACATAAAATCAGAAACCAAGAAAATTTTTAAAAATCATCAGATCCTACTACAAAAGCCTATACTCAATAAAACTGGAAAATCAAGAAAAAATGAATGGTTTTCTAGACAGATACCAGTACCAAAATTAAATCAGGAGCAGATAAACCATCTAAACACTCTCATAACCCCTAAGGAAATAGAAGCAGTCATAAAAAGTCTCCCAACCAAAAAAAGCCCAGGACCAGATGGTATTAGTGCAGAATGCTATTAGACCTTCAATGAAGACCTAATACCAATACTTTTCAAACTATTCTGCAAAATAGAAACTGAAGGAACACTACTCAATTCATTCTATGAAACCACAGTTATGCTAATACCTAAATTACACAGGCCTAACAACAAAAGAGAACTTCAGACCAATTTCCCCTATGAAAATCGATGCAAAAATACTCAATAAAGTTCTCACAAATTGAATCCAAGAACACATGAAAACGATCATTTGTCATGATTAAGTAGGTTTCATTCCAGGGATACAGAGATGGTTCAATAAACTAATATCCATCAACTTAATCCACTATGTAAACAAACTCAAAGGAAAAAAAATTCTATTCTTGATTCTAACTTTATTACACCTTCTAAGCAAAACAACTAAAACCATTCCATAAAACTTTTATTTTGAGATTCTTTGAATCAAATCAGGACTTCTATAAAATCATTATCTAAATAGTTATCTAAATAGTAATAATTCATGAAAGTTCATCTTTATGCTGATCTGCAGGAAATTTACTCAATAGTGCTGGCTAGTGTCCAGGAATCCTGAAGCTATGTAATAGTGACAGCAAAGGCACATCAGCTGCAAGAAACAATCCAGATTTGAGTTCTCTTGGAAACTTACCTCTCAGAGCTCACCCACTTCAGCCTTGCAAAGATGATGGGCCACCTCCAGGAAGGCCACCTGGTAGCCTTGGGCTATCCTAGATAGCTCCTTACAAAGAAGCCTTTTAGGTCTTATGCTCAGGCTACCTACTGTCTGTGGTCAGGTTTCTTTAGACAGGCTGGCTTGGTGATCTGACCAGTAGGTGGAGAATCCTGACAAGTAGGTAAATGAAGATGAGTATAGATCCTGATTATCCCCATAAGAATAGTGACTAGGTTCTAGGGAAAATCTAGAGGCCTTCTCAGAGGAGAAAGTGAGCAGGTAATGGGAGAGGAGTTTGTGAAGGTGGGACTGGGAAGAGAAGAGGGACGGGTCTGAGATCAGGATGTAAAGTGAATAAATAAATTAATTAATAAAGAAAAAAAAAGACAACCTGTAAGATCAAGTCTACAAAGGCTAACTGTTGCCAAGGAAGGATTTGTCTCTCTGTTTATCAGGCTTGGTCTTAGGTGCCTGCGGTGCCTGCACCTTAGACAGAACTACCTTCGGTTCCAACAAGGAGAGTTCTGTAGCCCGCGCAGTCTTCTCGCCGGGAAGAAGACACGCGGACACTAGGTTCCTTCTGCAGCAA
>NW_022196896.1:47515253-47554989 GCF_008632895.1 Mastomys coucha
TTAACAGCGGAAGTAGGCACCATCTTGCCATGGCGAATGCCTCTCAAGATTCACGGCTCCCCACAGAGTTCTAGATTTTAAATCTATGATGGCCTGTAGATTCTCATGAATCTTTTTGAAGCCATGTTCACTGCATGTAAGCCTTCAACATTCTCAAGCAAATTTAGAAAGTATTCCCTGGATTATGGGTTCAGGCCTAAAGCCTGGGATCTGGGTTCTGACCTAATGTATACTAGTCTAAGGCACTGATACTGCTGATACTGCCATAAAGAAGGCCCAACTACAGATACAAGGCCCACCATATGCTTTGTAGCAGAATGAGGAATCAGGCTCTATGGTCTAATCTTCTAATGGTAGATACTTCAGAACGCAAGGATACCTGGGATACATAAGTCTAGTGGGGGGGGGTGGCTAACTATGTAGGGGTTGGACAATCTGAGGTATTTCTAATCAGTAAAACATGACAGTGGGATAAACATAGACACAGACTCTGTCCTCAGTGCCTGGGGTTGTTTGATGGGAACTTGAGGCAGACTATCTCTGGAGGCTCAATCTTCTGATATTCTGTAATCTAGGGAAGGGGTGGGATTATAGGGCATTGGCTGAGTACAGAAATTACCATCACAGGCCCAGAGCTCGGATAGGAGCTCATGTTCAGTGGTCAGTGCTCATATCCTTCCTCATCACCTACACACAGAATATCTTCCTCCACCTTGTGTTGCCTGGTGGTGAGAAAGAATGAGGGAGATGAAAATAAAACTGCTTGTTTCATTTTTCAAGGTATCTGTTCTTGCCCCAGCATGGTGCCCCCATGCCGCTGTTTCTCATTCAGTATGCCTTAGCCTTCTGAATGGGCTTTGTCTGTACATGAGTACTAACATTAATGCTTTTCCGGGTGGGGTTCACACTGAGAATATCCTAGTCCCCCATCTTGCTGCTGTCTATTGAAAGAGCCAAATGAGTTATCATTTAAAATAAATCCTTCATCTAGACTTCCATTATTAAACTTTCTTCTCAGCTCATTTTAATTACAAAGCTTTGAATTAATGAGAACATTTTAATTATACTTTTAATATAAAATATGCATCTGTTATCTAAAGAGGCTAGATTTCGATAGTGGTCATTGACAACTTAGACATATATTGGTGCTTGGGACACTCATAAAGAGACTATGGATGCTAGACACTCTGATTAAAGGGGCTGGAGGTGTAGCTATGTTGAGGACACACTGCCTAGAATGCACAAGGCTTCTGGGTTTGATGCTTAAAATGGGCATGTAATTGCAGCACTTTGGAGTTGGAGAGAGCAGGATCAGAAATTCAAAGCCATCCTTGACTACATTTGCATTTGTAAACCTAAATTATAAGAAATCGTGTTTTGGAAAGAAATTGCAATCAGAACATTTGACCTCATAATAAATATGATAGTGTGTACTGAGCCTCTACCAAATAAGTAGATGCTATTCTGATTTTTGAATAAAATTTGTCCATTTTAAAGCTTAAAATGTGAATGGGGCCTGGAGAAGAGAATATTCATGGGTTTTCCATTTCAAATGACAGTTATGAGCATGTGTCCTCTTTCACATTACTACTTTGGTTTTGTTTTTATATTCCAAATTCTTGTCAAAGATTGTGGAAGTGTGAACTGTTTTCATGGGTACATTTTTAAACTTCTGAAGACATCCTGTTGTCAATGATCTCAAAAGAGGTAGTAATAAGTAGTTGCGTGTTCACTGTGAATCAGGAAAATCCATTCAGAGATATGAAAATTTATTTCCAGAAATAAGAACACTGAGGCAAGTGTCTTTATTTTGTGGCTTTATATATTGTGTGAGTGACTATTTAAAAACATGAAGGTGAGGCTGGCCCAAGGGCTTAGAGCTTTAGACACTTATTGCTCTTTCAGAGAACCTGAGTTCAGTCCCCACACCAACATGGCAGCTCATAACTCTGCAACTGCAGTTCCAGGCAATCTGATATCCTTTTTCTTACTGACTTAGGCACTAGACACACAGGTACTACATGCATATATAGGCATGCAGGAAAAATGCAAACACAGAAAAGTGAATATATCTTATAAATATGAGTGTAATTACTTTTCCACATTAAAATTTGTTTCAATTATTAAATGAATGAGTTAGATACTAAGACTATTTTGCATAAGCATTGGCTTTTGTCAGACGTTAATCCAGGAGGAAATACAAAAATTGCTGGCCTTTAAAATCATTATTATAACAATAAAAATTATGAATATTTGTCTATCTAACAAAGAAACATTTCCGAATAAAGGCAATTTCATTAGAATATGAACTTTAACAAAAATGAAAAAACATTTTCTTTTTTAACTGCTTGATTTAAAAACTGTCTGAAGAAAAGGTGAGCTGTATTGGGGCGATAGTGCAAGTGGGGAATACTACTGACTTGCTTTATGGAAAGTACTTTTCTCAATATGAGCAGATGTCTCAGTGAACTAGAGAAAGCAGAAAGGTTAGACTGGAGGTGACTGAAGGAATTTAAGCTTCATTGAATTCAAGAAAATTTCAAATATGGCAAGGATTTTTACCTGACTTATTTTCTGTTATAAGTACTACAATCCTGGGGATAAATGATTTCTGATTCTAATCTTATCTCATCACATTTTTCTAATTTATTATGCAAAATTCAGTCAAATTCTAAATATATTTATGCATCAATTAGATCAGCATAACATTGGTTTTATCTTACAATCTTCATGTATTTGATTATTCAAATTAGATTACAACTGTTAACAGTGTACCATGTTTGAAAAATTATTTCAGTATTTTCTCTGTCTAGGAAGTGTGAATAAATATAAAGTGTCATGTTATGGTCATATTAATGTAATGATTCTGCATCAGTGACATTAACTTAAGAAGTTCTGACTCCCTGATGTTTAAAGTTGATTCACATGAAAATTATATTAATATTATCTGCTGGTTGACAGACCCAAAAGGTGGAAAAAGGAAAACAAAAGAGAAGAAAGCATGAATCTCCCTTTTGAGTGATGTTATACAAAAGAGCAGGTACTGGCCTTCTGTCTTGAATTTAGGAGAAATAACTGCTATGCTTGGTTGAATAGTGGCTAAGTTTATAGAACTAAAGAGAGCTGATAATGTCCAGACAAATATGCTGTCTGCCAAATTCTCTTGCAATTTCATTCCATAAGAATTATACAAATTACATAAATGTGAATATAAATTTAAAAGTTAAAAGCTTAACAAAAAATATTTTAATATTCTAGAAGTGACTATTTTGGGGACAGGCTTTCTCTGTATAGCTCTGGTTGTCCTGGAACTCATTTTGTAGACCAAGTTAGCATGTGTTACCATGGCTGACTGTTTTCTGTTTATTCACATTTATCATTTTACAGTCCCCTGTGTTGACTATGGATCCCAATGCAGTGGTCAAGCCAAGTACTGTTTCTGAAGGAAAGCCTTGAGGATCTACTGAGTACAATGTGGATTCTGAAATTAAAGCAAGAAAAAGTATGCCGAAAAAAGAGTTCTCATTTCATTTTCTGTCACCTTACACTTCCTAGCTCTGGCATCCAGAAAAATCAATACAGTCATTGATTTGGTAATTTCAATATTTGTAGTTATTAGAAACCTCACTGCCTTGGATTATATCACTGTACAAAATGCAGTTGCTAAACCCTAGTCACTGGATGAGGATAGTCGTATGTTTTAGACCACTTACACTGTTATTTTTAAAATACAAATTTGGAAATTAAATCTACCATCTTCTCTAACAGATTATTTTTAACATTTACCATTTAAATGAGATTTTTTTTCATCCAAACACAGTTTAGTTGGAAAAAGGGAGGAAGTAGAGACAGTGCATAAAGACAAATTATCCTTAATTATTTATATTCATTAAACCAAGGTATATACTCCCTTGGCATTTTTTACTGAATATTCACTAAGACTATAACTCTACATAAAAAAAACATGACTCCACATTTAATAGCATTAACTATTATGCTAGAGGACTAGGGTTTGATAGAAAGTACTCAAATTATGATTCACACTCATATATCACTCCTGTTCTAGGAGATCTGATCACTTCTGTTTTCAGCAGGTACTATATGCTCTGTGCACAGACAAGTATGCAGGCAAGACATCTATACACATATGATAAAGTAAATAATAAATACATAGAAGATTGTTAAGTATTCTTTTGAGAATTCTAACATAATTTCAGTTTTCCTTACAAGAAATATCAACTCTATGAGGATGTAAATTCATAAGTCATTTGTCCTTTCTTCTACATCACTTAATTTTCTACGATTAATTAGAAAATATAATTCAGAATAATATATATATGAAAATATTTAATTAAAATTGTCCAGGTTGTGAGTTTCATACCCTGAGACCTCTGAAAATATAGTACAAGACAAAAAGCAGTGTTATGGCATACCTCAGTAATAGGGTGCTTACTCAGCATTTATGAATTATGTCATTTGATCTCCAGCTTCATCAGGTGGAGGCCAACAAGGAAGAAAAGAGAAAAATTAAACTTATGTAAATTGCAGATTTAAAAATAAAATGTGACTCTGAATCATAGACTATCTTGAATTGTAATTGTACCAACATATACTTTTGGTATGTGGTTTGTCTCCACCATGTTTTCTAATGCTTTTTGTTTACTTATTTTTGAATATTTGTGTAACTATGTTTTTTATTAGATATTTTCTCTATTTACATTTCAAATGTTTTCCCCTTTTCTGGTTTCCCCTCCTAAACCTCCTTACCCTCTCCCCCCTTCCCTACTCAACAATATACCCACTCCCGCTTCCTGACCCTGGTATTCCCCTACACTGGTGCATTGAACCTTCAACAGGACCAAGGGCCTCTCCTCCCACTGATGACTGACAAGACCATCCTCTGCTACATATGCAGCTGGAGCCATGGGTCCCTCCATGTGTACTCTTTCCTTGGTGGTTTAATCCCTGGGAGCTCTGAGGCTACTGATTGGTTCATATTTTTGTTCTTCCTATAGGACTACAACCCCCTTCAGCTCCTTGGTTCCTTTCTCTAGCTCATCCATTGGGGACCCTGTGCTCAGTCCAATGGTTGGCTGTGAGTATCCACCTCTGTATTTGTCAGGCGCAGGTATAACCTCTCAGGAGACAGCTATAGCAAGCACTTGTTGGCATCCACAACAGTGTCTAGGTTTGGTGAGTGTTTATGGGATAGATCCCCAGGTGGGACAGTCTCTGGGTAGCCTTTCCTTCAGTCTCTGCTCCACACTTTGTCTCTGTATCTCCTTCCATAGGTATTTTGTTCCCCTTTCTAAGAAGGACCGAAGTATTCACACTTTGGTCTTCCTTATTCTTGAGCTTCATGTGGTCTGTGAATTGTATCTTGGGAATTTCGAGCTTTCCACTCGAAAATATCCACTTATCAGTGAGTGTATACCATGTGTGTTCTTTTGTGATTGGGTTACCTTACTCAGGATGATATTCTCCAGATCCCTAAAGTACATTTCCCTAAGAATTTCATAAATATATTGCTTTTAATAGCTGACTAGAACTCTGTTGAGTAGATGTAACACCTTTTCTGTATCCATTCCTCTGTTGAGAAACAAATAGAATACATTTATTAATTCTTTGAGAATTTTGTACATAGACAACATATTTGATTATACTCACCTCTACCTCTTCCCTACCAAAAGCAGCCTCCTGACCTCATCATGATTTAATCAGGGTCATGAGGAAAATATCCTGCATATTCATTATTCTCAAGAATGTGGTTTTATCATCCTCATTGTCATTCACTTTATGGTTGACCATTCCCTGGAACCACCTAGATGACTTACATCCTGCCTTTATGGTCAACCAGTTCCTGGAACTAGCCGGCCTACAGTCTTGGCTCGTTTCAGAGAAACTGAAGACTTCTGAAATGGTATAAAAACTTAAGAGCTTTGTTTCCTCTGGGTCACTCTGGTTCTGAATACAGAGTGACCCTAGTATACTAGTTTCAATTAAAAAAAAATTAACCTCGTGTTATTGCAGCAGCCTCCTTCCTGATTTTTCGCGAGTGGGGTACCCACACTGAATATAACACAATCTTAAAAAAATATCTGCCTATATTTTACTCCAGATCTCTGATCTCATTTTCACTTGAGCATTTATTTTATAAACACCTGATCTTTGAAGATATAAATCTGTTTTTTGTAGCAATTTTGTAACTTAAAATTATCATTCTTGAATTCAAAAAGTAGTTTTACTTTACTAGCATCTTAAGATAATAGTACGTGAACTGTAAAAATAAGTGTGAGTTACATTTTCAGATTTTTGTAGGAGTTGGAGTATTTTCAATAAATACAAGAAAAAAAAGGCATGTGTAGTGTATGGATACTGCCATGCCCACTCCAATGTCTCCCACGGTTGGCACCCGGAACACGGACAGGACTCCCACAGGTAAGAACTTTTCTTTCCTTCTTTCCTCTTTCTTTCCTTCTTTCCTTTTTCTTTCCTTCTTTCTCAGACAAGGCTTAGGATCTCACAAAAAGAGTTCTGCAGACTTGCTGGTAAAGATTCACCAGTTAAAGATGAGTAATTGATATGCATGGGGCAGTCAGAGTCACATCTAGATGCCTCCCCAGCAGTAGCACAAATGGCCTATGCTGCAGAGATGTAGTGATGGAAATTCAGTGCCTATAAGAACTCTGGGAACGGGAAACTTTCTCAAGGAAATGAGATTACATGTTTTGGCTGTGGAAAATCGGGACACCTGAGGAAGGATTGTAACAATCCCTCAGGAGACAAGAAGGGCCTTCCTCCAGGTCTCTGCCCATATTGTGGTAAAGGAAAGCATTGGAGGAATGAGTCAAAGTTCCATAAAAATGGGGCTCCACCCATTAAAGAAGCAGGTAAAAATAGACAAAAAACTGGCCAGGTGGTGGTGGCTCATGCCTTTAATCCTAGCACTTGGGAGGCAGAGACAGGCAGATTTCTGAGTTATACAAATGGCATGAGAGGTAGAGAGATCGAAACTGAAAGACACAGCAAAGTCTGATTTAAGTTGCCCTGCTGAAAAGCTGTTTTTAAAAAGGGGTCAGAAGCTTAAGTTCTAAACTCTTTGATTAATCTAAATTTATAAGATTTGTATAGCTGCTTCATTTGGTTTCTGACTGGTCTTAAAGGTATAAATATGTTCTTCATGATTATTGGCCTATAGGTTATTGGGTATGGTAAAACATTGTAACATTGGTAACTGAAAGCTAGTTTAAAGCTGGTAACTCAGGACATGTGGCATTAAAGGCACAGACATGCCGTGAATTAGCCAAGATGGCCGAAATCTCAGCAGACAAACTCCAGCTAGAGTTTAACAGCCACTTAGCACAATCTAAGGGCCATGGCTTAAGATGCAGGCCATACACCATGTGGTAGAATTCAGAACAGCCTTTTAGTAGCTGCTTAATATCATGTGATAGCTATACTTTAAATTATGGGCTTTGTAGCAGGCCAAAAAAAAAAAAATTTTCATACGTTCCTATACTGAGAACATCTGACCTAAAAGTCAATATTGATACCTTGAAGTCACCTCTGATCTGAAAGGAAATGAGTAAGAATGGGTAGAAGTGCAGAGTAGACTGAAAGGCCAAGAAGGGAAGCCCTAAACTTACTCAATGGACACTGGCTTTCCTTGGGACGCCTCGAAGTCAATTGTGACCCAATTGGGAATGAGGAAGAATGGGCAGGACACAGCAAAGGAGCCAGGGAGGCCAAAACTTATACCCTACAAGGCCCAAGAGCCAAGGGTGGAGGTAGAGGTCTCCAAGCCTAATGAGATAGTGGCTGGCAAAAAGACTAGTGAAACAAGTTGATGGATTTAATGGATTATTAAATAACCCACCAAAAAAAAATAATATCACCTGGTACTTTAGGAAGAGAACAGTAAAGGCTCTGGCTTATCAGTTAACTGTGCCACCTAGCTTATCAGTTAACACCATGATTTTAATTTCCAAAATCCTGGCATGCTCTGAGAAGCTATCTCAGAATGACTCAAGCTTGCTAACTAAAGTTCAAAAGCAGGGAGATACTTAAAAAAACTTTGTAACGTGAATGTAATGTTTTTAGTATTGATTTTAAAGAGTATAGATTGTTTAAAATTGGGTTTGCTTTCTAAAAGTTATGATTATGGCCTAATATTACAAAAGAAATTAAGAAAGTATGGTTAAAATTGACAGTGTTCCATTAGCTGCAGTTTGCAGTTTGATCACAAGTTTAAGAATCTTAATTCACCTATATTTTGTAATTAAGATGATTAAAAGAGTAGTAAAAGTTAAAAAGCAGCTGTGGCCAATGGGCCTGCTGCCATCTTTAAAAATGAGCTTAATTAGATACAGTGTTAAAAGTAAAATTTAAGATTGGAAAGGAGATCTCAGTGAAAATTAATTTGGTATCAAAGAGGCTCTTAATAAATTGTTTCAAAAGAGTTTGTGCTACTAAAAACAGTTCAGAGACCCTCAAGCAGAGGTTCCTTTTGTTACAAGCAATGCTTTTATAGCACCAAGGTTATAAAAAATGTTTTAAGTATAAATCAGCTTGAAAAGGGAACAGGGATAAACAGCAAAATTGCCCTTGGAATCTGACCTCACTACAGGAGGTGTAATTTTGGGTGTAATGCAGATGATATGCTCAGTGAAATATTTACGTTTGAGTTAATGCAAAAGTGCAGAGAGGCCTCAATAAGGCCTGAGAGTCATTCCTTTTGTTTGGCTAAGGAAGTCTTCCTGGCCTCACCTCTCCCTACCTCCAGGGAATTGTTTTTAAGACAAAACCAGTGTTATCACAGTTCTATCCAGGTGTGGTTCAAAATAAAATTTAAACTTAAGGTTTATAAAAGGTCAATGAGGTCATGGAACTTGTAGAAGCATTACAATCTGGCTTGCCTATTTTATATAAAGTTATTGTGCATTTAAGAGGTTATTTTTTTCTACATCCTAACAATTTTAAAAGATTTTGCTTCTAGTGAATTTGTAATCATTAGACATATATATATATATATATATATATATATATATATATATATATTGTCTCTGCTTCAGTACAAGAAGCTAAGACTTTGAATTTTTCAGTGTAAGTTAACTATTAAAGGCTCAAATATATCAAAAAAGATATATCAAGAAAGAAGAGTTGCTTATTTCAAATTACTTTCTGCTAAGACCTCATCTTAAGTTCACCACAATACTTAAGCCTTTGTTAGATATTGTTTGATGAAAGACAAAAAGCTTTTTGCAGAATCTAGAGGAAGGTTCTATCACTTGTCAATCGTGATCAATTACAATCAAATGTTTAGTTTTTGCCCACAGCAGATTTGTATCCCTGGCAGATAATAGACTTTACACAAAAACAATAGGCCATATAATCTTATTCTTTGCATCATCAAAATAGTAATGGCTTGTGATTACAATTTGGTATTTTTAAAGAATATATCTGATTTTAAAAAATAAAAATAGAATATGCACATGTAACTACTGATACCTTTTCAGGCTTCCTAGTTACAATTGCCTTAACAGGAAAAGCAACAAAATATGTAATCATTGCCTACATTAATTTTCTAAGATGGGTGTTCCTAATTAGATTAGAACAGATAATGGAACTGGCTATTACAGTCAGGCATTTGAAATGTTTTGTTAACAATTTAATGTTGCCCATATTACTGGGATTTCTTAATTTTCTCAGAGACAAATAATTGTTGAACGTGCACATTCACACTCTGAAAAGTTTGGCTTTTAAACAGAAAGGGGTGAGTTGTATCCCTGTGCACATTATTTAAATCATGTTTCTTATTTTTTTTTAAAAAAAAAATTAAAATTGGCACCCTACAACCAGGCATAATTATGCCTAGGTGAAATGGAATAATCCTTTTTGAATGGAGCCTAGAAAAGGCCCAGATGTTTTAATCACCTTGAGAAGAGGGTGTATTTTTGTTTTTTTCCCACAGAATGCAGAATCCTCAATCTAGATCCCAGAAAGACTGGTCCAACCAGCCCTACCTCTCCTGTTTATAAAGACTCGCTGAGAAGAGGAGGGAGAACAAGAGAAGTAGACATCTACCACAGACTGCAACAACTAGAACCACTAACACTACTGCTGTTTAGCCTCATGAGCAAAGGCTCATTTGCAGGGAGTGTGGAAGGATACAGATACTTCTCATGATATGGAATAATTAAAAGAAGAAATTTCAGATATTAGCAAAAGTCATTGGGATACTTGGAACATTGACAAATTGACCAGTGATTTAAAAAATAATCTAAATGCATTGAATCCCTTGGACTAGGTTCAATATATAATCTTGTTTGCGATTATTAATTGACATTTTAGATACCTAGCCATGATGAGGCAGGACATCTAGAACTTTGTCTAAAAAATATTTAAAAGTGTGAAATACCATGCCCACTCCAATGAAGTCTTGTGACAAGCCCAAAAGCTTGGCTGCAGACCAGAGGCGAAAAAGCTTCAAAGGAAGTCAGTCTCTTGAAGTTCATTTGTGTCATTCTCTAACTCAGAAGTAGCCCAGATATGTCCTTTTGAACTCGCATGCTAGGTTCCCACCAATATATGATTTACTATAGCTAAACAAAATTGGACATTGCTCTCTGACCTTTACCAATTTTCCAACATCTTCGCCAAACCCAGGCTTGGAATTTCGTGAAGACTGTTACCCATCCAGATTAATTGCCTCCTGCACTGTTAGGAAAATAGTGAAGTTGGTAGGGAATTGAAGCTTACAGAATGGGAGACTTATCCAAAGGCAAGTTCAAGTAGAATCATCATTTTCAGTCACATATGACATCTGAGTCACTCCTAGGAATTAGCAAGAATGAGGCTCCCAGGAACATGAATCTACTACCCCAGAAGATTAGCATAGTGAATGTTTTACTAAGGATGGGTGGGACCTTGAGCTGAGTGAGTGTGTATGTGTGTGTGTGTGTGTGTGTGTGTGTGTGTGTGTGAGCTTCAAGCCTCATTCAGTCTGCAGCCCTCCCCTCTCTCCCCTGAACACCCCCCCTCCCCGGGCCCAGAGTGTTCAGGCCTGGGATGTGCTGTACTGGTCTAAAGAGGTGGCTGATTTAGACCCAGTGTGTTTCAGGTGGCCTCAGAGGTGCCCTGACTGCTGAGCTGCCAGATTTTTCTTTTTTCTTTTGTAATTACTGTAAAACTCTGATGCCATTTTTGAGAAATACATTCAGATTCAGCATCTCCCTGTCTTGTTTCTGTTTGTCATTCCTTCACCAACACCTTGTTTACCTGTACCAGGACCCTGTTCCCCTGATGGTTGAGAGAGGCTCAGACTGGCAGGTCCGAGGCAGGATACAAGTACAAATATTAAAGGTTATGAAACCTGTAACATTCATCTAGTCTCATATAACTTGCAAATGAGAAAATAAAGAACAAAGAAGCTTCAACAGGTGTGGTACAGTGTGGAGGACAAAAAATGGGTTTTCAACAAGAAACAATCAAGGGAAATCAATTAGAAAGCAATTCAAGGTGATAGAAATTTCTGAACAGTGTTACAGAAGAAGAGAGTTGGGGTCAGGAAGTCTTGAAGCCATGTTACTTCTCAATAACCTTTATATTAGAAACTATTCTCACACCATGTAATGTGAAACTTCTGAGGCTGAAATCCCAAGAACATTTTGTGGTATCAAGCACAGAAACCCACTTAATTAAAGACCGAGAGTTCAGAACAGTATGTAACATTTCAACCTAACCACATGGCTACTTCAGAAGAGCTTTTCATTAAAATGCCACATTTCCTTTGATCCAAATCTATGCTTTACTGATCTTCTGAGTACAGGTAGTTGTTACTTTAGTGATAAAAGTTTATTACTTTGTGGGAACAATGAAAACTATGACTTTATAGGAAACAAAAACTTGTCAAAGCATTCAGTTTACAAACACAGAGATGATGTTAGAAAATATAAGAATAGATTTCAAATGCTTCTTTCTTATACATTTAAATGTATAGATTGTATTAATTAAAAGACAAAAGAGTTTAGCTCTACCAGAAGGTAGGAGAAAGTACCGGTATCTTCCTTTGTTTTTCCTCTCCCAATTTCTTCCATTGAATAATTTATAGAACTAAAATCCTTAATACTATCACATTAAAGCCCATGAAAAACTGGGAATGTAATTTAATTCAGTAGTGAAATACTTGACAAACAAGTGGAAAGCTCTAGGTTTGACTTCCAGCACAGCATTTTTTAAAAGTTCATCAAGATTTATTTGTATGCCTCTTCTTTGGATATATTGTTTAAGAGACTCTTTCTTACTCTAAAATTATTAAAATATTGTTCTTTTTCTACTAATAGTGTAGCTTTACTTTCCAATTTTTTTTTTAATTGGGTGCTTTCTTTATTACATTTCAAATGTTATCCCCTTTCCCGGTTTCCCCTCTCTGGGGAACCCCTATCTCATCCCCCCTCCTCCTGCTTCTATGAGGGTGTTCTACCAACCAGCCACACACTCCTGCCTGCATTGAATCTGTAGAATGCTTTCAGCAAGATGGCCATTTTTAGTAAATTAATCCTGCCAATCCATGAGCATGGGAAGTCTTTTCATCTTCTGAGATCTTCTTCAATTTCTTCACAGACTTGAAGTTCTTATCATATAGATCTTTCACTTGCTTGGTTACAGTATTTTTTATTATTGGTGACTATTGTGAAAGGTGTCCTTTCCCTAATATCTTCCTTAGCCTGTTTATCCTTTGAGTAGAGGAAGGCTACTAATTTGTTTGAGTTAATTTTATATCCAGCCACTTTGCTGAAGTTGTTTATCATGTTTAGGAGCTCTCTGGTGGAATTTTTGGGGTCACTCAAGAATATGATCATATCATCTGCAAATAGTGATATTTTGACTTCTTCCATTCCAATTTGTAATCCTTTGATCTCCTTTTGTTGTCTAATTGTTCTTGCTGGAACTTCAAGTACTATATTGAATACATAGGGAGAAAATGGGCTGCCTTGTCTAGTCCCTGAATTTAGTGGGACAAAGCAAATACTTGTGGAACATGCTACTGCTTTCCTCCTACTTCAGATCTCTCAGCAAGCACATTCCTTTTCCTAAGTGTTGTCTCCCAGTTCCTAGGCACACATTCTGTTCAGGACCTCTGCCATACCTGACAGGATCTCAAATGAATCCCCTACCAAGTAATTTAGAGCCCCCACCATCTAAGAACTAGATGTACCTAAGAACTAGAGAGGGCCAGAGAAACCAATAAAGAAAAACACACTGAACAAAGAAAAAGCAAATATCAGTATCTAGAATTACAGTCACCATATACCTAGATGCCAGCATAAAAACAATCAATAATATCTAAGACAATATTTATCCATTGAGCAAAGTTGAGCAAGCTTATATACAATATTCCCTGAGAAATACAACAGAGCTACGGTATGAAACAAGGGTCTTAAATTAGCCTTTGTGAATATGTTAGAGAGTTTTAAAGAGGAAATGAATAAATGGCTTAAAGACATCTATGAAAACAAAAAGAAGCAATGGAAAGAAGTGAATATGATATTTGAATATCTGAAAGGAAAAACATATTCAATTTAAAATGAGAAAAAAATGAAGGGAAATCTGGAAATGGAAATTTTCAGAACTTAAATAGGAAGCTCACAGACAAGCCTCACCAATGGGATATAACAAATGAAAGAGAGAATCTCAGATGCTCAAGAAAAGATAAAAGAAATGGATACCTCAGTTGAAGAAAACATTAAATCTAAAATATTCCAGGTACAAAATACCTGGGAGATCTAGGACACTATGTAAAGAACAAAGCTAAGAATAATAGGACTAGAGAAAGGAGAAGAAACACTGATAAAAGGTCCAGAAAATATTTTCAATATAATAGAAAAAAATTTCCCTAACCTAAAGAAGGAGATGCCTATTAAGTTACAACTTGTGTATAGGACAACAGATATGCTATACCAGAAAAGTAACAATCAAAATACATGTAATAATCTAAACACTGAACATACAGAACAACAACAAAAAGAATAATAAAATGTATAAGGAGAAAAGATCAAGTAACATATAAAGACAGACCTATTAAAATAAGACCTGAGTTTTCAGTGGAGACTTTAAAGGCCAGAAGGGCCTGAACATATGAGCTGTAGACCTTAAGAGACTACAGATGCCATCCCAGACTTAAATACCCAGCAAAACTTTCAATTGCAACAGATGGAGAAGATCTTCCATGATAACAGCCAGTTTAAGCCATGTGTTTCAACAAATCAAGCTCTACAGAAGATACTAGAAGGAAAATGTCAACCATAAGAGGTTAACTATACCCAAGAATAAATAATACAAGATCAAAAGAGGGGACCACAACAACAAAATAGCAGGAATCAAAACACTTATCATTGATAACCCTCAACATCAGTTTTCTTAATTCCCTAATAATAGACATAGACTAACAGAATGAGTGTGAAAACAGGATACATCATTCTGTTGAATCCAAGAAAAATATCCTTAAAATAAAGGGTAGACAACACCTCAGGGTAAAGGGTTGGTGCCTAAGAAGAAAGCTGATTTAGCCATTATAATATTTGAGAAGATAGGCTTGAAGCCAAAGCAAATCAAAAGATATAAGGAAAGACACTACATACTTATCAAAGAAAAAATCCATCAAGAGGATATTGCAATTCTTAACATCTATGCATCAAACAAAACAGCACCCAAGCTCACAAAAGAAGCAATACTACAGCTTAAATCATGTACTATACTGACCTTCACATACTGATAATAAGTGACTTCAATGCCACAAGGAGACAGGTGTTCCAGACAAAAATTAAAAAGAGAAATGCTGGAGCTAACTGATGTCACAAACCAAATAGATCAAATATTTACGTGACATTTCATGCAAACACAAAAGAATGTACCCTCTTCCTTGTACTTCATGAGACTTTCTTCAAAATTGACAAAAATACTCAGTCACAAAGAAAGGCTCATCAGATATAAGAAAATTGAAATAGCACCCTGAATCTGACCACCACAGATTAAAGGTGGATATCAACAACAGCAGAAACAACAGAATGCTTACAAATACATGGAAACTGAACAGCTGGATACATAATAAAAAATGAGCCAGGGCAGAAATTAAGAGAGGAGTTAAAGATTTTCTAGGATTGAATAGAAAAGAAAGTATAACACACCCAAAGTTATGGGATACAATGAAGGTGGTTCTGAGAGATAACTTCATAACACTAAATGCCTACATAAAAACAAACAAACACATCTCAAAATAACAACAACAAAAACAACAATATAACTGGAGATATATCATGCAAGTAAGTTGACAGCACAGCTCAAAGTTCTAGAACCAAAAGAAATCAACCCTCAAAAGTGGAGGTGGCAAAAATAATCAAATTCAAGTTTGAAATTAATAAAAACAAACAAACAAAACAATACAAAGAATCAATAAGACAAAGAGTTATTTCTTTGAGAAAACCATTAAGATAGAGAAGCCCTGATCAAAACTAAGTGAAAGGAATAAAAATCCAAATAAACCAAATTAGAGATAAAAAGATTGTAAAATGACAGATACATAGAAAATCCAGAGAATCTTAAGAACATACTTTAAAAACCAGTAGTCTGTTGTGTAAATGAACCACATTTTCTTTACTCATTTCTTCCATTGAGGGATATCTGAGTTGTTTCCAGCTTCTGGCTATTACAAATAAGACTGCTATGAATATGGTGGAGCATGTGTCCTTTTGGTATGGTGGGACGTCATTTGAGTATATGCCCAAGAGTGGTATAGCTGGGTCTTCAGGTAGAAGTATTTCCAGTTTTCTGAGGAATGGTTGAGAGTGGTTGTATCAGTTTGCAGTCGCACCAGCAATGAACTCTTTCTCCACATCTTCACCAACATGTGCTGTCACTTGAGTTTTTGATCTTAGTCATTTTGATTGATATGAAGTGGAATCTCAGTGTCATTTTGATTTGCATTTCTCTGATGAGTAAAGACTTTGAACATTTAAGTGCTTCTCAGCCATTTGAAATACTATTCAGGTATTAAAAACAAGGACATCATGCATTTTGCAGGCAAATGGATGGAACTAAAAAATATCATTCTGAGTGAGGCAACTCAGACCCAAAAGGACATACATGGTATGTACTCACTGATAAGTGGGTATTAGCTAGAATGTACTGAGTACCCATGACCACAACCACAGACTATAAATAAATATAACAAGAAGGAAGGTCCAAGTGAGCATGTTTTAGTCACACTTAGAAAGGGGAAGAAAAAAATTACAGGAGGCAGAGGGAGGAAGGGATCTAAATTGGAGAGGGGAAGGGGTGGGGAAAGGGGGAACAGGATCAGATATAGGGGCAGGAGCGAAGCCCAAGAGAATGAATGGAAAAAAGTAGCCTCAGGAGGTAAGAGATGGGGGGATCCTCTAGAAAGTACCAGAGACCAAGGAGGTAAGAGACTCTCAGAACTCGTTGGGGGTGATCTTATCCAAAATGCCCAACATTAGAAAGAGGGAACACAAAGAGTCTACCTCCAGTAGATAGACAGGGTCTTAAGTGGAGCGACCGGGCTACTAACCCATAGTCAAAATTTCTGACCCAGAATTGTTCCTGTTTAAAAGAACTCCAGCTCAAAGGGAGGCCCCAAGGCCTGAAACTATTGAGGAAGTTATGGAGTGCTCATAAAAAGGGATTTATCACGACTGCCCTCTGAAAGACCCAACTAGCAGCTGAAAGAGTCAGATGCAGATATTTACATCCAACCAATGAACAGAAGTTGCTGACCCCTGTGGTTGAGTTAGGGAAAAGCTGGAAGAAGCTGAGGAGGAGGCCAACCCTGCAGGAGTAGCAGTCTCAACTAACTTGGACAACTAAGACCTATCAGACACTGGGCTACCAACCAGGTAGCATATACCAGCTGATGTGAGGCCCCCAACACATATGCAGCAGAAGACTGCCAGGTCTGGACTCACAGAAGATCCACCTAACCTTCACCCTCAATAGACTGGAGGCCCCAGGGAGAGGGGAGGTTTGGAGGAGTCAGGGTGTGGGGACAACCTGGTGGAGAGGGGGGAGGAGGTATGAGATGTGGAACAGTCAGAGTGTGAACTGGTAAGGGGATAAAATCTGGATTGTAAAAAAAAAAAAAAGTTTAAGTAACATTTAAAAAATAAAAATGAAAAAATAAAAGAACTCCAGGGATAAATATAAAGAAGAGATTGAAGGAAAAGCAGTCCAACTTGGGATGCATCTTATGGCAGGAGTGGGAGGGGCACTAAGGCCTGACACTATTACTGATGCTATGATGTGTGTACAGATGGAAGGCTCAAATGGTTGTCCTCTGAGATGCCCTACAGGAAGTAGGTAGTGAGGTTGAACTTGGAGGAGGGGAGCTATAATCAGAATATTTTATATGAAAAGAAATCTACAAAAGAAAAGGGAGCATAAAAGAAAGGTAAGCCAGGAGGGTTTGAAGATCAAGGCCAGCCTTGGTTATATGGTATGCTCAAGACCATTGTGTTGTGAGTCCTGTCTAAGGCTACTTATGTTAATTGTGTCCCCAAATTTGCCTGGGAACCCAGAACATTGGAGCTGGTAGCAATCAGGTGCTGCTGCAATCAGGTCGATTTGAGCAGGATTAATTGGCAACTGCAACACCATTGTTGACTGTGTTATATCAGAACTTAAAATAAAATAATATTAATAATCATGCTAGTAATACGCAAGATCAGTTTGGAAATAGTCACAACTTTCTAAGGCTTCTTAAATTCCATGTTAATATCAACTTTGGGAAAACATAAACTTTCCGAAATGCATTTCAAACTGTGTGGAGAAGCAAAGAAGTCACTTAAACATGAATGTGATGTTCCAGGCATCAGATCAATTGTAGGAAGAAGTTTATCACAAATTGAAGTTTATCATCTGTTCAGAGGAGGAGAGAAAGATGGAGAGAGGATTGTAATATGAGGTGACCAAGAGGGGGCATTGAACAGGATGTAAAATGATGTAAAATGAATTAAAAAAATTCTTTTCTATTTATTCTTTTTTCTTTTTTCTTTCTTTTCCTTTTTTTCTTCTCTCTCTCTCTGTCTCTCTCTCTGTCTCTCTCTCTCTCTTTCTCTCTTTCTCTCTCTTTTAGTTTTTTGAGACAGGGTTTCTCTGTTGTTGACCTGGTATCCTGGAACTCACTCTGTAAGACCAGGCTGGCCTCAAACTCAGAAATTCATCTGCCTCTGTCTCCCAAGTACTGGGATTAAAGGCATGCACCACCACTGCCTGGTTCTTCCTTTCTCTCTTTCTTTCTTTTCTTTTTTCTTTCTCTCTCTCTTTCTTTCTCTCTCTCTTTCTATCTCTCTTTCTTTCTTCCTTTCTTTCTTTCTTTCTTGTTATTCTTTTATTGTTTTACAGTTCAGCCATTGCTATCCTCCCTATCCCCGCTCCCACAGGTCCTCATCCCATTCTTCCCGACTTCAGTCCAATGGTTGAGTGTAAGTATCTGCCTCTGTCTCAGCCAGCTGCTTGTTGGACCTCTCAGAGGATAACCATGCTATATGCTTCTGTCTGTAAGCATCCATAGCATTAGAAATAGTGCCAGGCCTTTGAGCCTCCCCTTGAGATGGATCCCAAGTTGGGCCAGTCACTGGACCTCCTTTCCCTTAGTCTCTTCTCTATTTTTGTCTTTGAAGTTCTTTTAGACAGGAATAGTTCTGGGTCAGAATTTGTGACTCTGGAATGGCACCCACATCCCTCCACTTGATGCCCTGTCTTTCTACTGGAGGTAAGCTCTATGAGTTTTTTCTCTGCACTGTTGGGCATTTCATCTAAGGTCCCTTCCTTGGAGTCTTGAGAGTCTCTAACTTCTCAAGTCTCTGGTAATTTCTATTTAAAAAACAAAACAAAACAAAACAAAAACAAAGCAGGCTATGTAAGCCATAGGGGAGCAAGCCAGGAAACAGCACCACTCCATGGCCTCTATATTAGCTCCTAGCTCCAGATTCCTGCCCTGCTTGAGTTCCTACCTTGACTTTCCTCAATGGTGGACTATGACCTATGCTTGTAAGTACATCTTTTCCTCCCCCACCCCCCAAAAAACTATCATTAGCAAGAAACACCTTGGCAGATAACAGTGTTCGTTTGGCTTACACTCCCAAGTCATGACTCATCACTGTGGATGTTATGACAGAAAGTCAAGCAGGAGCTGAAGTAGAAACCATGAGGAATATTAATTTGCTAGTAATTTGCTCACTGAATTCTTCTGTGGCCTAAGGCCACTAGCAAAGAGATGGCACCATCCAAGTAGGCTGAGCCCTTCAACCTCAATTTACAATCAAGAAATCTTTCATAGTCATGGCACAAACCAATCTGATCCAGAAAATTCCTTGGCGGAGTTTCCCTCCCCCCCACCCCCCGAGTATCTCTAGGTTGCATCAAGCCAAAGTAAAGGGCAGTTAGCAAAATGTTTGATGTCATATTTCATCTTAATCAACAATCTTCTATCTACTATCTTTAATATCAGTTTCTAGTTTCAAGGTACCTCATTGTCTTCAAAGTATAGAGTGGAAAGAAATTCAGTGAGTATTGTATGTAAAGTTTTCTTCAGAGTAAGATTAGAGGAAAATAATAACAGAAAGAATTTTGAGATTCAAGTCATACAATTATTGTATAGAAACTAATTCATTTGAGCTGTAGATGTTAAAAATTGCAAATGAATTTGCAAATAATTCACAACAATATTTACTAATATTCAAGAAAAAGTTCTGACTCTAAAGCAAGAAGAAAGTCCTGTAGCTGCTGTGTAGACAATTCCATTGTAAGCTGCGGAAATAAATGTTTACTAATGTCTTCTGACACTTGACAACTGGACATGTCAGTGTGATCCAGTAAATACACAGTTTGATTGAATGGTATGACCTTTACTTCTTAGGTAGAAAGGAGTATAATTTCATAACTGATTAACCGGTGTCAAGCCCAAATGGACTGAAATACTACCTACCTTTTTGGACTTGATGGAGTTTCTTCAACAACAAATGAATGATTTTGTCTTAATAAAGGTTGTTTGATAATAATGACTTATAAATTGACAATAATCTGCTCAGCAAAATTCTAAGACTCAAGGGGCCAGTCGTTGAGATGTGAAATTAGAGCAAAGTTATTTGTCCTTCCTTTGTCAGAAAGGTCAAATGTCTCAGAACACTTAAATTAGAGAGAAAAGGGGTGGGAGGAAGTCTCACAACACTACTTCAGCCATTGAAATGGCTCTGGAATCTTCCATCAACTTCCAGAATTAGTTTGCAAGTGTTGCCAGCTTTCTTTCAGTCTGCAACCAGCATGGAGCAGACCCCCTGCTGTGGAAGAAGGGTAGAGAGACCAACAGTTATTATAGCAGTAGCCATAAGTTTATTGCTTATTGGTACTAAACTTAAATCTTAGTAATTTTGAATTACTGAGTTAGCTTAGATTTATGGAGATGTGCAATCATTTAGAATGGCGTTCATTTCGGAAGGGTACATTATCTAAACCAATTTTCTTCTCCTGATACAATTGCAATACCACAGTTACGGTTGCATCAGCATTTCTATTATAAAGTCCTATTTTCAAGGTTTTATAATTTGACCATAAAAATTCTCTCCTTGTAGAAACTTGGCAAACAAGATCTGAGGCTCAGAACCGAGTTATTATTTTTTTTTTAGTGAAATTAAAAACACACACATACATGTTTGATCTATTCAGCCAGTTAACTTTGGAAACAGCAATAAAAAATAAAAGTATTACTAAACCACATTAAGAGTGATGGAAAGTTGTAGGGAAAAGACTCAAAACTCTAAGTTGATTGAAATTGTCAAGTTTTATCATTTTCATGCTAACTTTCTGTGAGAAATAAGAACGATGATTTTTAGATGAGCATATTGACACACTTAGAATCTCAGTACTCGGGATGCTAAGGCAAGACAGAATGATTGCCACTTGTTCAATGCCAGCCTCTTTTACATAGTGATTTCTGAGCCAGGATGGGCCACAGTGAAAAGAAAACCAAATGTGAGACATTTAGTAATCGAAATGAAAAGAATGAACTTTCAAAACATTCTATGCATATGTAATATTAATTATTTAATTAGTGCTTTCTCCTTCCATGTTATCAATCCACTGTCCACACCACTAAGATTTGCTATATATACAGAGGGTTTCTGAAATATATAAAAGAAATTCCTGGAGCAAGCTGTCTCTTATGTAGAAAATAAAACTATTTGTTGTTTGTTTCATTTTAGTAGGTTTTATATTTCCCATTCATAGTTATAGACAGTGGCCATTGGCCTTTACAATGTTTGGAGCAAGTGGCTCTGATTGGAATTGACCACCTTGAAAATATAACTACCGCCCTCTTGTGGTGGATGGAGATTATGCACATTGCGTGCAGAAGTGCTGAGATTCTGCCTTTGTAAGACAAAGTAGCATGAATATTTTTTTCTGATTAGAGAAAATATAAAATAAGCAACAGTGTTGAGGAAAGACCCTGAATTATCCACTGTGAGAGAAGAATGACATTCCTCGTTGTTTAATTATGGGAAATGGCGAGGAACACAGACACTGATGACAGGCGTCCTAAGGATCAACTTAACGCAGTTTCCTTCATGCTTGGTAAACAAACAAGGTACCAAATTCTCTCATGAATGGAATTTGAAATAATAATAGAAATTGCATCCAGAAATATGGCTTGGTAGCAGAGCTCTTTCTGAGCACATGCAAAACCCTTGCTTCAACCCCAAGGGCTAGTCTTTTTTTTTTCCCCCACCATTCAGAGGATTATTGTAATGATTATATGAGATAATTCATATATTCTGGCTCATGGTAAGTATGTGGAATGATTTGCTGTCACTGAGGTGCTTTACCTGCTGTCCAATTCTGAAGACAATATTTTCATGAAGTCATTAATGACTACACTTTTTAAGTCTTTTGTTGGTAAAGCTAGAGAGAATGCTCCACTATCAAGATTATTTGTTTCCACAAATGCCCTGGCTTCAATTCCTAGCACCCACTTGCTACCTCACAAATATCCTTAACTCTACAGACACCAGATAAGGATATGGTACACATGCATACATACCACCAAATCATGTATACTCACAAAATTAAAATATACATCTAAAATAAAAAAATATAAAAATGTTTGAAGCCATAAAAGACTGACTTCTTTAAAGATTTTGCTTATGTTGTTGAAATATTTTGTGATATGGGGCCTCTGCCACTGAAATTTGTATCCCTCAGCTTTTTGTTGGTGGTGTCTCATTTGTATATCTGTTCTTGTTTATTTTTTAAGATGAGCCCTACTGTGTAGCTTAGTATACTGATTCACGACATACCTCAAGCTGGTTTAAAGTTCATAATGGCTCTACATTGCTCCTCCCCCTCCCCCTATCTACTGCTAGGATTAAAAATATATTTCCTTCTAGATGGAAGTGATTTCCATTTAACATTTTAATTTTGAAATGGTTAAATAAGGACTTAGCAATTAAGAACATTGGCTGCTCTTGCAGAAGACCTGGATTTAATGCTCAGAACCCATGCTCACAACCAATGTTAAATCCAGGTCCAGGGGATTGGATACCTTCTTACGACCTCTGAATGCATTGCATACCTGTGGTGCAGAGACATGCAGGCAAAACAGCCATACATGTACTAAAATAAGATCAATAAGTACAAAAGCTAAAATATGCTCCCCCCTTTTCCAAGACAAGTTTTCTCTGTGTGTAGCTTTTGCTGTCCTGGAACTCATTCTGTAGACCAGGATGGCCTTGAAATCACAGAGATCTGCCTGCCTCTGCCTCCCAAGAACTAGGATTAGCACGTGCCACCACTGCCCGACAAGCCCAATTTCTTAAAGAAAGAGAATCTATTTTTCGTACTATGTAATTACAGAACATTCAGCAACACTTATCTTCAAAACATTTTGAAATGCTCCTCTTATTATATATGGACATATAACTTAGAAGCAGGATGCCTCAAGGGAAGCGCGGTGTTTACCTGGTATGAGTAACATGAATCATTCAGACTCTTTACAATGAGGTGCACAGCACATTAGATTTGAAGTAGTTCGTTGGGTGCTCTTCTTGCACATATCACCCCTTTGTTATGTGAAGCTAGAAAAGGTTCTGAGTATTTAAGTGTGTCTGTTTTCTGCTTCCTTAGAATTGAAAAATGAATGTGGTATCACCAGTGTGACCCCAATGCTCAGGAGATGCCAAACATTACTGTTAGTGCCATTGCTTTTGACGTTAGCTTGGTTCTAAGGATTATATGGGATAACTCATTACATAGGCTAATTAGTGGATAAGCTCTATAAGCTTACCTAGAGCTGTAATTATAAGAAATGTGTAAATAGGATACTTTTTTTTTTTTAGAACACATTCACATCAGACACAGAGCCCTGTCTTCCAGTGTCAATTACTATTAAGTATATTATAGATTACCAGGCTTACTGAAAAAAAAATCCACAGGTAGATGAATTATAAAATCTATATAAGTTTAGGAAAAAAAATAATTTTCTGAGCCATATCACATTCAGAGCCCGGGAAGAGTTCCATGTAGAACTAAGCTAAATGTGTTAAAATTTCTGTGAAATATAGGATGACTAAAGAGGAAGGCATTTTTTTTTGAGTTAATTCTGAAATACTGTTTTTTTCCACCTACTGTTCAATTTATCTACGAGTTAAGGAGTGAACTACAACTGAGTGGCTAAGCTGAATGCAAGGGAATAAAAATCTAAAAGAGGTTAATGTTGATTATCCCGTGCTTGGTATGCCATTAGGATCTAAACCTTGTGGTTTTTCAGAGCTAGAATGACACACTGCCAGCAGGTTGATGCAGAATCCTAAAGTGATCCATGTTAAGGAGCAATGGAAGCTGGACAGACAGCCCAAAGCTTGAGGACTGCATTAGCCCTGGAAGTTACCTCTTTCCAGTCTCAGGTGCTGAATAACCCAAAAGCACGAACTCAACACTTTTCTTTTATTAACTGTCTTTTTATATTCAGAATAAATGATTGTGCTTGGCTACAATTATCTGACCTGGTAATTGTGCCTTAAGAAAAGCTCCAGTTGAGAGCTCCTAAATTATTTGCTTACAATTGCATTCTAACTGTTTAATAAGATGTCTGGTGATCTCTCAATCAGAAAGTTTCTCATTAGACACTGATTATTGACATCTTCAAGAATTATTATTCAAAAAACTTTCTTCATGAAGTTATTAATAAGTAAGAATGAAATATATATCAAATTCTGTCCTCCATGTGCCAGACATTATTTTAATGACTAGAAATTTTAATTCATTTATAAAGCTCTCTGAGTAAGATTTTTATCACTCCTTATCCTGATAGGAAAACTGAAGTCAAAAGATGGGAAGAGTTCCCACAAGAAGGGTAAGGAATTGAATCCCATTCCAGGGTCTATTTATTCCCATTAGTCTGTCCTAGAATTGTGAATTATTTGATATGGTCAGATTTTTTGATAGTGTAGTTTCATGAAAGTAATCTTTTCTAGAATGGGGCTCAGGATTAATGAGCATTAATAGTGAGGAGTAATAATATAGATAGGTGAGTCCTGTTTTATGCTCAGTCAGGTACCAATTAAGACTTTAAGGTATATGAGTGAAGACACATGCATGTGCATGTGTGTGAGCACATGTGCGTGAATGTATACACACACACATATACAGAGGAAAAGAGATATGAAAGTAAGACAGTCAAGAGACTGAAGTTCATCAAATTTTTTTTTATATGTTTGAAGACCCACAGCATGTCTGTGCCTGTTTACCCATCCATATTGCTGCAGAAAAAAAGCTTACAGAATGTAATCCTGAGGACTAGAGAAGTTTGTGGAAAGGTAGGAGTGTGTTCAGAAACAAAGAATCAGAAGAACATTTCAAATATTCTGTATCTCTTTCTTGTCCCTTCTCCGTTTGTGTGCATTCCACTCCATTTATCCTGGTTCTGTTGTAACAGATGCCAATGGAGCTCTTGACACCAAGAATGCCAGATCCATCACTAGCCTGTTGCCAAACTGGGAGGGGAGAGAGGGAGCAACAATATGTTTTGTTTGCATCAGTTCACTTATTTTAATGGAGAGATTCATTTGAATAACATTTGGACAAAAGAGTTAATAATAGTAGCTGAGATTTGAAAGCCAGATTGGATTAATGAGCAACTGACCCAAATATTCACCCTGAATAAAAACTGAATGACATTAGAATAATTTGGAAAGCACAGAGTAGTCTGTCAATTAAACCTTTCTCCTACATGTTCCCTGCTACCTCTCCTGCCACATACATTCAACACAATACTCAAGTGGCCTACCTTTGTTTTACCTGAGAGTTATTTTAGATTGACATTATAACTGTGAACTATAACCAGTGATTGTGAGTTTAGCTAGAAATCTATTTTTTTCACAAATAGGTTGTAAATACTACTATCTTCATATGTATGCAGATTAATAATTCACAATGGCATTAGAAACAATTATGCTTTAAAGAATATCTACAACTATTAAAGTGCTACATAATTGCATGTTGCGGGGCACAAATAGTGAGAGAAAAGGAAAAAGACTGGAAGAAAAATGCTTACAAAACCAAACCTTTACATAGATTTAGATGAAATCAGTGCCCAGGCTCAAATTAAGTCATTACAAACATTACTGTCTCTACTTATTGTTCCCCTTGAAAGAATAAAAAATAACCAATATTTTGCTTCTCTTATTTCAGGGTAGTCTTGTGACTACTTAATTCTACCCAGACTTATATATAAGGAATATTTATGGAGGCCATTTTCTTTTATACACAATCATGTTTGTGAGACTTGACTACAGTGTTATACACAGTAATAAATTACTCATTCAGAATCTCATGTATAGGAATATATTAACAGTTATTTCTCCATATTAATGTGGAAGAAAAGTTTACTTTTGTAAATGCATGACTATTATATAAATAGTTGGCTATGAATATTTTGAATGTGATTCTAGAAAAACATATGTGGATTTTCCTGAGTTCTCGAAACTTTTCAAAGGCATTGCTCTTACCTGAAGCTGTACTTGGCAAAGACTTGTAAGTCATCGCTCCTCAGAATGCACTTTATATATAATTGCCTTTGAGTTAATTTATAAAGATTTGTCAAAATCACAAAGCCTTCTCAGATACATTTCTACTGTATTCCAAATTTATTCCTTACTCTTGGGAAAAAAAAACTAGTCTTACTTAATATAAAAATTTCCAGTTATAACCTCTTCTCTTCAATGTAAAAAACTAAGAAAACAAAACAGTATTTCACTGTTAGATTGTTCCTGTTGTTTGCCCTCCAAAATTTTACAATTAATTTCTATTTAGCTTTATGTGTCCTTGAGGAGATACTATTTTATTTCTTCTCTTTTTATGTGGATGTGTATTTGCTTGTTTGTGTGGATGTTCATGTATGTTGATGCACCTGTGTGTGGAGCCATTCCTCTCTCTCTCTCTCTCTCTCTCTCTCTCTCTCTCTCTCTCTCTCTCTCTCTCTCTGTATGTATTTGTGCATGTAGAGACCACAGGACAACCTCATCTGTTATTCCTCAGGCCATCTATACACAGATTTGTAAAGAATAGATTTATTGCAAAATCCATTGTTGAAAATTATTGTAAAAATATTGTAAAAATAGATTTATTGTTTTAACACAAAGTCTTTCTTTAGCTTGGCCCTTTATAGTAATCTAGACTTGCTGGCCAGTGGGTCCCAGGAATTTGCCTGTCTACTTCAGGAGTGCTATGAATTCAAGCTGAACTAATCGTTCTACTTAATATTTGTTTTCACTTTTTATTTTTTTAGATTACTGTATAATTGCATCAAACTCCCACCTTTTCTTCTTTGAACCCTCTCACACACCCATTATTGCTCACTTTCTAGTTCATGGCATCTCTTTTGATTGATTTATGATATGTGTATATATCAACAACAGTATACAATAAATATGACTAGCTGAGGCTCTATAATGTTACTTGTATGTATCTTTACAGGGCTGACCATTTGGTATTGGATAGCTAATGGTGTATTCTTCTTTGAGGAAGACTATTCATCCTATAATCATTATTTCCAAGGTGCCTGTAATTCCTTGAATAGAGTTGAGGTCTCCTGGATTTCACCTGTCTATACTAGCATATCTCTTGGTGTCCTCCACTGAACATCTCATTTCCACTTTCCTATTGTGTGTCTGTCATTAAGTTAATTATCTATGAATGACATGTTTTACTTTCAAATGGAAATAATGTAGCCAACTGAAAAGCCATGCCTGACAACACTAATTAATACATTAGTAATCAATAGGATTAATTATATACTGTTTCCTTACACATTTGAGTTTGAAACAAAAAAGAAACAATTTCAAATACTGCACCAAAACCACAAACCAGAATCACAACCGGATTTCTTTCCAACCTCTGTCTTCTTCATTATTTTCACAGAGTGGATTTTGCACCCACCAAATGTGAAGCATGAAAATGAGGAAAACAGACTAACAAAATAAAAGATGCCTAGAGCAATAAATGGAGTTTAATTCTTTGAAGGATGACTTTCTGAGATCCAGCAACATCAACAAAACTGTTACTGAGTAAGTGAATGTCCACAGTGGGCACAGACTGTTCTGCACCATCTCTCTAACTTTCAGAGCACTGCTCAGGGCTGCAGCAGGGTAATCCTAGTAGATTGGTTCTAGTCATGGTCCCTCTGCCTTGTCCATTATTCATCACCACCACCTCCTCCTCTTCTTCCTCCTCCTCCTCTCCTTTCCCTCTTCTTCCTCCTCCTCCTCCTCTTCCTTTTCTTCTTTCTTCTCTCTCCCCTCTTCTCTTTTCAAAAGACATCTGCCCTAGCTCTTTGCTTTTGGATGTTCAATAGCCACATGAATACAATTTGCTGAGATTTTTTTCCATATTCACTTATATTTATTGCCTTATGCCACCAAAGCATTATGATACAAAGGAATTATGTAAAATAATGACTGCAAACATACTGGCATGCTCAAAATAAGAGAGAAAAATAAATGAAGGCCACTATATTGTTAACTGAAAGTGAAAAACATTTGTACTCTAAACACAACTTGGGCCAAATCATATTCAACCAACACTTGTCCCTTCCCTGTATGTTATTGCTTATCCACTGTCCCTAGATTTTACTTATCTATCACCCCTCACTCTCTTCTTCCTTAATGATGCTTCTCTGTTAAGACTACTAAATAGAATCGCTGGAAATTTTGTTTGTTCCTAAGCTATCCAACTTCTTGATTGTGTCTGGAAAACCATTACTAGTAAATCTTTTCTCTTCTTTCTAACTCTTCCTTCAGTATTGATCCACACTAACCTCATGACAACTAATATTGGAAAAAAAATATTTCTTACTCTAGGAATGTCTTTCTTACCTACTACACTCTCTTATTCATTGTGCATCCACGTACTTACAGACTTCCTGTCACTTCCTCTAGTTTATCCTACAGTCCAATGTCCATCTAAGTACTTGCCACAGAATTCAAAATGCTGTTTGAGACCTTCATTGAAAGTATTATGCAGAGCAGATGGAATTTCCAATGCATCAGAGCATATGCATCAGGCAGTAATATGGACCAAATGTCCACTTTGAAGAAACCAGCAGAGGGTAAAGAAGGCATCAAAGTTAGTGCTGTCTGTCTTTGAAGAACATCATTCATTCATCAATTTAATTTTCATTTAATTATTTTAGGTATAATTTCTGTAGGCCTGTTCATTCTTTTTGTCCACTACAGTCTTAGAGCTAATGCATCCTAAGCTATCCCTTTCAAAAGAGGGGAAAATTATTTATTAAGGTTCTGTCCAAAGGGTAAACAAAATTAACTTCATTCCCGACTCTTAGCCCTGGGAGGCTGTAACATATGGAATAAAAGGAAACTGACCGATACTATCTGATTGCAGAAAATCTGACAACAATTAGGTAACAACAAAAATACCTGGATACTGTTTTTGATGCAACCTCAATTATGCTGAGTAAAGGCTAGAATCTGGAAGAAAGCAATATGAAACATACATATTAATAAACAATTCCACTCACACAGAAGAGCTAGCACTAAGGTCTTTATTTAAAAAATTATACTTAACTATAGGAAAAATTTCAAAGGTTATCATTATAAAAATATGTTACTACAACAAAGCTAGTTTCTGCTACAGAAGAACACTATACATAGAAGATTGCAGAAGGTATGGCTTTTGGAGAACAATCACTGACTTCACATTTATTCAATAAAAGAAAGAAAAGAAAATTTATGTCAGTTCTAAGTATTAAAGCTAGTGTAGAGACCTGACACTTTTGGTTGTATATAAAGGACTAAAATATCATCACAATCTTCAGAATACCTTTGCATTAGAGTTTATCAGTTAGTTTCTTTTATGTAACAAGCCAACCCAAAACAGTGCCTTAAATCTCCCACAACTTACTGAGTTCCTCTTCCTGGGGAGGTCTTCACATCTGGCTAAACTATACTTATACTAATTTGACCTGGTTACTTCATGAATCTGTAGGCAACTGGTATACTTTGTAAGGCTCAAGGGTCACAAAAGTCTCTCTTACCTCTGTGACAGTTGGTTGTCAATCATAAAGGCAATAAGGTGCATGTCTTTTATCAGAATAGCTTGGTAGTCCATAATACATTTTTTCTCTGTCAAATTAAGAGATAAAATATTCTGAAAACCCTCTTTCTCTCCGTATTTGGACCTAGAACAAGCTCAGTGTCATCAGTTTCCACTGAGCAGGACCATAATCAAAGACTCCATAAATTAAATTGTCAGGCAACTGCTTTTTCACTGTTTGAGAAGAGCCTTAAAATACTGGAGATTTTTTTTGGCAGTGTACACTATATTGAGTAATGAAAGATTAGATGTTCAAGATTATATCATACAAGGAAAAGTAAAAAAAAATATATTTACAAAGTTACTTGCCTATAGTAAGAAAAATACACAGTAACATAACTTTTTACTTAATACTCTGTGATTTATAAGCCGTTATCTTCACCTTTGTAACAACATAAACGAACACTAAACTATCCTTTAAGGCTTTGTGATTGCTAATGTTGTAAAAGTGAGGATCACTGTTTGTAAATCAGAATATTAAGGAAAATAAGATGGAGTCACTATCTTTGATTGATAATGTGTCATAACCACTTCACTGAGGTAAAGAATTTATACATGCATAGAATATACTATTTTCTGACTTTGATATTGAGCTTAAACTTGTAGAAAATGCAAAACTTCTTTCCATAATAGATTATCCAGTCTGAAGGATGAGATGTATCACAACATAATGAGATAAGAAATTATTCTTCTTCAATGACGGTATCATAAAAAGCAAGGTCTTGACATAGAAATTAATTGAAGGGGATTATACCTATTGATTTTAAATTCAAAAATATTATATGATCATTATTTATTCCAATTAAATGCCAATGTTCATATGAGTATTATATTCTACTGCACAGAAAGTTTTTCTAGGTACCTTCACTTTGTAAAACACACAAAAAAGTTCAAAGTCCATGTCCTTAAAAGTGATGCTTTAAACCTTCCCAAGATTTGTAAAGACAATGGATATAAGAATAGCTCAGTATGCAGCTTTGTACAATTCTGTAGATACCTTTGGTACATGCTTATGACTTCAATAAATCCTGACACAAAAGTGAAGAGTGTTACTCTTGGGACATTGCACCCAGTGTTCTCAAGGCAGATGGAGCATGTGTAGAAGGTTGCTGCCAGAAGACACAGTAGTAATAAGATTTGGATCAGGCAGACAGTTTAACCTAGTGGACCTATCGTTACTAGCTGTGTAATCTCGGGCCTCAATATGCTTATTTGTGCCTGACAATAAAATGAAGATGAAAGCACTGATACTTTATCCATAACATCGGGATAAAAGTTAAACGAGTTTATGACTACAAAATACTTAGTAAGTCTCAAATAGAAGTCTGGAATTATTTTCCAATTTATAAACCAACAGGGAGAGGAGGTAAGAGGTTTATGACAGAACAAAAGACTAACATTTTCAAAAATCTTATATTTCAAAGAATGAAAGCAAAGCAAATTGTCAAACATTTTCTATTTGATTTTGCTGTAAATCAACTCTAATTAAAAGCAATGAAACTTTGGTTTCATGATCCCGTTTTTGAAATGTCATGAGTTGGGGACAACGATTGTGCTCATGAAGGTTCTTCCCTTATTTTCATGTTCAATGTTCCACTTTGTGGTTTCTTCTGAATGCTGTAGGATATTTATCACATGCAAAATAATTGCCTTGATAAACTAACTACCAGTGAGCCGTCATTGTCAGAGCTCTGTAAGAAGGCAGTGATTGATGCCTGTCATTAATTCACATCCAGATCACAATGAGGACATTTTGGCAGGCATATGGAGTGTGGGTGAAGTTCTACAAACCTCCTCCACAGAGCGCACTCACTCATAAGCTGCAAATGTCCTTCATGGATGTGAATGTTTGGGAGTTGTCACAAGCACTGGTTCAGATGTTATGCTGTTTTAGATTTATGTTAATCTACCAAGGGTTACTAGAGAAGTTATGAAGTGTCATTCATACATGACTTTGCTAACACCTTCTATCACCCCATCACACATCTTGTCACATCCCACACTGTTCTGGGAATGGCTCTTGTCACTGCCTGATCTTGATAGCCCAAATTATTGTCACATTCCTATTGTAGACTCAACATTCCTTTATTTCTGAGTTGTGCAGTCCATGTCTGGCTGATCTGAACATATATCTTCAAAAGCCTCAAGTCAAATTTGATTGCCATCTGCTGCACATTTGGAAGTGATTTCTGTGATGGAGTGGCCAGACTGACATGTGCTATACCCAAACCTTCATGTCAAAGTGCAGCAGCTAGCTTTAATAAACTTCACTGAGAGGAATTCTTTTAAAGGAACATCACTCTTGCCTACATGTACATAGGCAACTAATTGGCATCTTTGTACTTTTTATCACTTTTGAATTTGTTCTTGGAACTCTTAAATCGTGGAACTTTTCTTTATATAATTTGTGGATAGAGATATGGTAAGGTTTGTTAAATATCATAGAATTATGGAAAGTCTGAAAGACAGAGAAATAAGACATTTAACAATGAAAATGAGATTCTGATTACAGTTGCTGATGAGTTTTACTTCCTCACCACAACACACAAAACTACAATATGTAAATAAATGAATACATAAAATACAAAAATTAATAAATAAATTTTTCCTTGTCATTTAGTCATTTAAGTCTGCAGTTAGACAGAGAAGGGGGAATCTATTGTCTATTTAGATTATTCTAGCTGCTCCATCTTAAACTAAAAATTCTAATTGTAATTCTAATCCCTATAGTCTAAAACTCCTTACATCAGCAGTCAAATACTTGCTAGAGTTTCAGCTCTCTATCAAGTCCTTGGTCCTTTCCATTGCTTTACTTATCTGTATTAGCCCGACAAACTAAAAGACCTAAAAATTTAGTCTCCTATCAACTAATCAGTTTAATTCAGCTATTGCAACTCATGGTAAACTATTCTAAACCCAAGTTCATAGAGAACTCTTCACAATAATGTCTGTTCTCATAAAGTTCCAACTCCTAACATAATTGAGGTGACGGGTTCAAAAATATCAAGAACTATGTTTCAATACGTGTATCTTCCTGAACTCCACCAAAGTGGCTCTTAAAAATTACACTAGGTCATTCCTTAAATCCTCCAATAAAATACTGTTTAATAGATATTACCTTCCAGATTTTATGTGAGGTTCCTTCACTGCTATCTTTTAATTATCCTTTTTGGGTAAAGTCATTATTTCACACACTGTTCTAAGGAGCCTGAACAGATCACGTTGATGAAATAGTTGATTGTGGTGGTTTTGAATATGCTTCGCCTGAGTGGCACTGTTAAGATGTATTCCATTTTTGGAATTGGTGTGGCCTTGTTGGAGTAGGTAGAGCCTTGTTGGAGGAAGTGTGTCACTGTAGAGGCGGGCTTTGAGATCTTCCTCCTAGCTTCCTGATAAGCTGTCTTCTGTTTGCCTTCCAAATAATGTGTACATCTTTCAGCTCCTCTAGAACCATATCTTCCTGGATATCAGTATGCTTCCCACCTTGTTGAAAATGCACTGAACCTCTGAACGTGCAAGCCAGATCTAAATGTTCTTTTAAGACTTGTCTTGGTCATGGCATCTGTTCATATCAGTAAAACCCTAGCTAAGATAGTGCTATAGAGAATTAGGAAAAAGGAATTCCCAGGAATCCCATTATCCACAGAATCCTGAGGGTAATTTATCTCAAACAATACCTTCCTCAACTTCAAGTGATACCACCACCTGCCCCATTTTAAAATTTTCATTGAGATTATACTTGAATGTGATGTATGTTTGCTGCCTGCGCCCTGGACTACTTGCTGTCCAACCCTACTTGCCCTTGGGGGGTGGAGCTGAGGTGATGCGAAGTCAATGACATAGACTCTGGGAGCAGGTGAGAATTGCTGCATCAAGCTCATCTGAACACTGCTGAAAGCTCCTTTAATACCCTCCACCCACACCCCACTGGTCCCAAGAAAGAATCTCTTCTAAACAGCACTTCCCGATTGGCTGGCAATGTCTGTACCAACAATCCTTCATCTCTCTAGCAGTCCTCAATTAGGTCTTCCTACAGAAGATGATTTTGTGGTGCATGGCCCCTGGCACTTACATAGAGGTGGCCCCGCTATCCCTGCTACATGTATTAATATGTACTGAATGTGCAGTCAACTTCATTTCTTGAAACTTCTTCAAATCTTATCATCCAAGTATTAAATTATAGAGTCCTATGTATAGGAACAAAACTTACTTTGCAGAATTTTCAACATTATGCTAAAGAACTATACTTCAAAAACTCAAATATTACTTGAAAGAAGTTGGAGAAATTGGCTTTTAGCCTGAATCCAGCTTCTGTAGCCTGTGCACATAGATATGATGGCATCAGGAATATTTTTACTCTTCTACCAGGTTGGAAAGGTGAATAGATGGTTGATATTCTTTAGGGGAGGAAGTAATTAAAGAGCCATGACTTCCACAGTACGTTCTAATGTATATTTAGCCACTAGCACAACAGAAGAACAAGCATTATGTGGCATTACTGTAATTAGACAGAAGGGCCAAGTAGAGAGATATTACAGAGAAGACAAGAGAAATTCCTGTTGAAATAAAGAGAGCTATATCCTAAAAATAAACATTTAAATTAGCAAAACATTTGGAGAGCAAAACAAAGTACTTGTTCAAAAGTGTGGTCCTCTGCCAAAGTTTATGTAATCATAAACCCAAAATTGATAGATTTGCTTAAAATAAATGCCCTTGAGTGAAATTTGATATAAATGAGTTACATTTTGAATGTATTATAATTAACCTCATTTTATCATGTGTATGACATGTTTTCCCAAAGGATATCAAGACATTTAATAGAACCTAGGAGTAAAGACAAAATAGCATGGTAATTGGATGTAAATGCTTCATTTTCTAAAGTGTCCCTGTGTTGCACCTCACCTTTCTCAGTCTTATTCCTTTCTCCCTACTCCCAAGTGATGTCAATTATGTGCAACCTGAATAATAATGTATTAGGCTTCATTCATCAGCTTATTAATTCAGTCCCTGTATTCTCTTTCCCAAATCCTCTATCACACGGTAATAAGTAGAAATATGTTTAATTATAGCATTATAACAGATAAAGTAATTATTCATATCCCTTACAAAATGGGTGCAATATACATCCCATTTGCCTTCCTTAAGTCCCTTGAATATAGCCCTTCCTTTTTGTTTGTTTTGATCCTCAGAGGAAGCAGAATGGCTTTTCTCAATTTCTTTTCCCTGGAATTAGAAGGCATTAAAAGTTTGTGTGGGTTTTTCTTTGAGGTTTTGGTAGCCACTTGGACTTTTATGTAGTCCATTAGGGGTCACTCTTGCATATTATGTCATCAAACAAAGAGAACCATTAATAAAGGAAGTCTTGACTTTGGCCACAGTTTCCAAAGTTTTAGTTCATGGTCTCTGGTCCCCATTGCTTCTGAGGTCATGTATTATGAAACCAAACATCATGGTGGAGGGCATGCTATGTATCCAAGGCTACATTCTCATGGCATTGAGGGAGTCCTGAAATAATACACATCTTTCAAACATAAATGTCCAAAGATCTGCTTCTTCCAATGTGGGCCTGTATCTTAAGGATATCTGAAAAGTAGAAGAAATAAAATTCACAGATCAAATCATGGATAAAGATTGTGGTATTTTTTTTTCTCAGCCTGAGCCATGAAAATATAACATGGATTACCCTCTGGAAATAAGCATACACCAGACCTCACAGTCTTTGTCTTCTGGAATTCCCAATGGAGATAGTCTGTATGTAGAATGGATGTTTCCAGAGTTGCAGGTCACAGGTCCATTTATCTGTCCTTTAATCCCTAACCAGGTATTTCCCAAATTTAAGATATTCACTCACATGATATTCATGGTTTTATTCATATTTTTACAAAAATACATAATTGTTTTGAGTGTGAAAATTAATGATGTCATGATGAAAGTAGCTCCTAATTCAAAGTCACCAAGGGCTAATGTTTCTAAGGAGCAAATTCCACACCTTACTGTGATAGAAAATAACCAGACAACAATCTTTATTACCAGTTTTAGTTTTGTATGTGTGTGTGTCTAAAATATGTGATGTGTCATGCATGTGTGTGTGTGTGTCTATAATATGTTCATTGTGTCTGTGTGATGCTTGTGTGTATGTGTGTACATGTATGTATGCATGTATAAACAATTAATATCCACTGAGAAAATATGAAATCCTGTTAAATACCTATAATGGTTTTGGATACTAGCCTAGGTCCTATCACAAAAACAAAATATACGGTGAATATATTTACAATATTTCCTTAGCATCGGCTATATGTTAACTATACCCTCCAATTATAGTATAGAGTTGACTGAGAAGTCTATGCAGGAGTTGTGATTGTAATATATATTTATGTGGTTCTACATTTAAAATCTATAAGATGAATACTGTTGTCATGTATTGGTATCTATATTAGTTTCTCAGAGCTTCTATAATAATGAATTACAAATTTCATGTCATAAAACTTATACTTATAAACAATTCTTTCTCAGAATCTTGAAACTTTAAGCCTAACATGCTTAGGCTTAAACTTCTCTTCTGTAGAGGTGAATAGTCTACTCTTTCTACTTGTATTTTATAAACAGTATTAAACCCTTTTTGACTTCTTAATGTATTACTACACTATCAGTGATCAAGGCTTACAATTCTATAAGTACCCTATGTCATTTAACCTAAAACAAAGTATGTGCATAGCTGTGGATGTTAATAGGATGGTTATTATATTGAAATATCACAGAGAAACAAAGAAACTATCTAGAGTTGCATTGTTTAAATCTGGCTAAATTGTGCAGAAAGAGTGTCATTAGGTTGCTAATGAAATACTTCTTACTAAGTCCATCTAGATCTATGGTCAGTAAGAAGTGATGTATGTCATCCACAGAATGGCAGTGGAAGATAACAAGTGTAAGATTCCATTAGAAAAAGGCATAGATAAATCCTAAATCCTGATAAAATGAGAAACTGAGTAAATAAATTTGTTGTATTAATAGTTTCATTTTTTCTGAAAATTGAGATAAATTACATACATATATGAATATAGAATTATATTTCTATCAGTGTGTGTGTGTGTGTGTGTGTGTGTGTGTGTGTGTGTGTGTGTGCAATGACATGAATTAAAAGGAATTACAAATACAAGGAAGTTCTGGTCTCTGTCTTCTACATACCAGATAATCAGTACTGCTCACTGAAGGGTTGAGATGTTGGCAATGAAAGGAGTTTGGGGAAGGGAGGTGAAGAATATTCAAATTATATTGTTTGAAATTCCAAATTAATAAAATTATTCCTTAAAATCATTAAATAGGAATTTTAAGAAATGCCAAATGTTAATAATTGAAAGCTCTGAATTATGACAGACCCATATAGTAATCACAGATTTATTTCTCATAATCTGGGGAATTCAGTGTCATGGCCATCAATTGTCACTTATAACATAAGGGAATTAATAAAGTTTCAATATTATTTTGTGAAATAACTTATTAATGAAATGATACATCCAAATATCCTAAGCATTAAACAGCTAGTGTGGAGAACTAGTGGAGAATTTAAAATCAGAGACTGTATTTGCTTGTCAGTCTGAAACAGGAAGCCAAAATCTGTTAATCAAAACAGCTTACTGCCTTTCACTAGATACCATCTTATCAAAGCAAAACAATTCTCATTTTAGCAATTCTTAATTTATTATGATGGCAAAGTTAACTAGATATAAAGGAGAGAAAGATACCTAAAATACTTATTTGGTTTATGGCATAATACATGTACAAACTTCATGTTTGTAAACTTACCATCTACTATTGGAGGTAATTATAATGTTTGGGTGGAAAATACATATAAAAGAATATAATGTACTAATGACAACTAAAAATCTATACATGTCATTATAATAGGCAGTCCCTGGTGTATTAAGTGTCAGAAGAATATTAGAAATCATATCTGGCAGCAATTTGAGCAAATTACACTAGTAGACACATTCCATTTTAGGAGACTTCTATTTTTATAATAAGTTATTGTAATAATGTTCCCACCGATACAACTGTATCCCATATTTATGCACTGTTACACACTAATAATATTAAAATTAGAAATAGTTATACTATTATTAACAACCTGTCACTTAGTTTCACATGGATTAATTTTTCAGGGACAGATGGACACTTTAATTCTTTTAACCAGTTGCTCTTTTCCTATCATTTAAAAGAAGGGTAACAATGTGTAGAAAACATGTGTACCTAGAAAAGCCAGAACTATCTTATCCAGCTCAAAGTAACCTAAGCCTTGTAGGGAAACAGAAACATCTACTCAGATGTGCCACCTGTGGATGTTAATAATGATGATTCTTTGTTAAGAACTCATTGATTTTACACTGCTCACATAAACACTTCCCAACAGAAGCCAGGATGAGGAAATTAACACTATCATCGCAAGAGTCTAGTTTAATAAAATAATACATTAAATAATTACTGTAAATTCTTCAGTCCATACAGAACACCTCTTTAATCTCTCAGGATAATGTTGTAGATTATATATCACAATATCAAGGTATTAATTAAAATCTTTAATTCAAGTAATTGGTTAATGTATATCTATAAATTTGCAAATGAATTTTATGTAAGTAGAAGTTGGGAAGCTTAATTAAATTTTCTCATTGTATATTTAATAATAATATTTTGTTTATCTTGAATAATTCACAAGTTTGAATCCTAAGGCATACATATATTGTATATGTCTGCAGATCTTAACTGTAGATGCATATTTCATATGTGTTTAGGTGCCTAATTACTCTGGCAGAGAGGGTCAAAAGGACAAGATGTCCGTGAGCTATAACAGTTGGACAATTTGGGCGGCATGTGGACCTGAGTTACCGCGTTACATTACCTTGCTGAAATCATATTACTAAAATTTTGCACTGCTAGGCAGTAAACTGGGAAAAGAAGGAAATTGAGAAAGTGTTAATTTTTAAGCAACTTTGACAAAGATTGAGTTTCATATGACAAATGTTGTCAGCAAGACAGGATTCTGTCAGTGGAAGAAGTTTAAACATTAACAATTTCTGTCAGGCTGTTGACACAATCATGGCAGACATTTCCCAAGATGCTGAGATGACTGCTGGCATTTGTCAACAATCCTGTCACAGTGACAGCAATAAGACCATGTCTGGAAATGTGACAGTTTTGGCTTTGTGCTCCCCTGAGCAATAGCCCAGGTGTTCAGAGAAAGTGTGGGAAAACCCATATTTCTGCATTGTCATTCGAACACAGAAAACACAGGAGGAAAATGAGCTGTCACTCCAATTCCCATGATGCCTTGCTGCTTAGCATAACTCTACAGTGCGGCCCTGGGTCCACTGGTCCATACTCTGACAGATAATTAAGAAAGCAGCAGCTTTTTCTAGACGGCTCTTCCTCATGATTTGCATTTTAGCCAGAGGCGACCAGTTATAAAAAAAACATGATGGAAAGATGGTAAGAAGCCAATTAGATGGATGGATGGCTGACTGACAGCTCTCTGGTATTACGACTCCAGATTTCAGACTACATAGCCTGGCAGTTCTCTACAAGAACCAACTTTTTGCAGGTTGGTAAAGCTGTTAAATGCGAAACTATATATAGAGCTTTATAATTTTTGCAAAGTTGTACATTTTCCTTAAATAAGCATGTATTCTCTTCAATCAGGGTCTGCATTAAAGAAGTTTTTGCAATTTAATCACAACTTGCATCACTAAATTTAGCAATCTTAAAATTCCAGACAACTTGTAGGCACACTAGCTGTGCCAGTAGAGAAGTGATTAAAAAGCTGAGAACCACATTGAGCCAGCAGAGATAAAGTGAACTAATAATTAGAGTGTCTGTGCAGATACACCCCTAACCTTGAAATGTACAGTGTTTGCTTTTAACCGACTAAAAGCCAAAGGCTTAAAACTCCCTCTTTGTCTTTAGAGCACACGTACATGCATTTGCTTACTATCCTTTCCGAGATCTAATATATGCCTGTGTGTCTGTTCAGCTAATTTTGATTTTTTTTTTTTTTTAACAAAAAATAAAC
>NW_022196896.1:47555231-47641487 GCF_008632895.1 Mastomys coucha
TTTGCTATAAATTTAAATTTTGTAGGGAATACCACTCAGGGTAGGATCGCAAGAGCACATGTGTTCAATGTGGCTAATGAGTCGTCTACAAACAAGAGACTAAGCACTAAATCAATGTGGGTTCTTCCTTCATGCAGCATTGCTGCTGAAATCCACAGCATGCTGGGATGGCCTCACATGTAGCTATGTTCTTATTTTTTCAGCTGTGTTAACATTTTTTTCTTTCAGACCTTCAGCTTAGTCTACATTGTTGAACTAAGAAACAGCTAGTAAAACTTAAACAGTTACAAAATACAAATATAAAATATAGTCTGCTTGCACGTACCTAGAAGTTTTAGTCAGAACTTTAAAGGAAAGGTTAGAGTTCTATAAGCTTTATCTCAAACTAGAAAAGAACAAGTCCATGTTGTTTTTCATGATATACTTTAAGAAACTGTCATAAAGAAATATTATCTATGGCAGTAGAAATAAAATATTCATATATACTCATGTAGATATTTTTCATACACACACATATAAAGAAAGATTATTTTGGTAATATTCATGTATAAATAAAGTACATCTTCAGTACTCAACAAAATTTTGCCCTTCCTACACGTCAAAGAATATACTGAACATAAAGTGGCCCAGTAAAGCTACTCATTAAATAGAAGATGGGTGTGCTTGGGCAGACACTGGCTGTCTCTATATTCCTTTTCATGTCTGTGGTATTCACTGTCTCTCATGTGTTTTATTGTTGCCCATCTGCCTCGTGAAAATCTTAGTTATTGTACAATATATGTTCACTATAATTTCACAAGCACTATGTACCTTATAAAATAATTAGAACTAAAATTTGGTGAATTGTATACACATATTTTTAAAAAGGAACATTTCTTACTTACCAAAACTTGTTTTATTTATAAAATACAACTTTTTGTTTAAGATAAAATATGAATATGAGCATTGCAGTGAGTTCTAAAGGCATCAAATTGAAATGGATCTATTCTGTCATTGGATAACAAAATAATCTACTTCTAAACAAATATGTCATATTCAAAAGACACCTTGTTGCAAGATGTGTAATTTATATTGGGATAAAATGAATAAAAGTCATGAGAGCTTTTGGCTTCTAGCATGTTTGAACAATTTCCAATTTCTAGTTTGTAGTTTGAACTTGTACAGGAAAAGAAAAGAAGGATAATTCTTTTAAAATCTGTTTTGTGTAAGGTGACCTGTTTCTATTCAATATTTTGTTACAGATTAGATTTACTAGCTGGAAATTCAAACACTTAGATACAATACAATATTAGAGGTCTGCCTTTAATGTACATTGGTGAAAACTATGGTTCTGAGCACATTTACTGAATTAAAAAAATTCTTGGTTTATTTCATCCTGAGTGAAAGTAAATCAACGACAAACTTGAGTCAGTACTTGCAATGTGAATGTTAAAATTATTTTCTTGATTGCTATGGCTATATTCACTTTCAAGAAATATAGCTTCATCCACTAATTAAATTTAATCATTTGTCACTTTACAAAAAGCCGAATTGTATAAGACCCAAGTTTTAATACTATAAAACTATATCATCATAGAAAATGTTAAATAATAATATTGAAAACCATTTTCTTAAGAAATGATGGTTTTATGTACAATTGTTGTTTATCACCTCATGGGTTTTTGCAACTTTTTCTAATTCCACAAAATCAAGAAAGTCACCTTCATGACAAATTGATTGAATGTTTGTATTTATTACTTAAGTTTAGAGTCCTTTTCTGAAACCCAAATATTGCATAAAGTCTCAAATTTTATGATGTGTAGTTGTTATGCGTGTATTTCCGTCATTGGATATGTGGATATATAATCCTATTTGCAATTTTGTTATATGCTTCTAAATTCTTCAGAATTCCCTTTAAATAAATGGATTGGATGATAAGAGAAAGCCAATGAATTCCCAGCTATAAGTAGGAATCTTTCTAAAGGCTTAGATGTATATAAGCCTAAAAGATTTGTATAAAGCTGTGACGTAATAGATCACCCACTGTCCTTTCACTTAGCCAGTCTCTTAAATACACTGGTGCCTCTCTTGAGCGACAGCTAACTCTATGGCTTCTCAAAAGTAGGGCCTCACCTCACTTATTTTTATATTGATGCATCAAAAATAAAGGCCACAGTAGAAGCTTATTCAATGGCTGCTTGTGCTGCAGCCATTAATTACCATAATAACTAAAGATTCTTTCTAAAATTTTGTAAAACATCACATGCCAATATTTGCCAGACCCAAAGTCTATAACAACTCATTGAACTTCCATACAGTTAGAATAGACAATCAGAATGGAAGCTGCCAAGTGCACATCAAATTTAATTCTTTCAGTGTCAAATTACAAACTAACAACCCAGTTCATATGAGTGAAATTTGCAACAGAATCAGCTTGCTTTGCTGCATTTTTCAAACACAAACTGAGCAAGTTTAAATTTTGTGCATTGGTTCTCTCAGTGAGCCATCCCTAAGCATCTTCTTTACTATGCATCTTCATCACTTCATCTCATCATAACACAACATCTAATAGACATTATCAATTAATACTCTTAATAAAAAGCAAGAATATAAAGAATACTTTTTACCCAGTTAGAGTATCTAAGGTGAAACTCTTCTACAAGGAAGACCTTCTTCTATCTAAAAGTAGATGTGGTGGGATATTGACAATTTATTTTTTACCGTGTCACCCCACTGTATTTACTGACAAATTGAAACATCCTCCAAATGAAAATATTTAAATCTCCACTTGGAAGTATAACACCAAGTAAGTAATTAATCTTTAGGAATAGTATCCAGTATGATATAAAATATCAACAGACAGCTCTCCGAATACAAACAACTTTTTCTTTTCATTACTATAAAGAGTAATTATAATTATTAGTATAATAAATAGATTTTAATTTATTGCATGAATTATTATTGAATGTCTTTTGAATAAATATCTAGTACTGTCCCCTCACACATGGCTCCATACTCTATTTCAACAATGTTAGCACCTAAGGAATCAACAAATGATTGAGTCGTTTTTTTAAGTGCTGAGTTTCCACCTTCTACACAGCGAGAATACTTGTAGAGGATTATGTTATAAACCAACCTGTAGAAGGTACTAGGGGAATGGAGTTCATAGGATAATACCTGGGTATTGTATTCACATGGGTATTGTAGCTTAATTTCTATTGGAAAGAGACTGAAGACGGTACTTGACACACCTTACACTGTAACCTGGCAATGAAATCAGTGGTTGTTCTCAGGAAATAAAGAGCTTCATTTGTATTTCATTGCTGGTATATGAATGTACAGCTTTGTTTTTGTGCTGGTTTAGGAAAGAGTGCAATGGCTATGTAAGAATGAGGGAGTCATATTACTGCAAGCAGCTACAGCACAGGGCAACACTAGGAAGAAGTTGTAGAAGTTAGAAACGGAACTGTGGGACATAGTTTAAGTGACTTGGTCTTAGCATTGGAAAGCAAGCTAAGACCAAGTACAGGAGATACTTTCTTGGCTAAAAAGCTTACATTTGTTGCTCTTGCTATGGGGGAGCCATCTCTGAAGCATAAAAGTATGTGTCTGGATTTGTGAGTCAAGATGATACCTCGCTAGCAGCAAAGTGGTGCAGGCTTGGGAAATAAAAAGTTTGAAGATGAAGAAGACAATGCAGGGACTGCTCCAGTGCCACCTGTGTTAAATAACTAATCTGTGGCAGTGCATCATAGAGACATTTTTACTGTGGCCAGCTCTGGTTGTTTTGTCATGATGCCTACTATCTCAAAGATTCAGGCTGAACATCAAAAACAACCTAATAAAAGTGCCTCATTTCCTTGGAGTTGCCCCTAGTTCTCTAACAATGATAGCATCTTCACTTTTATTCAACTTCGGGTCTAAACCTGGTGATAATTGTTCATTTTGCTTGCTAAGTTTAGTTCTCTTTCACCAGAGAAAAGTGAGAGCAATGGAGAGGAGCATGTACGTGCTTTCTTTTTGGGAAAAAGATCATTATATTAATATTAATTTTTTTCTATTTTTGTTTTTTCAACAGAAGGTCATGCATATGCTATTTCATAGTTCACACTATGAAACTCACTACTGGAACTGTGGGTGTTATTGCCAGACTGCATAGATGCAGAAGCATTGGCTTGAGAAGCAAGGGGATTATGCATGCTCCTACACACACGGATGACTCTGTGAATCAATTGAGGGTGAGAGCAGTTAGCATTGACTGAGGTTAAGACATTGGGGCTGTTTGGGGAGCATCAGAATTTAAAACGTGACTATTATTCAAAGTGGAGTATAAAATAAGGAGTACAATGCAGTAAGAGGACATGAAGAAAATATAAATAGAATATTCACCTGCAGAATCACTTGCTATGTTCAGCCTGAATCTTTGGGAAGGCAGGTATTATAACAGTGTTCGCTGCAAGAGGAAGTCTGGGGGATTTATACTCTCTCTGTTTTACTGCTACAGACAAGCAGAAGCATAAATTCTCAAGTGTTCATAATTTGTTGTATATATATACCTGGATATGCAAATTCAATCCTCCTAAAGAGAATTGAATCAAAAAGTAAGTAAAAACCCAGGAACCACAAATAAATTCCAAGTGACTTTTTAAAGTCCTATAATTATGAAGAAAACAGACCAAAGGAATTAAAATGATTATACTGGCACATTTAGATTGTAAATTAAATCTAAATTCCTATATCTCCTATGGGCTGTGACAATGAATTTTTTTTAAAAGTTCCATATACTTCCTTAATATTCAAAGGACATTTTCATCAAATATTTATTTGTGCAATGTCAAATTGAAATGACATTAGTCATGAGTACACATTTGCTTAGAGAATCTTCAAGATATGTCTGCAAATATAAAAATATCAAATATTAAGTACATATACAATATATTTCTTTGAGAAATCTTTAATTATTTTATATTGTCCCTATATATGTCAATTCTTATATCCTATGCTATTTCTTTTTGTATTAAAGTTTGAATGTGTAGTATTATTTCATGTTATTCTGGTCATTGTCAAGAGAGGTTTCAGCTTTAACTTCCAAATGGCCTCACTCTTCAGCAGTATATTAAAGCACTAGTAAGTATAAGTTTGGATAAAATAGGATGATTATTGTAATTCCCCTTAGAGAATTTACTACACGCACACACACAAACACACACACACACAAACAAACCTCAATGTTGCTTTTTCTCATTTTCTCTTTAGGATTTCTGTTAAGAACAGTGACACCATGAACATGTTCTTCTTTAAAGAAGATCACCTAGACTCACTTTATCAAAATGACTCAAGAGCCATTGTTTGCTCTGAGCATTCATTGACTCTGTTCTCTAAAGAGCCTAAAGATGCCAAAAGAAGAGAGTGAAGCCTGTCTGTAAATATTGCATATTTAGAACATAAATCCAAGAACTATGTGAACAACAAACATTTGTCACTTCCGTTCTTTCCTTATTCTATTTTTTCCAGCCTTATTTTCAACAACTTCAACTTCCACTATTCAAGTTAGAAAAAACTGCTTATATCAATAGAAGACACTCAAATCATTTTTATCTTCCATTTCTACAATTAAGGTAAATACAACCTTGTTCCTTTAAATAAATTTGAAATGACCAGCTGCTTTTAATTTTTCAGAGTAAATTAAATCACATTAAAAGACTAATCTGTAAAGGACACATGAGATACTTCATTTATTTTCTGCAGTAATTTACTTTGATATAAGCATATCTCTAGTGTGTAATATCTTGGGGGTAACTTATTCACTTAACATTACTAGTACTATGTGCAATAACTTTTATGTAATGTAATATATATATGGCATTAATTGTCACATATATGACATTAACATATATATGACAAACATACAGAAAGCAAGCTAGAGAGAGAGACTGACAGAGACAGAGAGACAGACTACTATCCACACCTCACTTTGATTTTTACAATATGGGAACTGTAAAAACAACTTTCATTCGCCTGATGTAATTGTCATCTTCAAGGCTTACTACCTCTGTCTGCTAACCTAGACCAAGTCCTGGAAACCTCTAGCCTCTTTATAATTTAATCTAGGGCTAGATTGTTTTCAGCCTATGAGACTTACTGGTGAATAATCACACCTTTTCTATTTTTTTCTGAACTCTGTTGGCTGGTTTAACTGAGTGCTTCTAGATCGCTCTCCAAGCTGACTGATTCAGTGTGACTTCTCTCTCTAACTTTTTGCTCTGCTTGGCCTTAAACCAACTCTGACAATCTGTTCTAATCTTCTGCCTCCTTCTCATTCTCTGGTTGGCTCTGTAGTCACCTGTGTCTAGCTTGTTCTCTCTTCAATCTGACTCTGTAAACCTGCCTTTCCTTTTTTTCTCTCTCTTTGGGGGTTTCACTGAAGTAGCCTCTTTTCCCTCTGTTTTCCTGATAGTCCGGCGTACCCTATTTTGTCAAATCTTTCTCTGGTTTGTCACTTTGCTACTTAATTAGACATCTTTCAAACTTGGGTGCTTCCCTCTACAAGCTAACTTTATTTTCCTTGTTTGTGATTAAAGGTGTGTGCTAAGGTTGTGTCTGTATTCCAGCCAGAGTACTCATATTGCTGGATTAAAATCCCTCTACAGTGAACATATATAACGTTTGGTAGATAAGCTATCATATGGGTTAGGCTGAAAACCATTTTTCTTTTGAAAAACATAAAGTAAACCCAAGAACCCCCCAAAAACTTTAACTCTTGTTTGAGAAATACTAGAAGTTGTTGGCAGCAGAAGGGTATTATGAATACATTTGTGTTTTGGAAGATTTTTGTTTTGTTTTGTTTGTTTGTATTTCTTGAGGATACAGGGTCTCCAGCATCCAGGTTGTCTGAATTGTACATTGTATCTGAGGATGACCTTGAACTTCCAATCATTCAGTCTCCAGTTCCTGACTCTTGGAATATTAGTGTGTGCTTGCCACACCCACTTGCTACTCCAGTAAAGTCTGTAGGGTCAGACTTGAAGGTCTGATCACGATCACAGACCATAGGCATATGGCTTCAAAGGGAGTTTGCCTCCTGGGTATTCAGTCAGTCGCTGGCATCTCCTAACTCAGATGTGTTCCAAATTAGTCAACATGCTTTCTTATTCAGGCATAAAGGTGCCCCAAGAAATGATTCGTAAATAGTTAAAACTAAGATTAAACACTGTTCCCTCGCCAGCACAGAGTTCAAATATATCATAATTTATTACCAATTTGTCATTAGCTTGGAATTTCTCACAAGGAAGCTGCCTTATCAGACAGAAGGTCCTCAGAGCTAGGAATAGAGGTCAGGTACTATTGCTAATTGTTAACATAGTTAGAATTCTCAGAGCAGTCCCACAGAAGACAGAATTGTTTTACATACCAGAGAGTAATTGAAGGGCTTCCCCAACTTAAGGGCATTCTCAGGAACTGCTAGATTGGGACTTCCTGGTGCTTGCCTCCAACAGACCTAGAGAATTAGCTTGGGACTGCCAAGATAGTCCCAGTGGGAAGGGCACCACTGCTCTTCTGCTTCACACCTGGATGCCTGATTTTATCGACCTTGATGTGACTGTCACTTGCCTACGTGACTTCGGTCTTGCTGTCTGATCTTACTGACATTTATGTAGTCCTCACCTGCCTATGTGACTTTTGTCATTTGTCCTGTTTTCTGCATACTATATAAGCCTGGTTTTCACTTTGTGTACATTCACTCAGATTCAAGATTCGGGCATTCAAGACAGAGCATTCAAGCTTTGAGCCTCATGTGGTCTGCAGACCCCTGGGCCCAGAGCACTCGGGCCAGGGGGTTGCAGTGTCTGTCCCGAAGAGGTGGCTGCTCTAGACCCAGTGTGTTTTAGATGGCTTCAAATGTACCTCAACCGCTGAGCTGCCAGATTTTTCCTTTCTCTTTTATAATGACTGTAAAAGTCCGATGCCATTTTTAACAAATACAGCCAGACTCAGCACTTCCTTGTGTCGATTCTGTTTGTCACTCGAAGAATTTTTTGCCCACCGGACCAGAACTCTCATCCCGTGGAACAAGAGGTCCCTGCAGCAAACCCAGTCTGTGGCATGTGCCTCCATATATGGTTTCATGAGATACTAGATATTGAGCCCAGTGTTTTGTGCAACTAGGCATTTTAGTTGAGCTACAATAATATTGTAATGATAATGCTATTTGAAATCATCAAAGAATAAATAAAGTGTATTCTATTAAAAATAAAATGCTTGGAAGATGAGACAAGTCACAGATAATTCTAAATGAAATATTAAACAAAATTTTAACATTGAAAGAAACTAAAACTTTAAATGGTCAAACACATGATGTTCCTTGATCTTTGTTATTATGGCATGCACACATACAGCCTCGACTTTTCTGTGAACTTCAATAAAAATAATAGAACTTTGAAGGAACTACATTACTTCATTTTCTTAATAAATAACAAGCATGTCATTTATTAATAAATACTGCTTCATGTGGGCCCAGAAGAAATTTGAGTTTAGACTTACCTAAATACATTCTGTCAGTGTCTCAGAAAAGGAAAATAAGAATTCATCTTCATAAGGAAAACTAGAAGCAGTATCTCTCCACTACAGGTGCCAAGCAGCCTTGCCTTGGACAGGGCTTCTGAGACAGTGGGTGTCTGGGATCTGTGAAAAGAACAACTTGAAGTCAAATCCTCAGTCCAGGCTGACGTCATGTGTTATGCTTGCTATCCTAAAAGATCTCTTTATCCATGCCCTGCTTCCTTTTGTGTGTGTACGTGTGTGTGTGTCCTTCTCATTCCACCCATCGTCCATCTATCCATCCATCTGCATGTTCTGTCTCCAAGCATATCTCTCTTTTTATAATAAAATGTTCTCTGGATAGCTCCTCTCCTGCAGAACACAGGTCTAGTCTTTTATTTTACTCTCAGTCCAGTAATTTATTCCAGGTTTCCTTTTCATTATCTCATGCATCAGCATCCTGTGACCTCGGTCCTTTAATCCTTAAAAAAACAGCAAGCATACATTCTTTTCTTAACATTGCAAAAGAATTCAAAGATCTGTCTACTGTTGTTAAGCATAGAAGATAAACTAGTTGGGTGGGACCCTGCCCTGAAATTTCCATTTCTACCACATGTGGGCCTAACCTCACTCGTTTTTAGGCTATCCTTGAACTAAATAATCTTCCCGACTTTTTATCTTTCTGACAAGCTAGCTCATAGTATAGCTGCTTTGTTCCTTTAGATTCATGAAGATCTTCATAATTCATATTGCATTCTTATATTTTGCATAGTTGAGAAAAATATTGAACTCATGCTCTTTCCCATAGCCTTACAGGCTCTCCTGAAGGTCCCATCCAAAGTTTACCATTTTGTGGAGGCATAGCCATACCTTCAACTCCAAGTCTAGTACTATTTATAATTCTCATGGAGTCATTGTTAAAAGAAAATACATTCCTCTGAGGAATGTGAAATATGTACATTATTATATAAACAAGCCTTCATGGCTACAGTGGCCATCTAAGCTCATGGAGGCTCATACCAGGTCCCTGTCCCAGGTGCAGGAACCATGTCACTCTGACAGAACTTCTGACAGAATGGTAGAACCTTGCAAAGAATGTATCTGAATAGAATAAAATACAAATCTGTGTCCTAATTGTGCTCCACTATAAACTTGCTGATGAAGGAAAGATTTCAGTTATTATAATTCACCCTTAATTGATTCTGATGAATTTCTATTCATTAATCATATATGTATATACATATATGTGTGTGTGTATATACACATATACACATCTTATACACATATATAATATACATACACATATATGTATGTGTATGTACATATACATGTATACACGTGTGTGTTTGAAAAAGAATAAAGTAGTTAAATCATTATACTCTAAGGAAAAAATACTAGAAGAAGACTGAAAAGATATAGAATGCATATTTATCAAGTAAGCAAATGAATAAAGTAACATTCAATAGAATATAGCCACTTGCTGTCCAGTTCTGTGTTTTTGTAGTCATCTAACATTAATTGGAAATCTCTGCTCTTATATTTGAGACAGGCAGAGTACATGTACACAGATTGGGATGCCAGAAGTATTATATTTAAATTAAGTCTCAAAGGAGACTTCACAGAAAGCCACAATTTGTCAAAATGCAGAGAACAGCCTGATCATGCGGTCAGTTCTGACAATAGGTATATCTGCACCACAACTCGTACACCCAAAGTTCAGAGTACATCATGGGGACGGAGGCAGACAGGCTGTATGAGAGAGAGGACCAGGAAGTAGGCTGAGAGTTTGTGTATCATAGAAATGAAAGAGGAGCTGCACTATGATACCTCAGTAATATAATTGCCTTAGCATATCCTGAACAAGGATGAGACCAACAGAAATGCTATTGTGGAAGATGAATTCTCATGGTGCCCAATCCCTAGACCAAGATCTATAGGCAACCAAAGACAGCTGAGAGAGGGAGAATTAATCTTCCTTTGAGATGCAGCCCCTGCTTGGTTATCCAAAACTAAGTGATTAATCCTAAAATAATATACATGCAACCAACAAGAACAAGAAAAAAAGTCTCAGAACATTTTGTGGGGCGGGTCTGGAGAAGAGATAATTTAAAATTTCCTATAGTAAGCTTTACAGAGCTCAAGGTACATAAGAGAAGTGTGTGTGTGTGTGTGTGTGTGTGTGTGTGTGTGTGTGTGTGTGTCTGTCTGTCTGTCTGTCTGTCTGTGTGTGTGAGAGAGAGGGGGGGAGGGAGGCAAGGCAGAAGGGGTACAGTGATGTATCCATGTATGTGCTTCTGGAGGCTAGAGTGAAAGGGCAACTTAAACCCCATTTGTCTCCACTTAAGGTCCAGGCCTGATTTTTTTTAAAGGCCAGAAGACACCAGCTCTAGGAATAGACCATAAGTTTCAGAAACTAGGTCATAAGACATCAGCTCCAAGACCATAAAATCCAGTAGAGATCATAAAAACCCTCCCAATGAATACTCTGGGAATAATCACAAAAAATGGAGAAATATCTTATCTCAGGATTGGCCATTTGCACTGGGCAGCTCTATTTCATCATGGCATAGTAGTGCATAGTAAAGCAGACCACTGACGACCACCTGTGACCTCCTAGCACCAACCTGTGAAATTTTGGATTACCTTCTAGAGAGTTCTCCTGGTTCTCCATAAGAAGGCCTGCACGCCTTTGTCTAGGGCACCATTTCAAAGAATGGTTGCCTCCCTCATGCTGGTTGTTTATGCAGAATAAGTGCTCTTTGGTTTTGTATATTATAGAGTCTTCCTTCATCAATTTTCAGACCTTTACAAGAGGTCAACCTTGTGTTCCAGTCTCAAGCTAGCATAATTTGTTTTTCAGACAAGATCTCTTCTGGTTCAGAGTTTTGTTGATCTGGCTAAGCTGGCATTCCAGCCAGCCTGCCCTAGTAATCGAACAATCTCTGCCTCATCTGTGCTGAGGGTTTGTGTAAGCCACCTCACTTGTGCTATGTGGGCTCTGGTGCTGCTTGAATCAAGGCCTTCATGCTTCTGGGTTAAGCATGTAACTGGCTAAACTATTGCTGAGCTCATGAAAGAATTTAAAACAATCCTTTATTAAAATGAAGTGTTTTGATGCTCCAGTCTTCCATATGGAACTCAAGTGTCACCTGTGAAATATTTCAAGGCCCTATGAAATATGCATTATAATCACACGAGCTGATGATCTCTTAGACGAAACCTATCACTTTAAAAACTCATCTAGAAGGACGTATATACCTTGGCTTTTATTTGTAGCTAAGTGTCATTTAGAGAATTTTTATTTATAACTAAGTGTCTTCATAGCTAAATTTACTGCATTCACAAAATACTCTGCTTTGAGTTACATACTGAATCTCCTGATCCAATGTTGCTTCAATGGATAACCTATTGTTTTCTGTTATTTATTTCATTATTATTTATCTTTAAAATGTTATCAAGAGAAGCCAAGATATAGTTTTCAAGATACAATTATTCATATAAGAGAATCTAGAACAATTAGAGGATGCATCCTTATATGGTTCTTAACACTATTGAGTGCTTCATGAGAGCAAAGCCCTCAGATTAAACTATATCAGCACTATGAAGCAGAGTAGCCCAGATACTAATCATTTGGTTGGAGTGGAGGTGGGGATAAGACAATGAATAGCACTGTTAGGCAAGAGGTCTCTCATTTTGCTTTCTTTTCAGGCCTTCTGCAGGCAACGTGAGTTTTAGATAAAAGCCATCCTGTTAAGAATATTTGGGCTCTGGCCTGGATCACCGAGAGTCCTCCGAGTGGCAAAAGAGGATCACACGTAAATCCTAATTGGATGACCTGACCGATCAAGGAAACAGCCAGAGTTCTAAGAAATAAGAGGGAGAAAAGACCAAGGAGGCATTGAAATATGAGGATAAAATCAATATAGAATTGCCTAGAAAATCAATAAGAGGGATAAAGGACACGCAGGGGATGTGGAAATGCACTCTCTCTCCAGTACAAGGAGAAACCTGGCAGCCTGTTTTGAACATGCTGCAATCCTGTAATTAAAGCTCCAGGGAAAACGGCAAGAGGGAAATCTTAATAATCAAGTGAAAAGATGCCATGCAGCAAGTGACTCCGTGTCAGGAAAACAGTTCCATAGTCAAATCTGAAGCGTGGTGTCAGTTGGTTTCTCTGCTAAGTCAAAAGCAGCGGGTGATCATGTCTGCAAATCTGTGGTAGGGGTCAGGACTGGCTTTGGATACCACAGCCCAGCAGCACATATCTTCCAATATGCCAAAGGACTATGCTCATACAGTTTCCACAAGCCTAACAGTCACAGTCTTGTCTTGACTACATGTCAACAAGAAGGACCATTTTCCTCAAAAGGCCAGGTTGTGTGCTAAGGGACAGGATTTCCTAAGTGTTGGGATCTTACGCCAAATTCAGTATGGAAAACTCAGGAAGAATACATTTATACAGACTCTCTCAAGAATGTTATGTTAAAAAACACTCAGGTAAAAATTATTTAGAAATATCCACAAAGGACAAAGCCTAACACATCCCTCTATAACAATCAGGGAAATAAATATAACCAAACCCAAGGAAATTAAGAACTGTGTTTGATGATTGGTACAGAGTATTAGGATGACATCTTCATTCGCATAAAGCACCAATCTCTGTGCATGTGTGTACATGTCCAAACACACATACAGGCATGCTGTGCAAAGATTCACACAGAGTCAGATAACCACCTTGCGTGTTGGTTCTTGCCTTTTATTTCATTCTCTTGCTGCTCATCATTGTGAATACTAAGTTAGCTGGCTTTGGAACTACTTCTGTCTTTGCCTCAGTTCTTGTCTTAGATGTACTGAGATTAGAAATATCTCCTACCATGACCAGCTTTGTGAGGAGTACTGAGGATTTGAACTCAGATTCTCACACTTGTATGATGAACAATTTATTCACAGTGCCATCTCTCTAACCTGATCACACATTTCTTTTCCTTGGGGAAATACCAGATTCTCAAATGAATCAGTTGTTCTGTTCATAGAGGTGATAAGTAAATTACTCATCTGGGGGATTTGTTCAGTGTATGCTCAAAATTATACTTAGGAAGTATTAATTATAAGACACTGAAAACATAAAGAACAGTCAACAGTTTTGATATTCCATCATAATAGGACTCATTTATCATGCCAGCTAACGAGAAGATGGAGACAAGAGAAACTGTGGAATCCAAAGTTTTGAGTTTAGCCTTCGCAAGTATGGTGGTTTAAATAAAAATATTCCCCAGTCTGGGACACTTGAATATTTGTCCCCAGTTGGTCATGAGTTTTCAAGAGGTTCATAGATGAAACCTTGTTGAAGGAAGTGCATTACTTGGGAATTGAGGGCTGGGTTTGAGAACAAGGAGTTTTACCTACTTCTAGTTTGCTCTGTCTGCTGTATTTGTAGTTGAAGATGTGAGTTCTCAGCTTCCTGTTCCTGTCACCATGCCTCCTGCCTACTGCCAAGCTGTCCCTGACATTGCCTGAGCTAACCTTGTGGAACTTTAAGCTATCATTCTTCTAGAAGTTTTCTTGGTCATTACACTTTATTACAGCAACAGAAAAGCAGCTAATATAACAACACAAGAAGACTCCATATGTCAACAAGAAAACACATCTATAAATCTCAAACTAGTGTAGCTACTATTGAAATCAGAGATGTGGACCTTCCACAACCCTAGAAGTATACCTAACGTATGACCCAGCTACACCAACTCCTGAACATATCAAAAAATTTGTCTACTATAGCAATAAATGCCCAATCATATCCATGGCTTCTTCATTCCCAGTAGCTAAGACATGAAAACAGTCTAGGTGTTAATCAGCTGAGGAACGAACATGGAAAACATGCCGTGTATATATGTACAGTGGATTTTTCATCAGCTATAAAGAAAAACACAATTTTCAGGTAAATTGATGAAAATGGAAAATACTGTATAGCATGTAGTAGCCTGGACACAGAAAAACAGATAGTTCTCCCTCCCAAGAGTCCTAGGGTCAAACCCTCATATCTGTGTGTTTAATACGAAGTAACCATAGAATTCGGGAAACTAGAAATTGACCCTTTGGTGGAAGGAAAGGTAAAAATCTTAAAATAGAGGAATAGAAAAACATAATAGAAGGAAATAAGCTTAAGCAAAGAGAGGGATGGGAAGTTAGAATGGGGTAGGAAGTGCAGAGGTAGGGATAAATAACATTAAGGAGGTTTGAAAAGACCACATGAAAACTGTTTTAGAAGCACACACACACATACACACACATATGTACATGTTATATACATATCCATATATGTATGTATGTATAATATATACATCTATATTATACACACACACATACATGGATATCTGATATATACACACACACACATATATGCATGCGAAATACATATGTATGTATATATATATGTACATATATATACATATATATGTATATATATATGAACAGAATATTGGAAAGTTTGTGTACTGGCAGGTTTTGTGTGCCAACTTGACACAGACTGGAGTTATCACAGAGAAGGGAGCTTCAGTTGGGGAAGTGCCTCCATGAGATCCAGCTGTTGAGCATTTTCTTAATTAGTGATCAAGCGGGTAGGGCCCCTTGTGGGTGGTGCCATCCCTGGGCTGGTAGTCCTGGGTTCTATAAGAGAGCAGGCTGAGCAAGCCAGGGGAAGCAAGCCAGTAAGGAACATCCCTCCATGGCCTCTGCATCAGCTCCTGCTCCCTGACCTGCTTGAGTTCCAGTCCTGACTTCTTCTGGTGATCAACAGCAATGTGGAAGTAGGCTGAATAAATTCCTTCCTCTCCAACTTGCTTCTTGGTCATGATGTTTGTGCAGGAATAGAAACCCTGACTAAGACAGTATGGGAAGATAGAGGTGGATCTGGAAAGTGATGAAAGGAAGAATGAATATGACTATAATCCAAATATATTATGTACATGCATGTAATTCTCAAAAAAGTTAATAAAATTATTAATTTAAAAATGTATCTGTCAGCAACTATGAGTTGGAATGCTTTGGGCCAGATGCATTTCCAAAGTAATTCATAAAAATGTCAATGCTATACTAGATGCTTTTGAATGTTTTCAAGTCATACCTTTTAAAAAGATGCATTTTAAGTTTGATAATAAGTAGAAGCCATTTAAATTTTTTTTTTTTAACTTTGGAAAATTCCAGAAAATAGGAACAGAACTATGGCTTTTATTTAACTCAACAAATTTCCTCACCAAAACAACAAAAAATATCAGCTAACAAAGTTTTACAAAAGCCAAATAACATCATTAAATAACACAAAATACATGTAGCAAAGTATTTTTAGGAAATACGGGCAAAGCATCAACAGCCCCCAGCCCTGTGCTCAACTATAGGGCGAATGGGACAGACAGCAAGAGGGAAGCTCCTGGAATCTGTGCACGCTATGGAGACTTGCAAAATACATAGCAGGCAGCTGCTGCATTGTACAAAGTGCTACTGGGAAACTGGGAACACTTTCTCTATTTTTTTCTATTATGTATGAGTACAAGGACACATAAGATGTCATTGTGTGATGTCATTGTGAATTTGGTCTTGCTGGGTGTTAGAGAGGAAGCAGGCACCATGGGGTCATGCATGGAAGAACACACATTTTGGGTCATCAGTACTGACCAGCTGAAACTGCAAAGGTGTACTAAGAGGAAGGACTAACTAGGTAAATATGGAGCAGAGAAATAGACTGTCTCAAGGGGCAGTGAGTCACAGATGGTTAAAATTATGTTTATCCATCATAACTGAGAACATAGCAGCTGAGAACATAGTAAAATTTGAAAAGGTCCTGCAAATGTCAGCTAATATTGCATCAAAAATAATGAATAATAAAAAGGAAAGAAAACAACACTCAGATCAAGTACCTTAACTTGACTGTTACAAAGTATAAGACAGAGTTAAGGGGGGCGGATAGCACTAATATTAGGAAGACCTTCTCAGAAACTCATGTCAACTGACATATGAAAAATCTTCAGGAGCCAGGTGACAAATAATGGGAAAATACAACTAAGGGAAGACAGAAAGTATTCTACATTTATTTGGTCATTAAATTGGCCAAATCACAGGTATCATCTCACATAACTGAGTCAAAGAGGTAGGAAAAAAAATGAGGAAAAATATGTGAAGCTAAAGAGTGGTCTACCTCCTTCACTGTTACCAAAAAAAGAGGGGCTAAGTCTTCTCTTGCTCTATTTTTTAAAGGGAGTACTACTAAGGCTTTAAAAGGAGTTCTTAATCAGATCCCTTCTGCAGTCTGCAGTGCTTCATGCAGGATGAAAATGGAGGACTATGGGAATAGCTGTCAAGGCTTGTATATCTAACAAACTGAACTTTTTGCTTGTTGAGACAATGTTTCAATATTTATCTCTACCTGATTGGAACTTGGTAACTAGAGTAGGCCTGCCTCAACAAGCAGAAATGTATCTGTCTCACCCTCCTCAGTTCAGGCATTAAAAGCATGTGCTACCATATCTGGCTTAAATCAAACTTTGAAACATAACGGGAACAGCTATCATGACACATACAAACTAAATGATTTAATCCCACTTTCCAAAGGCTGTGCAAAGGAACGATGGTTCTCAAAAACTATGACTGGAGAAACATTAACATAGTGACTGGGGGTGGAATTCAATATATAAAGCTAGTTGAAAATTTGAGACCAAATTGCAATATAAAGATGAACTGGCCTGGAGAGATAGCTTGGTGGGTAAGAACACTGGTATCTTGCCAGGAACCTCCTGGCCTGGAGAGTGTAATGGTAGGGGACACAGAATATGTCTCTGGTGATGGCTTTAAAGTCTGGGGGTCTCAAGGCTTTCTAGCTCTCTAACTGTACTGAAGTTCTGATTACAACTTCTAAAAACTTTCTTGTTCTTTCTGAGGGTAAAAGACTGCTGGCTTAGTTGATTAACACCTGTAGCCTAACAGGGGAGGATTAAGCAATGTGGCCTTTGTTCTATCTCAGCAGGAACTGCCTCCAGGCTCTAATTTCAGCCTGTTAGTCCGAAGGCACAGTAACAAAAAGGCACACTTGGAATAGTTATTATAGCATTTATTACGAAGTTGTTAAAAGTTTCATATGAAAGCTATCTAAGGGAAAAGAGGAAAGATCCTAAGCAGGAAAGGGAAATATTTTTCTAAGTGGGGAAAGGGAAAAAAATATCTATTCTAAGTGGGGAAAGGCAAAAAATTCTTCTTCTCTCTCATTTTGTCCTCAGTACTTATACATCTTTCAGAATACATGATCACATATTAAAAAGTTCATCATAAGTTCACACACAAAAAATAAATCATAAATTAAAATAGAAGTTTACAACAGAGAATGTTTACATGCATGTCCGTTAGGAGTAATTATCTAGCTAAAGATCCATCACCTGTCTCAGCTCCATAGATTCACAGAAGGTTTAAAATCATAAGTAAGTTATTAGTGAAGTTTTGCATAGATTAAACCCAGTCAATATTTTACCTTCTGTCCTAGCACCTAGTCACTTCTCTTTTTATTGAAAGGCTGGAGAATCTTAGAATTTAAAATGAGGGCATTTAATAGAAATATATGTATAATGTATAACCTTTACCTAAAAGGGGGCATGGAAAAGCTCTGTAACAAACCAAAAATGTGGAGCAGCCAGTTCCAGGAACTTGGCTAACTCAGAGTCTCAGGGCTCTGGTTACGGAGACCTGCCACTCCTGACTGATCCACAATGAGGGCAGAACTAGGAATGAAGGTCTACTGGTTTAAGAGGCTCTCCACCCTGCCGACCAATAGATGAAGATTACATTCCTAGAAGGAATATGTTCCCCTCCCTAACTGAATACCTTGAGTTGGGTCCCTCTGAAATTTTCTAGTTTTTTTGTTGTTTCCTTGGTAACCCCCTCACCCCCCCCCCCCCCCCCCCCCCCAGTTTGTGGTTTTTCCCTTTAAATACCCCTTACTCCTTGTAGTCTGGGTCGAACTCCTCTTGCCTGCAAGGTCACAAGATCGACCCCGGTACCGGCCTATCCTAAATAAACCTCATGTGATTGCAGCAAGATCGGTCTCTCGTGCGTTATTGGGTGGTATGTTATCCCGAGACTTGAGTGAGGGTCTCCTTAGCTCTGGGGGTCTTTCATTATGACCTTTGATTAATTGTTTCACAACCTCTTAGTATGTGCTCTGAATAGGAAAAAGTCTGGTTACCAACTAAAAGCAATTATCTGGTGACACGTGAGAGACTGGCAGAGTTCTTGTTGCAGTTTTGACTATCAGAAAAGAAACTAATAGCAATCCCACTATACAAAAGCTTAATAATCACAGATATAATTTTAGGAATTTTTATAGGATCATCATTAAGACTTAAGTTACCCATTTGTCTATATAGCATCACTATAAGACAGTACAACTTTGTGTGTCTGAAGAGATCTGCTCCAAATCACTATTACTTAGTGATTGTTATATATGTTGACTAATAACAGGAAAAACATATTAAAATCAGGGATCTTTCCTAAAATGAATCCCTTACAGCCTTTCTTAATAAGGAAGTATCTGGGGCAGATTATATAATAATCCAAAGTAGGCCATTTCAGGATTTCAGGATGACTACCTGCTAGTTATTAGATTTTCCCATTATGGTTTCTGACAGTATCTCTTCCACGGGACCTGGGTTGAGTTCCAGCACCTACATGGAGGCTCACAGTCCTGAGTAACTACAGTTAGTATGTGCTGGGTTTCACATTTAGTAAATAAATAAATATTAAAAAATTCAAATGAAGGATTGTAATATAATGACACCAGTAAAGAAAGGTGCAACTGTGGGAAAATAAGACAGGCAATAGGAGAAAAACTTCCATGAAAATCCTTAGAAGCTATACTGTGAAGATTGTGTCAATGTAGTTGTCTGTAAGGTGTTTCATCAGGAGTAAGAAATAAATAAGTAAAAAATTCAAGATAATACACTATCTTTTATGTCTTTAGAGTCATATTTCCTTATATGAAATGGTAAGATGTGAACTATTAATTAAAAAGGTCAATATAGATATGTAACATACATTTTAACACATCTCAATTATGTCATGGCAAATGTCAAAAAGTAATTATCAGCACAATTATGAATGGTGCATGGGATATTATCTAAAAGGAGTCAGAGGCCTCAGGCTATCTTTCCCACTGAATGATAAAGATTCCATAGATAAAGGACAGAGTTTCAGCTTGATATGGGCAATGTACAAACTGATGGATATTCTATAGTGAGCACACTTCTCAAGGACCACATCACACGAAAGGAACAACCTTAAGGCCAAATATGGGGAAATTTGAAGTACAGCAAGAACAATTACTATACATTGAAATATAAGACTATGAAATATAAGAATATTTTAAGACTATGAATTTATAATAAACAGTCACTTTCAGAGGTAATAAAATAAGGCAAATATTTATTTTATATAAAGAATAAAGTATATTTTCTGTACTTTTAATTATCAGATGAATGAGAAATACTTAATAAAAAGAGTTCAGGTTAATAAGTGAGAAATAAGAAAAATATTTTTTCTATTATGTTTTATAGGTTTTATTGGATATTGTGAAAGAGTTAAATTTAAAACTTGTGCTGGCTAATGAGAAAATTGCAGGTTTGAGAAAAACACAGTAGACCAAGGTCGAATATGTCCAAATAAGCCTGGGCAAAAATAAGCAAGCTGTTAAGACATTCTGGGAACTAACAGGCCAAAAAGATAGAAGGTCAAGATGCTCTGTTGACTCAGATTAACACAAACTTTAGGAATTTTCCACTCTGTTCTGCATAGTTAATACTTGAACTAGCCAATCATGTATGGCCACACTGATTTCTTTGTTCACCCAGACCTTTTCCCTATATAAACCCCTAATTTTTGAGCCTCGTGGTCGGCTCCACTATCTCCTGCATGAGATAGGTGTGGTGCTGAACAGGATCGCCCCGAAATTAAAAACTACCTCTTGTAATTACATCAAGATGGTCTCTAGTGATTCCTTGGGTACACGTCCTCCCAAGATTTGAGTGGTGGTCTCCCCAAGGGGTCTTTCAATTGTACTGACTAGTTTTGTGTGTCAACTTGATACAGGCTGGAGTTATCACAGAGAAGGGAGCTTCAGTTGGGGATGTGCCTCCATGAGGTCCAGCTGTGGGGCATTTTCTCAATTAGTGATCAAGGGGGTAGGGCCCCTTGTGGGTGGTGCCATCCCTGGGCTGGAGGTCTTGGGCTCTATAAGAGAGCAGGCTGAGCAAGCCAGGAGAAGCAAGCCAGCAAGGAACGTCTCTCCATGGCCTCTGCATCAGCTCCTGCTTCCTGACCTGCCTGAGTTCCAGTCCTGACTTCCTCTGGTGAACAACAGCCATGTGGAAGTGTAAGCTCAATAAACCCTTTCCTCCCCAACTTGCTTCTTGGTCATGATGTTTGTGCAGGAATAGAAACCCTGACTAAGACAGATATTTTCTTTATTTACATTTCAAATGTTATCCCCTACATTAAATCTGTTGTGTAAATATAGCACATTTGTTTTATCCATTCTTTGGTTGACGGACATCTGGGTTATTTCCATTTCCTGGATATTATTAATAAAGCTGTTATGAATATACTTGAACAACCACCCTTAAGGGATGGTGGACCATGTTTAGGGTGTATGCTTCGGAGTGTTGTAGCTTACTGTTGAGGTAGAACTATTTATAATTTTCTGATAACAGCCAGGTAGATTTCTAAAGTGGTCATACAACCTTGCACTTCTATCAGCAGTAGAGGACTGTTTCCTAAGCGAGAATCATACCCCTAGACTAACGAGCCACTAGAGGACTGTTTCCATGGCTAAGCTCCTCACCAACATCTGCATTCACTTGAGTTTTCGATCTACAGGTGTAAGATGGAATCAGTCATTTTCATTTGCATTTCCCTGATGGCTAAAGAAGTTGAACATTTCTTGAAGTGCTTCTCAGTGATCAGAGATTACTCAGTTGAGTATTCTTTGTTCATTATTGTACCCAATTTTTAAATTGGGTTATTTGGTTTGTTGTGTTTAATTTCTTTAATGCTTTATATATTGGATATTAGCCCTCTTTTGGATGTAGGGTTGGTGAGGATCTTCTCCCGAATCTCTTAGACTGCCATATTGTCCTATTGACTGTTCCTTTGCCTTATAGAAGCTTTTCCGTTTCATGAATTCCCATTTATTAATTGTTGGTTTTAGTGCCTGAGCAGATGGTGTTTTGTTCAGAAGTTGTTTTTTGTACCAATGAGTCCAACGCTTCTCCCTACTTCCTCTTCTATTAGTATTAGTATATTTGCTTTTATGTTGAGGACTTTAGTCCACCTGGACTTAAGTTTTGTGCAGGGTGATAAATATGGATTTATTTTCATTTTTCTACCTGCAGATATCCAGTTAGACCAGCACAATCTTTTGACTTTTAATTAGATATTTTCTTTATTAACATGTAATATGACATCACACTTTGGTCTTCCTTCTTCTTGAGTTTCTTGTGGTTTGTGGATTTACTTTGTGTATTCTGATCTTCTGGGCTAATATCCACTTATCAGAGAATGTATACCATGTGTGTTCTTTTGTGATTAGGTTACCTCACTCAGGATGATATTCTCCAAATCCATCCATTCCCTTAAGAATTTCATAAATTCATTGTTTTTAATAGTACTCCATTGTGTAGATGTACCACATTTTCTGTATCCATTCCTCTGTTGAGGAACATCTGGGTTGTTTCCAGTTTCTAGGTATTATAAATAAGGCTGCTATGAACATAGTGGAGTACCATGCCCACTCATCTACTCCAGTTGCAAGTATCAGGGGTAAAAGCCTGATCAAGGACAAGAGGCATTATGACTTCAAAGGGAGTTTGTGTCTCCTGGGTATTCAGTGGTTGGCATCTCCTAACTCAGACGTGTTCCAGATTAGTCTTTCCAATCGTCAAAACACCTTCTTATTTAGGCATAAAGGTACCCCAAGAAATGATTCGTAAATGGATGGCTAAACTAAAGGTTGGGCATTTTTTCCTGGCCAGCACAATGTTCCAATATATCCTAATTTATTTCCAAGCTGTCCTTAGCATGGAATTTCTCACAAAGAATCTGCCTTATCAGATAGGATGTCCTCAGTTAGCAACAGAGGTCAGGCACAAAGTTAGAATTCTCAGGGCAGTCCCACCTAAGACGGAACTATTTTACATACCAGAGAGTAATCGAAGGGCTTTCCTCACTTATGGGCATTAGCAGGAACTGCTAGATTGGAATTTCCTGGTACTTGCCTCCAGCAGACCTAGAGAATTAGCATGGGAATACCAAAATAGCCCCACCAGGGAAGGCTCCAAGGCTCTTCCTCCCACTTCACACCTGGATACCTGATCCTACTGACCTTGATGTGACTGTCACCTGCCTACATGACTTTTGTCATTCGCCCTGTTTTCTGTATACCATATAAGCCTGTTATTCACTTTGTGCACTGGGTTAGACTTAGACTTGGACAGACTTATTCATTCAGATTTGAGCTTTGAGCCTCATGCAGTCTGCAGCTCTGGGGCCCAGAGCGCTTGGGTGTGGTTGGGGGTGGGGGGTAGGGTGCAGTGCCTATCCAGAAGAGGTGGCTGCTCTAGACCCAGTGTGTTTCAGGTGGCCTCAGATGTACCTCAACTGCTGAGCTGCCATATTTCTCATTTCTCTTTTGCAATGACTGTAAAAACCTCATGCCATTTTTAAGAAATACATTCAGATTCAGCACACCCTTGTGTTGACTCTGCCTGTCATTTGCCAAATTGTTGCTTACCTGACCAGAACTCCCATCGCGAGGAGCAAGAGGTCTCCACAACAAACCTGGTTCGTGGCAGTGGAGCATTTGTCCTTATTACATGTTAGAGCATCTTCTAGGTATATGAACAGGAGTGGTATAGCTGAGTCCTCTGGTAGTACTATGTCCAATTTCTGGAGGAACTGCCAAACTGATTTCCAGAGTGGTTTTACCAGGTTGCAATTCCACCAGCAATGAAGGAGTATTCCTCTTTTCTCTACAATCTTGCCAGCATCCTCTGTCACCTGACTTTTTTTATCCTAGCCATTCGAACTGGTATGAGGTGTAATCTCAGGGTTGTTTTGATTTGCATTTCCCTGATGACTAAGGATGTTGAACATTTCTTTAGGTGCTTCTCAGCCATTCAGTATTTATCAGTTGAGAATTCTTTGTTTAGCTTTGTACCCCATTCTTTAATTGGGTTATTTGGTTCTCTGGAGCCTAACTTCTTGAGTTCTTTGTATATACTGAATATCAGCCCTCTATTAGATATAGGATTGGTGAAGATCTTTCCCCAATTTGTTGGTTGCCATTTTGTCCTATTGACAGTGTTTTTTGCCTTACAGAAGCTTTGTAATTTTATGAAGGCCCATTTGTAAATTCTGGATTTTAGAGCATAAGCTATTGGTTTTCTGTTCAGGAAATGTTCCCCTGTGCCCATATGCTTCAGGCTCTTCCCCACTTTCTTTTCCATTAGTTTCAGTGTATCTGGTTTTATATGGAGATCCTTGACCCACTTGGAATTGAGCTTTGTACAAAGAGATAGGAATGGATTGATTTGCATTCTTCTACATGCTAACTGCCAGCTGAGCCAGCACCATTTGTTGAAAAGGCTGCCTTTTATCCACTGGATGGTTTTAGCTCTTTTGTCAAAGATAAAGTGACTATAGGTGTGTGGGTTCGTTTCTGGGTCTTCAATTCTACTCCATTGATCTACTTGCCTGTCACTGTATAAATAACATGCAGTTTTTTATCACAATTGCTCTTTGGTACAGTTTAAGGTCTAGGATGGTGATTCCACCAGAGGTTCCCTTATTGTTGAGAATAGTTTTGGCTAGCCTGGGTTTTCTGTTATTCTAGATGAATTTGCAAATTGCTCTTTCCAAGTCTGTGAAGAATTGAGCTGGAATTTTGATAAGGATTGCATTGAATCTGTAAATTGTTTTCAGCAAGATGGCCATTTTTACTATATTAATCCTGCCAATCCACGAGCATAGAAGATCTTTCCATCTTTTGAGATCTTCAATTTCCTTCTTCAGAGACTTGAAGTACTTGTCAAACAGATCTTTTACTTGCTTAGATAGAGTCACACCAACGTATTTTATATTATTTGTGCCTACTGTGAAGGGTGTTGTTTCCCTAATTTTTTTCTCAGCTTATTCATCCTTTGTGTAGAGGAAGGCCACTGATTTCCTTGAGTTAATTTTATATCCAGCTACTTTGCTGAAGTTGTTTAACAGGTTTAGGAGCTCTCTGGTGGAATTTCTGGGGTCACTTAAGTATACGATCATATCATCAGCAAATAGTGATAATTTGACTTCTTCCTTTCTAATTCATATTCCTTTGATCTCCTTTTGTTGTCTAATTGCTCTGGCCAGGACTTCAACTACAATATTGAGTAGGCTGGAGAGAGTGGGCAGCCTTGTCTAGTCCCTGATTTTAGTGGGATTGCCTCAAGTATCTCTCCATTTAGTTTGATGTTGGCTACTGCCTTGCTATATATTGCTTATAATATGTTTAAGGATGGGCCTTGAATTCTTGATCTTTCCAAGACTTTTATCATGAAGGGATGTTGGATTTTGTCAAATGCATTCTCAGTACCTAAAGAGATGATCATATATATTTTTTCTTTGAGTTTGTTTATATAGTGAATCATGTTGATGGATTTTCATATATTGAACCATCCCTGCATCCCTGGGATGAAGCCTACTTGATCATGATGGATGATTATTTTGATGTGTTCTTGGATTTGGTTTGCAAGAATTTTATTGAGTATTTTTGCATCGATATTCATTAGGGAAATTGGTCTGAACTTTTCTTTGTTAGGTTTTTGTGTGGTTTAGGTATTAGAGTAATTGTGGCTTCATAGAAGAAATTGGGTAGAGTACCTTCTGTTTCTATTTTGTGGAATAGTTTGAGGAGTATTGGTATTAGGTCTTCTTTGAAGGTCTGTTAAAACTCTGCACTTAACCCATCCTGTCCTGGGCTTTTTTTGGTTGGGAGACTGTTAAAGATATGGGACTGTTTAGATAATTTATCTGATCTTCATTTAACTTTGTTACCTGGTATCTGTATAAAAAATTGTCCATTTCATCCGGGCTTTCCAGTGGTGTTGAGTATTAGCTTTTGTCGTAGGATCTCATGATTTTTTGGATTTCCTCAGTTTTTGTTGCTATGTCTCCCTTTTCATTTCTGATCTTGTTAATTAGGATACTATCTCTGTGCTCTCTAGTTAGTCTGGTGTCTTAGTCAGGGTTTCTATTCCTGCACAAACATCATGACCATGAAGTAAGTTGGGGAGGAAAGGGTTTATTTGGCTTACTTCCACATTGCTGTTTATCACAAAGGAAGTCAGAACTGGAACTCAAGCAGGCCAGAGAGCAGGAGCTGATGCAGAGGCCATGGAGGGATGTTCCTTACTGACTTGCCTCTCCTGGCTTACTCAGCCTGCTCTCTTATAGAACTCAAGACTTCCAGCCCAGGGATGACACCACCCACAAGGGGCCCTACCCCCTTGATCACTAATTGAGAAAATGCCCCACAGCTGGATATCATGGAGGCACTTCCCCAACTGAAACTCCCTTTTCTGTGATAACTCCAGCCTGTGTCAAGTTGACACACAAAACCAGCCAGTACAATTGACCCCTTGTCAACTTGACACACAAACACATCACTATTAAACCTCACCCCTTATTTTCTTATTTATCCCCAAGATAAATATTAAATATTAAAAGTTCAATCTATTTAAAATGTCCAATATCTTTTAAAATTCAAAGTATCTTAACTGTGGGCTCCACTAAAATATGTTCTTCCTTCAAGAGGGAAAAATATCAGGACACAGTCACAATCAAAAGCAAAACCAATGTCTGGGATCCAACTCACAATCTTCTGGGCTCCTCCAAGGACTTGAGTCACCTCTCCAGCTCTGCCCTTTGTAGCACACAGCTTGTCTTCTGGGCTCCAGATGCCTGTACTGCTGCTGCTGTCCTTGGTGGTCATTGCATGGTGTTGGCATCTCCAAAACACTGCTGTAACTAGGCTTTAACAATAGCCTCTCATAGACTGTCTTCATGGTGCCAAGCCTCAACTCCTTTTAATGACACCTTCAGTCCTGGGCCATCAATTGCAAACTGAGGCTGCACCTTCACTGTGCCGAGCCTCAGCTGCTCTTCACCTGGGTGACTCTTACACACTACTAAGTCCTGCTGTAGCACAAGATACAACCTTGGCTATCTCTGGAACACAGCCTCTGTGCTCTCAGAAAACACTTCATAGAAGATGTCTCCTCAATGATGTTGGTCTCTTCTTAATCACTGCTAATTTCTTAGCTCCAGCTAACCAGAATCAATAGTCCCAGTAATGCAAAGTTTTCACTTTATTAGTTCTGGTATCTTGTTAATCACAGCTGATACTTCAGCCTCAGCTAACCAGAACCACAGAATCTTCACAATCAAAATAACATGGCCCTGATAAGGGTCTTTTAATCTTCCCTCTGAAATTTCACAAGCCAGGCCTCCATCTCTGCACTGTTCTCAACATGATCTTCCAAGCTCCTACAGAATATCCCACAGAGTTCTTAAAAATCAATGGCTCTTCTAGCTCAAAGTTCCAAAGTCCTTCCACAATCCTTCCCAAAACATGGTCAGGTTGTCATAGGAATACCCAACTATGCTGGTACCAATTTGTCTTAGTCAGGGTTTCTATTCCTGCACAAACATCACGATCATGAAGCAAGTTGGGGAGGAAAGGGTTTATTTGGCTTACTTCCACATTGCTGTTTATCACAAAGGAAGTCAGGACTGGAACTCAAGCAGGCCAGAGAGCATGAGCTGATGCAGAGGCCATGGAGGGATGTTCCTTACTGGCTTGCCTCTCCTGGCTTGCTCAGCCTGCTCTCTTATAGAACTCAAGACTTCCAGCCCAGGGATGGCACCACCCACAAGGGGCCCTACCCCCTTGATCACTAATTGAGAAAATGCCCCACAGCTGGATATCATGGAGGTACTTCCCCAACTGAAACTCCCTTTTCTGTGATAACTCCAGCCTGTGTCAAGTTGACACAAAAACTAGCCAATACATCTGGCTAAGGGTTTATCTATTTTGTTGATTTTATCAAAGAACCAGCTCCTGGTTTGGTTGATTCTTTGTATAGTTCTTTTTGTTTCTATTTGGTTTATTTCAGCTTTGAGTTTGATTATTTCCTGCCTTCGACTCCTCTTTAGTGAATTTGCTTCTTTTTGTTCTAGAGCTTTCAGAAGTGCTGTCAAATTGCTGGTGTATGCTCTCTCCAATTTCTTTTTGGAGGCACTTAAAGCTATGAGTTTTTCTCTTAGGACTACTTTCATTGAGTCCCATAAGTTTGGGTATGTTGTGGCTTCATGTTCATTAAACTCTAGAAAGTCTTTAATTACTTTCTTTATTTCTTCCTTCACCAAGTTATCATTAGTAGGGTGTTGTTAATCTTCCAAGTGTATGCTGGCTTTCTATTGTTTATGTTGTTATTGAGGAGCAGCCTTAGTCCATGTTGATCTGACAGTATACAAAGAATTATGTCAATCTTCTTGTATCTGTTGAGGCCTGACTCGTGACCAATTATTTGGTCAGTTTTGGAGAAGGTACCATGAGGTGCTGAGAAGAAAGTATATCCTGTGTTTTAGGATAAAAAGTTCTATAGATATCTGTTAAATTCATCTGTTTCATAACTTCTGTTAGTCTCACTGTGTCTTTGTTTAGTTTCTGTTTCCATGATCTGTCTGTAGGGTAGAAGAAAAGATCATTTAATAGAAATATATAGTACATAAGCTTTTACTTAAAGGGCATAGACATTTTTCTCTGAAATAAGCCAAGAATGTAAGCTGGCTAGTTCCAGAAACCAATTGTCTTACCATCTAGGTGGTTCCAGGGAGCAGTCAATCACAAAGTGAATGAAAATGAGAATGACAATGATAAAGCCATATTCTTGAGAATAAGGAGTATGCAGGATGTTTTCCTCATGACCCTGACTCCTGACTAAGTCATGGGTTGGGTCCCTCTGAAATTTTCCACTGTTTTTGTTTCCTTGGTTACCCCCTCATTTATGATTTTTTCCTTTAAATACCCCACTCTTCTTGTGCTCTGGGTCGAGCTCCTCTGCCCCTTCGAGGGTTATGAGCTCGTCCCCAGTATACTGGCTTCCCCTCCCCACCCCCCCAATAATCCTCATGCTGTTTGCATCAAGATCATCAGTCTCTTGTGAGTCTTTGGGTGGCTGTGTTCTTCCAGGATTTGAGAGAGGATCTCCCCTCACAGGGGTCTTTCATGTCCATTGCAGAGAGTAGGCTGTTGAAATCTCCCACTATTATTGTGTGTGTGGTACAATATGTGCTTTGAGCTTTAGTAAAGTTTCTTTTATGAATGTAGATGCTCTTGCATTTGGAGAGCAGAGGTTCAGAATTGAAAGTTCATCTTGGTAGATCATACATTTGATGAATTTGAAGTGTCCCTCCTTATCTTTTTTGATCACTTTAGGGTGAAAGTCAATTTTATTTGATATTAGAATGGCTACTCCAGCTTTTTTCTTGGGACCATTGGCTTGGAAAATTGTTTTCCAGCCTTTTATTCTGAGGTAGTGTCTGTCTGTTACTGCGGTAGGTTTCCTGTATGCAACTAAATGTGTCCTGTTACATACCCAGTCTGATAGTCTACATCTTTTTATTGGGGAATTGAGTCCATTGATATTAATAGATATTTAGGAGAAGTAATTGTTGCTTCCTGTTATTTTTATTGTTAAAGTTGGAATTCTGTTCACATGGCTATCTTCTTTTAGTTTTGTTGGAAGATTACTTTCTTGTTTTTTGTTAAGATAGTTTCCCTCCTTGTGTTGGAGTTTTCTCTTTATTATCCTTTTAAGGGTTGGATTTGTGGAAATTATTGTGTAAATTTGGTTTTGTCATGGAATCCTTTGGTTTCTCCATCTATGGTAATTGATACTTTTACTAGGTATAGTAGTCTGGGCTGGCATTTGTGTTCTCTTAGGGTCTGTATGACATCAACCCAGGATCTTCTGGCTTTCATAGTCTCTGGTGAGAAGTCTGGTATAATTCTGATAGTTCTGCCTTTATATGTTACTTGACCTTTTTCTGTTACTGCTTTTAATATTCTTTCTTTGTTTTGTGCATTTGGTGTTTTAACTATTATGTCGCGGGAGGAATTTCTTTTCTGGGTCAGTCTATTTGGAGTTCTATAGGCTTCATGTATGTTCATGGGCATGTCTTTCTTTAGGTTATGGAAGTTTTTTTCTATAATTTTGTTGAAGATATTTACTGGCCCATTACATTGGGAGTCTTCACTCTCTTCTATACCTGTTATCCTTATATTTGGTCTTTTCATTGTGTCCTGGATTTCCTGGATGTTTTGCATTTTGTGGTTTCTTTGACTGTTGTGTCAATGTTTTCTATGGTATCTTCTGCACCTGGGATTCTTTCTTCTATCTCTTGTATTTTGTTAGTGATGCTTGCATCTATGGTTCCTGATTTCTTTCCTAGGATTTCTATCTCCAGAGTTGTCTCTCTGTGTGATTTCTTAACTGTTTCTACTTCCATTTTTAGGTCCTGAATGATTTTGTTCAATTCCTTCACATGTTTGGTTGTGCTTTCCTGTAATTCTTTAAGGAATTTTTATATTTCCTCTTTAAGGGCTTGAACCTGTTTACCTGTGTTCTCCTGTATTTCTTTAAGGGAATTATTCATGTCCTTCTTAAATTCCTCTATCACCATCATGAGATATGATTTTAGATCCAAATTTTGCTTTTCTGGTGTTTTGTGATATACAGACTTGCTGTGGTGGGAGTACTGGGTTCTGATGATGCCAAATAGTCTTGGTTTCTGTTGGTCAGATTCTTGTGTTTACCTTTAACCATCTGTTAATCTCTGATGTTATTTGTTCTTGCTGTCTCTAGCTGTAGCTGGTTCCTGGTGTAGGTCTGTAAGGCTGTGTCAACACTTCTGGGAGATCAGCTCTCCTCTGGTAAGACCTGTGCACAGAAGGCTGTGGATCAGCCATCCCTCTTGAGTCCTGGCGTCAGAGCATTCCCTGGAGACAGGCTCTCAGCTTTTGGGGGATGGTGCAGAGAGGGTTTTGAATCTGTTGTCCCTCCTAGGTATAGATGGAGGTAGAAAGGATCCTGTCCCAACTGCCCTGCCAATTCTAAGGGCTGTACCTCCTGGCTGAGCACAATCTTTTGAAATGTTTTCTTCATATTGCATAGTTTTGGCTTCTTTCTCAAAAATCAATGGTCAGTAGGTTTATTTGTGAATCCTTAATTCTATTCCATTGATCAACTTTTCTGTTTTTGTATCAATATCTTATGGTTTTTATTAATAATGCTTTGTAGTACAGCTTAAAATCAAGAATGATGATTTATTTAGAAGTTATTTTATTGAACAGGATTGTTCTAACTATCCTGTTTTATTTTATTTGTTTTGTTTTTCCATATGAAGTTGAGAATTGTTCTTTCAGGTCTGTAAAAAATTGTGTTGAAAATTTGATGGGAATTGCATTGAATCTATAACTGCTTTTTGGTAATATGGTAATTTGCAATGTAAATAAAGAAAACATGAAATTAAAAAAATGTGAATTTTCATTATGTTAATCCTACTGATCCATTAACATGGAGATCTTTCAATTTTTTGATATCTTCTTAAACTTCTTTCTTCAGAGACTTGATGTCCTTGTCATACAGATCTTTCTCATGCTTGGTTAGAGTTACTCCAAGATATTTTATATTATTTGTATTGTGAAAGGTGTTAATTCCCTGATGTCTTTTTCAGCCAGTTATTATTTATATAAAAGAGGGATACTGATTTCCTTGAGTTAATTTTGTATCCAGGCATTGTGCTGAAGATATTTACCAGCTATAAAAGTTCCTTCATAGAGATTTTAGGATCATTTATATGTACTATCTTATCATCTGCAAATACTGATATTTTGACTTTTTCTTTTCTAGTTTGTAGCCTCCCTATCTCCTTTAGTTGTCCAATCATTCTAGCTAACGGTTCAAACACTGTATAGCATAGATATGGATAGAGTGGATAGCTTTGTCTTTTGCCGGATTTTAATGGAATTTCTTTAAGTTTCTCTCCATTTAATTTGATGTTAGCTATTAGTGTGATGTATATTGCCTTTATTTTGTTTAGTTACAGGCTTTGTATCCATGATCTCTCTAATGCTTTTATCATGACGAAGTGCTGGATTTTGTCAAAGGCTTTTTAAGCATATAATGAGTTGATCATGTGTTTTTTTTCATTAAGTTTATTTACATAGTGGCTTTCATTGATAGATTTTTGTATGTTGACTCATATCTCTATCCCTGTGATACAGAGTTCATGGTGGATGATGTTTTTGATGTGTTCCTGGATTTGGTTTCTGAATTATTGATTATTTTTGCATCAATGTTCATAAAGTAAATTGGTCTAAAATTATTTTTCCTTGTTGAATCTTTGTCAAGTTTAGGTATCAGGGTGACTGCAGCCTTATAGAATGAGTTTGGCAATGTTACTTCTATTTTGATTTTTGTGGAATAGTTTGAGGAGTATTGGTATTAGCTCTTCTTTGAAGTCTGGTAGAATCCTGCAGTAAAACTATTTCCAGGATCTTTTTGGTTGAGAGAATTTTGATGACTACTACTATTTTCTTGGCAGGTATAGGACTGTTTAGGTTGCCTATCTGATCTTGATTTAACTTTGGTAATCAAGTTTGGGGTTTATCAAGTAATGGAGTTTATCAAAGTAATCATCCATTTCATTGAGATTTTCAAATTTTGTGACATACACACTTTTGAGGTAATACTTAGTGACTCTCTGGGTTTTCTCCCCCTTTTCATTTTTTATTTTGTGGAGACCTGGTATGGGGAAAGCAGGGTTGGAGGTGAGAAGGTTGGGACAGAGCAGGAAAATTAGTGTGTGGGTGGCGCCTCTGGGACAAGCTAATGGTATGGGATGAGGGAGGCTTTGGGGAGGATATAGACCCTATGTGAGATTCCTAACAGCAGGGGTTATGGAACATGAAATAGCCATCTCCTGTAGCAAGGCAGGACTTCCAGTGGAGGGAGGAGGACACCAACCAATTCATAAAACCTTTGTCCTAAAATTCACCATGCCTATAAGATATTTAGGGATAAAGATGGAGCAGAGATTAAGAGAATGGCCAATCAATGACTGGCCCAATTTGAGACCCACCACATGAGAGAGAATCAACCCTTGACACTATTAATGATATTTGGCTATGGTTGCAGATAGGTGCCTAGCACAACTGTCTCCTGAGAGGCTTCATCCAACAGTTGATAGAAACAGATGCAGAGACCCACAGCCAAATATTAGGCAGAGCTCAAGAGGTCTTCTGGAAGTCACTGGAAGGACTGAGGAAGCTGGTGGCATCAAAGATACTATAAGTAGACCTACAGAGCCAACTAATTTGGGCCCATAGGAGCTCACAGAAAACTACCAACCAAAGATCATGTAGGGACTGGACCTTGATCCCTACACATATGTAGCAGATGTGCAGCTTGGTATTAATATTGGTCCCCCTAAAATTGGAATGAGGGCTGTCTCTGACTTAGACTCTGTGGCCTGATTTGGAACCCTTTCTCCTATCTGGGCTGCCCTGCCTGTCCTCAATCAGAGAGGATGTGCTTAGTTGTGATGAGACTGTGCCTGGTAAGTTTGCTACCCCGACAGATGGGGCTCACCTTCTCTGATCAAAAAGAAATGTGAATAGGAGAAGAGGTGTGAGAGGATAGGAATGGAATGAGAGGGGGCTTTGATCAGAATGTAAAGTGAATAAATAAAGGAATTAATGAAGAAGTCCCATTTAATCTCTATCAAAAGTGTACATTAAGATGTTAAAATATTTTTTTAAAAAAATAAATGTCATCCTTTTGTATTCTTTGGTAATTAGGGCCCTCTGACTAAGCTGTAAACATCCCCAAAAGAATTAAAGGCAGACAAGGGAGTCACACTCCCTCAGAGTTAAATTGCCATGTGCATGGTCTTTCAAGTTGTAGCAAGTCCAAATAGTACTGAATCTTTGGTGAAATCTTCAGAAAATGCAAAAGACAGGGGCAAGCTTATTTTTACCAAAAATACTCACAATTGGCACAAAGCTGATTACAAGAAACCAGATGTGTAATGGAGACAGGGGATAGTTTGTAAGCACACTAAAGGGTTAGGGGATATCTGCATATTAAATAGGAATAACTACCCAAGCAATATTTCATGTTTATCTTTGAAGGATTTACTTTTATGAGGAAGTGTTCCATTAAATCAACTGAGCAAAGCTCATAAGAATTTACAGAATAATGAAGAGACAAGCATAGGTCTGCATGGTCTGAACCAAGTCCACTGTGCATGCCTTATAATTCTCAGTTTAGTGTCTTTATGGGATGCCTCAGGGTGTGTGTGTGGGTCTCTGACTCTTGTGCTTTCTCTTGGGCTCTTTGCCTTATGTTGGTTTGCTTTGTCCAACTTCAATGTGATAGGTTTTGTTTTATATCTTATTTTGTTATGTTATGTTTGTGATCTCTTAGAAACCTGTTCACTTCTAATGATAGACAGAAAGGGAGTAGATCCAGGTAGGAGAGGAGGTAGGGAGAAACTAGGACAGGTAGAAAGTGTAAACAGGATATATTATATTCAAAAGACACTTATTCTCAATGAAAGGGTGGAAGTTTTATTTTTATTAGTTTTAAATGTATGTATGTGTTTTTGTGTGTGTGTGTGTGTGTGTGTGTGTGTGTGCATGTGCGTGTGTGTGAGGCATAAATACGTAAGTGCAGGAGATACAGGGTAAAAAAAAAATAATTCAATTTTCCAGAATCTGAAGTTACAGGCAGTTGGGCAGTTGTGAATCAACTAAATTGGGTATTGGGAACTGAACATGGATGCTCTGTAATCGTATTCCATGTTCTTTTCTGCTGAGCTGTCTCTGCAGTCCTCATCAAGCTTATTTTAAAATAGATGTGAAGAAATCATAGTATCTATAGATGGTTTTAACATAGCATGCTTAGATAATGTTGGAGACACAAAAGTGGCTCCATAAATAACAGGAAATTGTTCAGTTTTTGTAAGAAATGGATAGATAGCAAAATTTACTACAGTCCTAGAAGAATTTGTAAGTCTCTCTCCTCCCTTTCTCTTCTCTTTTTTGGTCTCTGTTTCCTTCCAATCTTCCTTCCTTCCTTTGTTCCTTCTTTCTTTGATCATTTGTTCTTTTGATGGAGCCTCATCCTTCTTAGGCTATCCAAGAATTCTCTGTGTATATAGGAATTAGTTTGAACTCCTGATTGTGCTGCCTCTGTCTTTCAATGGCTAGTGTTTACCACAATATTTAGTCAAAATTTACTACTGATTGTATTTGTCTTAAAATATATTAGATATAACGTGTAAGTATATGATTTTACACAGATATATAGTATACAATAATAGCCTTGTTGATATTAATTAGTTTGACTCTAAAATGGTTTACTGAGCATCGTAGTACCCAACTTGTTTCTCAGCACTTTAGAGGTCAAGACAGGAAGGTCAAAGTCGAAGCCACTTTCTTTTGCAGAACAAATTATATGAGAACCTGATGGAAATACAGTAATGCAAACAAAATCCAAAACCAAATCAGACAGTATATGAAATATGATTTAAAATGGTGTGTTAAATAGAGATGAAGTATACCTACATTAAATATTTTGTGATCAAAAATAAAGGTAGGGTGAAATAAAGATCATTATTATTGTAGAGCCCATTTTCTTAATTAAGGAATGGAGAAGGTTGTCTGTCTTTTAACACTTGCATAGATCTCAAATCACTGCAGTAACACTTACAATGTATCTTGTACAATTTTTAAAATTCTAGATAAATTGCACGTTGTTATTATTTGAATTTGAAATGTCTCTCACAGGCTTGCTATTTCAGTGTTCTGTCCCCAGCTTAAGGCAATACATTGAGTGATCTGGAGCCTGTATGGAGAAAGCTTGGGTGGCAGAAGAACTACTCAATAAAAGCAAGCCTCTGCTAGCTCAAGTTCACAAGCTCTGCCTCTTCCTTCCTCTGCCATTCCACACCACCATAGTGGACTGAAACAGCCTTGGAAACAGAAGCCAAAGTGATATATATATATATATATATATATATATATATATATATATATATATATATATATACATACATATATATGTGTGTGTGTATACACATATACATATTTATATATATATTTACATTTTAATATAATTACATCATATCCACCCCTTTTCATTATATCTCTAACCCCTCCCATTCAATAGTTTTGTTTTCTCCTAAATCCATAAATCTTCCTCCTCCTCCTTCTTTTCTTCCTCTCCCTCTTCCTCTACCTCTTCCTCTTCCTCCTCCTCCTTTTTTGGTGAAGAATATATATATTCTTAAATTAATCCTTTAAGTTGTTTGCATCAAGCATTTGGTAAGTTGTGTGAATAGTAACTGATCACATATGATTTATTACTATGGAGATCTATAAGTGGAGAAGAATTAAAAACTTCACTTACCAAGCTCCTTTACTAAAAGTAAAACAGTATGGCCATAATAAAAGAAACATTTGATTGATGTTTTTCTTTTCTCTATCTTATTCTTCATTTCCTTGTTTTCCTAATACTTAATTTCTTCCTTTAATATTCTTTCAAAGTGTCAGGTGGCTAAGAATGTTTAAAAATTAAAGGGTTCATTTCCACGTGTGTCTTACTAATGTTTCTAGATATATGACATAAATGTGCTTTTTTAAAAGTTTGCCAAAGTTGAGATATTTTTACTTTTGTTCTAATTACGATGTGTAATATTTTCATTCTTTGGGAATTCAACCATAGAAAATCTAAATTGCAAATACAGTAATTATATTAGTAGAAAAAATCACTGGTTTAGAGTCTCTTTATGTTCACTCAAAAAAGAATGGCCTTGTGTCCCATCACTCTGTGAGAATGTTCTATACCAGTGTGTAGGAGAAGAATGTAACCAGGGAAAGAACATGGTGTTGCTTTTCTCACTGGTGTCATGTCAAAATAGAAGCAATGCCCTCAATAGTTGGTACCATGCAAATAAATAGAAAAACAATTGTTTCCCTTGAATGACAATCATGTTAAATTCATTACAATTTTTGCACTTATATGAAGTATTACTTGGTTTTTATATGCACACACATACACACATATACATCTGTATCTACTTATCTTGTTGGGGCATTTTCTCATTTTACACAAGTGCTTTTTATGCCTTATTATAATGTCCCAGATTTTATTTTGTTCTCTTAAAATAGATTATAAAATTCTTGAATGTTCAGATTCCACAAGCCTCCTCTTCTCATTAAATATTACTTGGTGAATGACAGGCGAATCACCTTCTTGTCTCTACTTCATGCTCCATTTGCTACGAGCAAGGGATAAAAGGCACACTAATTTTCAATTTGCATGAACTGTATTAATATGTTTCTTGCCTTTCTCTGGCAGTGAACACGAACAACACATGTATGTACGTGCTCAGGCAGATGTTGAAGTGATTTTTCTTCTTTGCACAGAAAGATCAGTTTCTCACTACCAAAAAACAGAATCTTTGATCTAGAAGAGGTACTATTATGAAGGAAAGAAATTTTGGTTCTTTTCTCTAAGAGAAGCCAAAGTCATATTCTATCAACTCAGTGGACTGATGTGTGGATTACTTTCCAATGCTTGCTGTACTCACGCTCTTTAGTTTCCTCAAAAGTGATAAAAATATCACCATCATTAGACACCTCAATAGATGTGAATACAATCTCTGTCAATCAGGGTGGGGAAGTTCAACCCTCATTCATACCTGCTAAAAATTAATAGAGTGCATTCTTGACAATAAGCCCAGCATTCTGATATAACCCCAGGGCTCTTAACCAATTAGTCAATTTCCTGAACTGCTTGCCCTCAGCTTTCAAATAGGACAAACATAATAGCTGATGAGAAGCCCCAGTTGTCCCTCAAGAATGTGACTCCATCAAACTAAGGAGAAACAATTTTATAATCTCTATTGATTTCTATGTCACATATCAGAGTTTTCGTCATGATTCTCTTGTGCTTAAACAGAGTGCTAATTAAAATCCATCCCTTTCTGTTCTTTCCTTGGCTGAAACATGTAATGCCTAGTTTATGACAATCCCAAACGGTATGTTTTGATGAGAGAAACAAAAGTACTAAGGAGGATCAAGGGTAGATTTTAAACAAAATGTGAAGCAAAACCTTGAGTTGTTGTTGGAGAGACAGCTCAGTGGTTAAGAGCACTTCCTGTTCTTGCAGAGGACTGGGAATTGGTTCCCAGAACACAAGTGGAAGCTCACAACTAACTTCCTGTGACTCCAGTTCCATTGCACCTGATGCCCTACTTGGCCTCTCTGGACACCAGGATTACATTTGATGCACATACAGACAACATTCATACACATAAAATAAAAAATAAATCTTAAAAAAAACTCTGAGGTGATTGGGTAGTACATGCCTATTAATCAAAGAGGAGGAAGGTTAACATGGAAGGACTGACTATATGGCCAGCCTTTCATATAGCCATGGAAGAAAGAGAGAAAGAGTTGGAGACAGAGACAAAACACAAAGAGACAGAGACAGAGAGACAGAGAGAGGCAAAGACAGACAGAAACAGACACACAGTGAGAGACAGAAAGACAGAGGGACAGAAATAAACAGAAATAGTCACATGGAGACAAAGATAGAGGGATAAAGACAGAAACAGACACACAGAGACACAGAGACAGAGAAACAGAGACACATAGACTGAGACAGAGAGAGACAGAGAGACATACACAGATGCAGAGACAGAAGACAGTCCCACAGAGAGAGGACAGAGAGAGACACCTACAATGAGAGACGCAAAGAGAAAGATAGAGAGATCAAGACAGAGAATGAACATTGTGTACATGCTACTACTTTTCCAGATCTGAAAATTTTAAGTAGCTGACCTTAGCCAACAGCAGAGAACAACATGATTTAGTTTAAAATCTTAGGTATAGGAAAACGCATGAATGTTTAATTACTGTCTAGTGGTATAACTTCTTGAATGGTACATTTTAAAGGCATGTATAAAGACCGCAGATTCCCTCCTTGAATATCTGTCAAAATGTTAGACTGTTCTGCTTCTCTGAAAAGGAGCACCAGAGAATCCTGGGGAACAGAGCATGGGTTTGGGGTATCCTGCCTAGGGCACTCAGCACTCTGATGCCTTTGTGAGCCAGGCAGGACTTTTGGGCCGCAGCTGCAGCTCTGCTGTTGTGGCTGTCACATCTGTTCCTGACTCTGTCTCTTCCTCAGTGTGGTGGGCTCGGCAATTGCTCTCTCTGCACTTCCTTTTGTTAGAGATTTGCCCTCTTGACACATCTGGATGAAGAAGTTCCTTCACGTAAAGAAGATTGGTGACAGACCTTGAAGTTTCATTCTCTGTAGTAGGGCCCTGAAACCTTATCTACATGTCATCTGGCTAATCAGAGGTCCGTGGTGAGATCTGTCAGAGATTTCTGTTTTAAAAAAGCAATTCAGACACAGTTGACATGAGAATTGGAGTGCTTTCCGCAGGTCCTGTACCAGCACTGTCTATTATTATGTGAGTGTCAGCCTGAGGCTGTGGTGACAGAGGAACCTCTGGGTAGCCTCCTAAGGACACCAGCACAGGTGGGCAGAAATCTACCCCTCCCTCCACAGCAACAGAACCAAACAAAGGACATCCAGGCAACAGGGAAGAGCAGAGACAGGGTAAAAATGGGGCTGCTGAACATCAGTCTCAATTAGTTGGGGAAATAATAAAATGGATTTAATGAGTTTCACAATGAGTGAAGCAGACACTGTCAAATGGGGCAACCATGTCCTCCAAAGGGGTCGGAGGTTCATATGAAATCGATATTGATAAAATCCTCAAACAAAAACCATCCCATACTCCTATAATCCTTGGCAGCCTCCTCCCTGCACCCCCCAAGCAACTGGATTCCTTGAAAGCTGGAGGAAATTATTTTCTTCTTATGTAATTGCTTAATGCATATATTTAGAGACTAGCTTTGTCAGAGGCAAGGATATAGATATTCATTCAACCCACCAATTCCTTTCATAGTTCTGAGAAAAATATCTTTGGAAATTCCCTCCAAGAGGAAGTGAATACAGTGTTTAAGAATAAGGGCCAGTGCATGGGTGGGTGGGGAAGCACCCTCATAGATGCAAAGGGGAGAAGGGATAGAGCAGATGGGATGAGGGATTGTAGAGGGTTAACCGGGGAGGGGGGTATCATTTGAGATGTAAACAAATGGAATGATTAATAAAAAATTACTAGCCGGGCGTGGTGGCGCACGCCTTTAATCCCAGCACTTGGGAGGCAGAGGCAGGTGGATTTCTGAGTTCGAGGCCAGCCTGGTCTACAGGGTGAGCTCCAGGAAAGCCAGGGCTATACAGAGAAACCCTGTCTCGAAAAACCAAAAAAAAAAAAAAAAAAAAAAAAAAAAAAAAAAAAAATTACTACTACTACTGCTGCTACTACTACTACTACTACCAATACCAATAATAATAATAGAACAAGGGCAAGAGCTAAATTTGACCTTTGAATATTACCTTTGTCATTGGCAAACTTTTGTCACCTTGGACAAACTACTTAGTTTCTCTCTGTGTCTTTTTATTTTTCTCTTATCCACAGAAGCAGGGAGATATTAACTTGCAAACACTGTAGGATTACAGAAGCAAAGAAAAGATCAGTACACAGTGGCCCACATAAAAAGAACCTCCGTAAAGAATGGGGACTTCCTTGTTAGTTTGTATTTTGAAATTCTGTTTAAGTTAACATTAAGTCCTTTGGTAGGTAACGGCTGAGATTCTCAGCCACTACACACAGAAAGCAAATGGAGAATTCAGTCAACATGCATGTGCTTCTCAAATGACAGCTTGGTTTTCAGGTGCTTTGCTGTTTTCAACCCGAATCCACAAAGTGTCAAATTTTTATGTCTCTTTCTCTAAAAGGACAGTTAACTCCAGGGATCTGAAGCACAGAGTCTCTTTAGTTGATACAGAAGCAAAGAATATCAAGTCAAACAAATACTTAGGAGTATATTTGAGGGGAGGCCCAGGGAGACCTTTTTCTTGTTTGCTACCAGAAAGCAGAGCAAAGAAATCTCAACATCTTAAAACAAATTCTGATTCCAAGCTTTGAGAAAGAAATATCCTCTGAGTAGCCTCTGATGACAGAAGTTAGGGGGTTGCTTTTAAACAGCAATACATGAAGTCAATAGCTTATTTTGAAACCCATCCTGATGTCAACAATGTCTTTATACTAAGTAGGAGTTCCTGTGAGAGTTACTCTAGATGAGTCTTTGCTCTATCTCTCTGTCCCTTCAGTGTGTGTGTGTGTGTGTGTGTGTGTGTGTGTGTGTGTGTGTGTGTGTGTGTGCGCGTGTTTGTGTTTGTTTGCTAAAACTGCTTCCCTTTGACTCCATGTTGTGCATGAGAAAGCCAGGGTGTCCAGTACTCTCAGGCTAGAGATATCTTCTGTTGTCCTTATCTTGTGCTTTGGGCCTTGGGCTTCATTAGTAAAGCTATAGAGCCTTGGACTGGAATTCTAGCCTTCAGAAATCTCTCCCCTCTTGCCTGCTTCCTCTCCTCTTTTAATTTTTTTCAACTCATCCAGTGCCTTTATCCCTTCAATAACCCTAGTAATGCTATATAAATTGTGGAGTTTATTTTTCGTGTAATGATAATCACATTTATTACACACAATTGTTACGTGGATAAGCAATAGTTAAATATATAGATAACCACTACAGTGTCATGCCTACAAACATAATCATAATTGCCATGCACCTCAAAGAATCTGAGTTGTTTATGATAGGGCCACCAGAATATTAGGCTATAATTTTTTTCCCAGTGTTTAGTGAATGTGCTCTGGAATATAGATCCTATTGTAACTACAGAAATGGAACTGAGAGTGACCCACCTGAAAATACACTAAGCAGGCTACAGGGCATCACTGCAACACTTTGCACATCCACAGGAAAGGACTAGAGAAACCCAACTATTCTCACAATTACACCTGAACCCCTATTCATACTCTAACTTAATCCCAAAGGGTTTCACCCTAGCAAGTGAGTACTTTTATTGGATATAAAATATGTACATCCTGTGTAGGCATGATCAATACCGTAGAAAATAACAGGAGATGTGTTGGATAACAATGGGTAAGATGGAAGCTGAGCAAGGAAAACCTTCTCTGACTTGATTTCAAAAGCTTAACTCCGCCAGGCAGTGGTGGTGCATGCCTTTAATCCCAGCACTTGGGAGGCAGAGGCAGGTGGATTTCTGAGTTTGAGACAGCCTGGTCTACAGAGTGAGTTCCAGGACAGGCAGAGCTATACAGAGACACCCTGTTTCAGAAAAAAAAATTAACCTCAAAAGCTTAACTCCATGATAGAATTTCTGAAAAGAACCCCTAGCTCTCTTCAGCAACTCTGGCTCTTCCAGGGATTTTTTTTCTTGTCATTACTTTTTGCCCTTGTGTCTGAACATGAGAATTAGTTTTTGTTTTTGTTTTGTTTTTGTTTTCACACTGTGACTAAGATGAAAACCATGCATCAACTAAGTTATCTGTTAGAGTCTGATATTCTAGAGGACTCTCTAGAGCCATAATCTCCCATGTCAGCTCCCACCACTACTACTACATTATCCTCTTTTCTTTGTAGCACATGCAACTGTCTCTGCTGGTCCCAGCACTACTTGATGTTTGAATCCTGCAATCTAGCATCTTGTAGATGCCAGTAGAATTCTCTTACTACTAGGTTTATCCAGCTACCTCTAAAGTCTGTTGAGACCAAATTCAGACACACACACACACACACACACACACACACACACACACACACAAACACACATACACAAACACACACACATACACAAACACACACATACATGGCATGAAAGGAGGAAGGTAATGAACTCCTCATTATTGGTATCTCTTCACAGAATGCTTTTAAACTATTCAGATACACAGTATGCAATCTTAATTTTAATTAAATATTATTGTTTTACCTAATCACTTTATATCCTGCTCACTGACCCCCTCCTGGTCACCCCTTTCAGAATCCTTCCCTGCTCCCTCTCCTGTATTTTGATGTATTGTGCGCATATTGCATTCCATGACATGATGATAGAATATATAATAAGAACAGTTGGAGACAAAGTGTCAGGAAGTCAGACAAGGAAAATATAACATGGATCCTAAATGAGATACACAGAAGAGATAAATACAATATATGTACTATAATAATGTATTATAGATAAATGAATATAGTTATACAGCTTAATTATAAGGGGTTATGATATCAGTACAGCTTTATATGTCAGTATACAAAGTATTCCCACAAAGACTTCAAATCATCATGAAGCTACTTAGATGAGAATAGTATTAAGTGAATAATACAGATAGATTAAAGGTCCTGTGAAGACTTGATGTCCCAGCATAAGGGAAGGCTAGGGCAGTGGGGTGGATGGGGGAGCACACTCATTGAGGCAAGAGGATGGGGGGGCGTTTCAGATAAGGAACCAGGAAGGGGATAACATTTGAAATGTAAATTAATAAAATGATCCCCAAAATTAAAAACTAAAATAAAATAAATACCTAATGGGAAGAGAGTAGAAAAAGTTGACTCAACACTGATAACCTCAAGAAGACCAATGTTACTAGGAGAATGGAGAGTGGAGTCTACCTAAAAGTGGTCTAGCTAGAAGATAGAAGAGGAGAATCAGACACAAACAAATAACTTTCTAAAAAATAAAAATAAAATTAACCTAAATAGATAGAGAGAAAAATTGACAATATTTCTGTGTATATTTGTATGTAAATAATTGCAAACTAGAAATTATGTATCAAAAGAGAAAATTCAAGAAGACTTTGTGTGTGTGAATATATATATATATATAGCCACTGGCTTACCTAATTCCATGTTTTCCAGCTTTGCCTCTAAATGTGTCTGTTTGGTCTTTCTTTTTGAGTCATCTTGAATTGAAGAAATTAGAAGATAGATAACTGTGTGGCCTAGATCCAAAAGTATTTCCCAACAATGGTCAGTTTTCTGAATAGACAGCAGAATGAGGCAATTATCTATGACTGTAAGGTCACACCCTGGAGCAAAGTAAGCATTTCATGAGAATCAGATTGCTTCCCTTAAGTGATAACGGTGAAGACAACTTCTCCAGGACCATATAGCAAACTAAAACTGAGACACTGATTAAAACCATGACCAAGACTACTGAATGATGCATGCCTTTTATCTCCTGCACCAATCTTTGTTTAAATCCAGTAACCTGAATGTGGACTTAACGATTACTGGGCCCATTGTGACCATGCTGAATGAAACTCCTTTCTCTACTATTTACTGTTACTCATTTCTTTCACTGGGTATTGGGATGGGGGCTGTCACGGGCTACTTCCCTGCTATAAGTCTCTGGTAATGTCTGTAGGCAAGAGAACTGTAGATGCAAATATATTTTTTAGCATTTGGAATAACCAAGAGTAGATGTGTTTCTCTGAAAGCTTAAAGAAACCTAAATATAGAAGGGAAACATATATCTTCTTATCTGTACTAGGCTAACTAGGCTAAAGCAGTCCTACACCTTACCAAGAAGGAAGTAATGAACGCTCTTTGCAGGTTGAGGAAAAAAGTCCTAAATTTAAACATGAGTAACACTAAGATCAGAAATAAACTTAATATATAATTAATGTTAATATAACTTATTTTCTGTTCCTTATTAATCCCACACTGTTTTTGTTAGAATAATAAAAATCCAGAATGCAATCAAGCAACTGTCAATATGCCTCTTCAAATTAAGATATGAAATATTTAACTCCATTTATTTTCTTGTTCAATCTCCAAAACTTGTTTAGTAATCTATATTCCACCTTGCTTTCAGATGGTTGGTATTTAATAATCTCGTCAATTTGAAAAAGCCAAAATTTTTTAAACACTTGGCTATTTCTTGTGAGTTAACCTCATGCTGAGGTAAGAATCATTCCTAAAGTAACAATAGTATGATATCGAATCTATTTAAATTAAGGACAGAGACCCTTCAGGGCTCCTAACACATGAGTAGCATTTCTTAGGCCACATACGACTTTCATTTTAAATGAGATGGTTACTAGAAATGAAAATTGTTCTGAGTGATCTTTCTAGGAACAGTCCTAATCCATGTCCCTAACTCTATGTCTCAAATGTCAATGAGCTTCCGGACCTGTTTCAACTTCTTCCCATTTTTCTTTCTTTCTTTTTTTTTCTTTTTGATAGAGAAAATTACAGTTATAGTTGGAACTTGAAGCAGTATTTAGAGTCACTGTTGATATAATTTTATCCTTCTGGTTTGAATGTGTTCCTATAAGGTACATCAATGCTTGTTTTACTAGCAGGTTAGTTATTTATTCCCCGGAACCCCTGGAAAACAGCACCATTATGTTGTAAACATATAGATATGCATTCTGGCCACATATGTACCCTCTCTATCTCCCTTTCTTCTTGTTCTCATTTCTAAACCACATTCAGATCTAGCTTCTGATCTTTGCATTGTTATTTCTCATTCCTTGTCTAAGTGTCTTGTGCTTTATCTTCTTTCTGCCCACATGGTTTCTGTGAATGCAGCCCTTTTGTACTAATGGATTTTACTGCACCCTTTCTGTGTTGACAGATTATATTTCTATGGCACCATTATGAATTAGAGTTGTGTTACTTTTCCTGGGGTGAACAAAGATATATCTGTTTATGCCATGCAGAGCAGCCACAAACCCAGTCTACTTTACACCTTCTACATACTCCAGAACCTGCCAAGATTAGCAAAACTGAATACCAGGAGACAGTAGGGGTCCAATATCCAGTGAGTGTCTGGTGACTAACCCTCTCTTCTGGGTTAGTGTATATATATATATATCAGCTCCACTACCACCACCATCAACAGAGTTGTCACTGTGTCGGTTGGCTCATTTTACTGCCGTACCTGGGCTCCGTGATGGGGATGTTCACTTCAGCCTGAAAAAGAAAATAGCTACATTACATTTTAAGCATAGTGCCAAGCGGTTTTGAAAGATGCGGAATCTTTCATAATTACTCACAAGCATAAAACTATAAGACTTATTAGTGTCATAAGAAGCCCAGTTTATGCCACATGGAGAGGGTTCCTGTGATTCTGAGTCATGTTCTGATGTTGCTCTTGGGCTGTAGTCTGTACCTAATGCAAGAAACTTGAGGTGAGAACTAATCAGTTAGTGCGCATGTCGATGACTAGTTTGGATCCCTATTTGAGTAAGAGTGATGGGTGCCTAGGGACAACTCTAGGTCGTGTGGCTTTGGATCTGAACATTGAACTATGGAGGTGTTCTGCAAGGTACTGAAAACATTTTATACTGCCTATGTGAAGTTAAAATACTGTTAATACTGTTATTAATTCATGGTTGTGAGACACACTGGGCAGTGCCTTTCGTTTCTTGGAAGGATTTTATAGATCTCAGAATGAGTAACACTCTTCTGCTTCATGAATATTGCTGGAAAAGAGTGGAACAATAAAAAAGAGTTTCAGAAAAATTTTATTTGGAACAATAAAAAAGAGTTTCAGAAAAATTAAGCTATATACATTGTACATTTTCTCCAGTAAGACAAATGAGTAACAGCTTGACTACTTAAAAGAAGAATAAATACCTTTTGCAGAATCCTAACTTGCCACTTTCAGCCTCTGATGAGTTTTACCTCAGAGCAATGCACTTGCAGCTGTGGAATCCACACTGCACGGCTGCTCCTTCAGAGCTTCACATTTGCATCTGCTCACCTGATGCTTCCTGGATGCCTGCTCATCATTCTCTTAACCCTGGCGTCACATCTCACCTCATTGCCTCCCAATTTGTCTACCTTGTTTTCAAAATGAGATGTTCGTAGACAAATGGGAGTGTACAATGGAAATTCTCTGTCATTAGATGGGAACCTACACCTTCCCGATGCACAGTGTGATGACTCTATGTCTGCATCTGTAAGTAATATTGGTCCTCTCAGACTCAATATTATATACCCTCTGATTGTGGGATCATTCCATAAACTGTCCAACTTTCAGCTACAAAGTCCTTTGACACTATCAGTTTCTGCATTTTCCCCCTTCTCAACTGTCTACATGCCAAGTGTGCAGGTTTGCCTCTTCTCCAAATGGAATCTCGTTTTGTCATTTTCAGCTTCTACATAAAGTGACATCTCATGGAAGGAGGTGCAAGTTGCCTCGTACACTTTAGTAGGTTACCTTCCTCCACGATGACAAGTGATCCAGAGCTCAGAGGAAATTGTTTTCAAGCAGATGATTTTTTTTTTCTCCTCTTGAAAATCACATTCGTGTCATGTTTTACAGAATGAACCATCTTTTATGAATGTGTGCTGCAAATCTGGCCCAATTATAGAAATGGGAGGCTCAGGCCTTTCACTTACCAGTTTGTTTCACTAAGTGTAGAGTCTGATGAGCACTCATACAGGGACTGACTTTCTATTTTGTCGAAGAAGAAAAACTTGCCTTGGATAACTATGGGCATCTTGTTACATTCCATTCCCAAATCTGTCAACCATTTAATGACAGCCATGGCACAAAACAATATTTTACTTGTTCATAAGCAACAAGGTCCATGCATAAAACAGCATTTTTCCAAAGGGCTTTTGTGGTAGGGTTGCAAACTGTATTATATAGCCAGGGATTTGAAAAATTATGATAAAACAGACACTGTCCTCATTTTCTATGTCTGATCAGTAAAACTTTACACAGATTATTGGTACACTAATAAAGTGTTTCTAGGAAAAAAACCCACCAAGGTGTAACTGAATGGGAACTCTGATGGGTTGTGCCATTTCATGTAATCTCAGTGTCCCAGAACACATTTTAGACATCCATGAAGGTTATTTACCATCATCTGGAAAAAAAAAATCAATGTCGTGTGAATTGAGTTTTCAAGGATTTTCAAATATTAAAATAAAAAAATAGAATTTGAGACAACATGCAACAAATTTCCTACATGAACTCTTTGTATTCTTTCGCTGAATTAAAGGAGGTACACTCTTAGGTTTCTCTGGGGGTAAAATTTGACTTATTCTCATGAAATGAAATCATTAAGTTCTGACCCAGCTGTGAGAGCTGGCTTCACCCATCTCTAGAATCTTTACTGTTCTGGTGTCCACTCTCTCTCTGACTTCCTAGCTCTGACGTGTGACAGTGTTCATTGTGTGGAAATTTTCTCCATCTTTTGTGTTTTCTTTCTTTCTTGTTCTTTCCTTTCTTTCCTTCTTTCTTTCCTTCCTTCCTTCCTTCCTTCTTTCTTTCTTTCTTTCTTTCTTTCTTTCTTTCTTTCTTTCTTTCTTTCTTTCTGAAGTTGATGATTTTAAATATTTGCAAAGTATTTACTAACTTTAAGACAAAATAAAAATAAAAATAAGAGCAAAACAAAACCTCCACTCCCTGTCTGAATTCTCCTTGTATTCTGACTACATGTAGCTTCTCTGGTTTGACAATACCTAGATTGGCAACAGGTGTTTACATTCTACACTCACCCAAAGAGCACAGAACTCCTTCATTAAACATGTATTTTTATATATAACATCTTAAGGAAAATGCACTGACAACTCCATTCTTTGGACTGCTCAGCCCTCCTCCCCACCCTCCCCAAAATGCCTCCCATAGGCTTCATGTTCTTTTTTTTAAAAAAAAAATGTATAATTTTAATGGAAGAATATTAAGTGATGTAGGTAAGAGAAAGGTCCGTATTTCAAACTTAAAACAGTAATGTTACAAGAAAATTAAGGATTAAAGAACTTACAGATTCAACATCAATATTTAAATTAAATGTACAGCTAGAGTTTTAAAAATGCTTCCTTTCTCTGGTGAGGGATGAAGCTTATTGCTAAAACACGTGGCTAGCATCCAAAAGGCCTCAAATTCAGTCACTCAAACATTTGCTCATTAATCTACTAACCCAGTCCTGGACCACATAAACTTCCATGATGGCAGTGCTGTATAACCCAGATTAGCTATAGATTTTATTCTTGACCCTTATGCATGTTACAGTGTCTAGACAATATGTTTAATATCAGTAACTGGCATTTAAATTTGTGGACCACGTGCTGCTATATTTCTTCATTTGGGAAGAAGGACTCTTTATCAAGAAAATGCTTCCACAAGATTGTCTCATAGGTAAGTTTAAAGGGCATTTTTTTTCTTAATTGATGATTGATGCAGAAGAGTCTGACTACTGACTGTGAGCAGAACCACTCAAAGGCAGGTAGTCTAAGATGGTGTAAGAAAACAAGCTGGAAAAATAAAGTCCTGATGAAATAGCCAGTAAGAAGAATTTCTCCACGGCACTCACATCAGCTCCAGCTTCCAGGCTCTGGCCCTTAACTTTCCTTCATGATGGACCACAATTGTAAGCTGAACTCAACAGTGTCCTCTCCCAGTTGTTTTGGTTCATGATGTCTCTCCCAGTGGTAGAAACTCTAAGTCATACAGAGCTCTTTAGCTACTTCACAGATAATGTTACTGCAAAGTTGTCTGAATGGTGTCATACTCTGTATTGCTTGGTGGAAGAAAGATTATGTTGCTAGATCACAAGACCAGGAACAGCAGTTCTAAAGGCATCCACCGTTTCTGGGACAGGTATGAAATGGCTGGTAAAGTTGCGAAACTTGAGTTTAAAAGTAATACAAAAAGCAAGAAAAAGACAGAAAGTGAAAGTGGTAACTGGTAAATGCCTTACGGAGTGGGTAAGGCATTCCAAGAAGCATTACTGTCATTTTACATAGTTTTGTTAAGATTACAAATACGGTGAGTAGGTTGCAATATTAACTTGATTTACAGCTTCTATCACAAGCAACCTCATGAAATACGGTCTGTGGAACTTGGGAAATGCATTCTACAATTTATTTTAGAAAGTACTAGTTATGGGGGACAGTTTCTGGAGCTTGCTTCTATGCAAAGTATGTACACTAGGATCTTAATTTAATTGTTATGCAATTTGGACAAAGGTTGTAATGAAGTATAGAATTTTATTCCTTTTACTTTCTAGGAAGAATTTAAAAATACCATTTAACCAACATAATGAAGCACATTAACTCCTAGTCATATCAAATGCCTGGGTTGGCACTCACAAAAATTCTGTCATTCGGGATGTTTATTAAGTCCTGTTCTGTGACAGTGTATCTAGTTAATTGTACAACAGAATCTGCACTTTTCAGAGTGTAATTCAAATGTTTACTAATTCACAAAGCTTTCATCTCCTTATGTTCCAATTAGTAAAGATACAATTAAACTATACTGAATTACTTTAATAACTCTTTTTCTTCTAATAAATGAAATGGAAGAGTCAAATTATATTCTTATGTTTCTAATAATTCTTTCCTTTTCTTTTACTAGGACAACAGAGAAATTATTTTGCCATGCTGAAATGATCAGAGGAATTAAACATACTTTCTTTGTATTTTGAAGCAATGTATTCAGTTGCATTGATGTTTGTGTTATCTAATTTTAACCTTTGTATGAATAGAGGTTTAGGATTTAAAGCCAAAATGTGTGTTGATTTTTCCTTTATAGTTATACATCAGCACTAGGTGGCAGTGTTGTCACAACGAAAAACTGCATCATGGCCACTTTGCTTTACATTCTCCAAGTCATCTTTAAAAGCTTTAGAGGCTGCGATATATATTGGTTTCATTTTTTCCAGTGTGATTAAAATATATCTGTAATAAACATAAAATAGATTAAAATTCATTGTCAACTTTTGCTATTCACCAAAATGTGTGAACCGTAACTTTTAAAGGATATATTCTGGGAATCTTGGAGTTTAAAAAAGAATTATTTGATTAAAGTAGGTGTTATGAATAAGTATCTCGCTTTCTTTGTCCAAAGTTGTTACTGTAATGATGGGAATAATGGTGTTTGCCTGTAATATCAGCACTTGGAAGGCTGAGGCAAGAGGATCACGGATTTGAAGCTAGTTGGGCTAGTCCCTATCTACAGAGAGAGAGAGAGAGAGAGAGAGAGAGAGAGAGAGAGAGAGAGAGAGAGAGAGAGAGAGAGAGAGAGAGAGAAAGAGAGAGAGAGAAAGAGAGAGAAAGAGAGAGCTCTTTATTTATTTAGAATACAATACTATACTAAAATACTTTTAACAAAGTTTCCTGAAAAATATTGCCTGGAGTTTTATGGCAAACTTAACCACCACCACCACCACACACACACACACAAACAAACACATACACACACACACCAAACCAAAAAAAAAGTACTTTTAAAAAAATTATAGAAGAAATAATTCTAGACATAATACCTATTCCACAATAAAATTAAAATAGAAAAATACCAAAGTAAGAAAACCATTCTCTCTCCTTTATATAAGTTTAGGTCATGGATACACAGAAACAAAAAGGGAAGTTTGAGGTATACTTTGGTGCACAATAATGCTTTTGTAAGTCTCTGCCCAAGAAAATAATTTAGTTCAGTAAAGAAGAACATAGATCTGGAGGTAAAATGCCTGTATTCCAGTTCTGCCACTTTAATCCAGCTCACTGAACCTCTAGAGTTTGGGGTTCTTAGGTAGACATTGCAGTAACTATATCATGTGGAGATGATCTGAAAATCAAAGACGAAGGACTGATGGACTGGGACTGATAAGCTTCTGTTAGAGTGGAGATGTCAGAGGTCAGTGTGTAAGGTTGCTATTGGTAACATAGTCCTAGAACTACCCAAGTGGGGCCAGATGCTTGCAGACATGTAGCCTTCAGACATGGAAAATCTGATTATAAAGGACTTTATGGGATGGCTGCTCAAGGTGAATGTACATACTGAAGGTTTGGCCTGGAGCTTGGCTCTATTGGAAGGTGATAAAATTTTTAGATGTGTAGACTCATGGGAGACTTTGAGGCATCCTAGGGTTGTTTCAAAAGTATTATTGGAAAACTGGTGTTTTCTCTCTTTTTCAACAATATGGTATAAACATTATCTACCAAAACTTAACTACTAAAAACTTCATTTTTGTTTGTTTGTTTGCTTGCGTGTTTGTCTCTGTTTTTTTGAGACAGAGTCTCCTACATCCTAGGTCATGTATATTTACCCTGTACTAAAGATAATTTTAAAATCTCTATCCTCTTGCCTCCACATCCAAAGTGCTAGGATTTATCCTAGGCCATAGAACACAGTTAAATTCCACAAATTGAACTCTCTAAAAAACAGGAGATCAAAGTAGACTGATACTCTGTATAGTTATCACTCAGCTATCTGTTATAGAAACCAGACATAATACTGTGCTATGCAGAGACTAGCCTATGGTTGTAGAGCTGAAAGAACCTTGATTCTTGTTTCCTTGTTTCTACAGGACATTGCTTCCCACTCTAGAATCCTGGAAATTACAGCTTCTTAGACTCTTAGTTTATATTGAGTAAAATCAAAATAAAGGTCATGATCTTTACTCCCAGGGAAATATTGTGTGAACACTTCTTTGAAATAAGAAACGCAGTGGAACATCAGCTTGTGTTCGATACTGTACCTATATAAATTACTACTTCTACTGCTCTTATTATATATGTGAGTCCTCAGACCGTGAAAGGATATACTCTTCAACTTAGTAATAAAAGATTTAGCATCTGAAGTTTATACACTCATACAATATAGTAGTTGGCTTGTGTCTCTGCTGACAGTATAAGAAAATGATTTATCAGTGAAAAGGGAATTTTAAAAAGCATAAAAACTCACCCCACAAACCAAAAATGTAAAATAACAAACATTTAAAATAAACTATTATTTGAATTATAAATGTGAGTATCTTGTTGCTATTTGAGGACTTTATTTCATTCTTTGTTTCTGAAATGCATATGTCAAATTAAAATATATCTAATCTGCATTTCCAAATACATGCAATCATACTATTTTATTTACTATAAAGGTTACCTTCTTCATTAGACTATAAAGTGCTTGATAGCAATAAGTTTCATATGCACAGCAATCAACTGAATCAGTACACATTATACAATAAAGAATCTTTCCAAAGGATGAAAAGAACTGAATAAAGAAAAATAGCAACTATTATTTTGAAAGAATCACAGCTGGCTTATTTTTAAAACTTCTTCCTAGAATTAGGGTAAAAATCACTTCTTGTGTGTGAGTCATTTACTGTAACCTGTAGATATTAAACTGTTGAAATGTGAAGCTGTGTAAACAAAGAGAAAGCCAGCTGGATTCAGGCATTTTGTGTAGCTTCACTAGTTACCAGAAGACTTCGGTTTCATATTCTTTTCACCTCCATGATGTGATAAATAATATCAATTCAATGTGGAAGTGTTAAAAAAATGACAGGGGCAATCTAATTCATGAGTTTTAGCATTTACTCTAAATGTGTACTATCCTAATTAGTAGATTTGAACTGAATGCTTCAATACATTTTGGAGTATGTTTTTGGTTTAAATTAATGAGAGATGCTACAAAAATTTTTTAACACCATTAGAGAATTAGGCTCAATGCATTTTGGCACAGTGAAGCCTTTGAACAGTATTATTAGATGAATTACGATGAGCTGTCCTATGCTACAGAAGTTAGTGCAGATCTCTCATTGGTGATGCTATGCTTCAGGTATTCCAGAAGGCAGATGTTAAAACAAGTAAAGGAATGTAACTGTGGAGATGTTTAGCAACCTATACATGCTCACACCACTAATCTCTCTGGAAGCCGGCATTTAAACCCAAATATTTCTGAATTCAATAATTACATTTCATACTAGAATGGCTTGTAGAAGTAGTAGTCAACCTATGAAAGAATAATTAATTAAGGTAACTAAAGCTATATGTGCTTGACATGTCAGCCCAACACAACATAGCTAATTGCTTAAAGAACACCTCTACAAGGAAGTAAACTAGGTACTATATAGAAGCTAGAAAATAATTCAGCTCTACAAAGCTCAGGAGGAGGAACAGCCAGTAATAAACAGCCCCACTCTTCTCAGAATATGCTCATTGGACTATCTCCTGTGTGCCAAGTACAGAGGAATAAAATAAATAACATGATTGAAGCAGGTTCTAGCAAGACTGAGCTTACACATGAGTGGGAAACCATGGTCCTGTGAACAGATAAAGATACGCAAAGGGCATTTGTTCAGGCTATGAGTAAAATGGGGGACTTAATACTTCATATCAACAAAATGGAAAATAACCCCAGCAAAGTAAATATCTTGAACAATAAGATGACAATAAAAGAATACCACCAGAGGAAAAAATTAATCAAAGTGAATGAGGTAGCTTATATTGTGTTGACTCCAACTCCCACGGCAGGTGTCTAAGCAGCTGGTGTGCTTTTCCCTCATATACTCTCCACTCTACTCTGTCTTTTATCAGCTTCATTGGTCAAGAAGATAAGTGGTAGTTGTATCAATATATTTCGTATATTAAGACCATCTGCCAGCTCAATTACTCCAGTGCATTCTCACAGTATGAGATTTCTCAGAGGAGTGATTCTATTGTAACACTGCAGAAATTATATGAATGTCCTATGAGACAGAGGTGATGGAAATATTCAAAATGACAGTCATTTATATTGTATGACATATATATGTATACACACACACACACACACACACACACACACACACACAGTCTGCTCTTGGTTTTATCCTAAACTTTAGTACCCAGCTTTCATTTGAAGAATTATCATTCTTTTGTATATTCAGATTAATTGAGATGAAACATATATCCAAATTTCTGAAGTCAAAAGGGGAATAAGAATGATACATTTAAAATGAATAATTATCGACAGAATAAATATCAGGAGAAACTACCATTAAAGCTTCTACCTCCATTTCTTCCACAAATTTTTCTTCTCTATATGCATTCTTCTTCTTCCTGAAGAGGACATAATTATCGCTAGAGTCATGGCTCTAGTGCCAGTGCCAAGAGAAACTGTACTGTGACTCACAGACCTACTTGACCCTTCCCCTTCATGTGCAATAAAAGTAGAGAGTTAAAAAATAAATTCACATTACTAATGTTGTAAGTCAGTGCTGAGAATGTATACAGGACAAGAAAATATTTTTTTAACACTCATGGCTGTCCTTAGTGGAAATTCTCATCTAAATCTAATATTTAATTCTGATTCTGAAACTGATCATTCTTTAGGAAGAAATGAAAACGTACCCAAACTGCATCAGGGAGAGTGGAATTAAAACAAAATCATACCTGTTTTGTTGGAGCCTTTGTATTTGTTAGAGTTCAAGGCTATGTTTTCTTGTTTATCCAAAATCTCAGTAATTAATCTTGAAACATAAATACCAAACCAACTCCACCCTGGATTGTTGGGTTTATTTCTTTCAGAATACATATTCATATGTCCAAGCAAAAAGAAATCTCTACATATGTACATTACCAAATGACCCTTTTAATCTTATATATAAAGAAAAATTTGCTGAATAAGACTGACTCTTATCCAAGCAACTTTATAATGCCCAGTCTAGATTTGGGATTGAATTCAGTGTCTGCCCAATTTTAGAACCAGCTTTCAGTGCAGTTTTGTAGGAAAGGATAAAGCAGAGCTGACCTCTGTATGGCTGAGAGTACGGTGGTTTTCATTCATTAAACTGTTGATAGCTTCAAAGAACTCCAGCTGATTATTCCACTTCTCTCCTGGGATGAAGTTCTTTTTAGACAGAAGTGTGGAAAAATCCATGTAAGTGGAAATTCTATTATTTTCCACTTGCTTTCTCTCCCTGCTCCCATTTGTATTAGGCTGCAAAGAGTATCTCATACAAAGTCCACTGAGCAAACTCTATTCCACAGACAAAAATGTTGCTGGGAAGAGAGCTCATAATTCTATTCTTTTTACTTTTTTTTTATTAAATTGCCTAAAGTAAATTTATTTAGTTAATATTTATTTTGCCGAGTGAACTCTTGACTACAGGGGCGCAGGTTCCTCTCTGCCCTTGGCAAAGGTCCAAAAGTCATTGATAAAGGAGTATACTCTTCCAAGCTTCAGAATGGCCTTCTGTACCTATGTTATCATGCTGAGTCTCTGTTTTTCATTAGATATAGTAGTATACAATTGTTGAATGATTTCAAGAAATTATCCCTGGAGAGCCTGATATATAGCTGTCTCCTGAGAGTCTCTGACAGTGCCTGACTAATACAGAAGTAGAGGCTCACAGCCATCCATTGGACTGAGCACAGGGTTCCCAATGAAAAAGCTAGAGAAAGGACCCAAGGAGCTGAAGGGTTTGCAGCCCCTTTGGATGAACAACAATATGAACAAACTAGTGCCCTCAGAGCTCCCAGGGACTAAACCACCAACCAAAGATTACACATGGTGGGACTCATGGCTCCAGCTGCATATGTAACAGAGGATGGCATAGTTGGTCATCAGTGGGAGGAGAGGCCCTTGGTCCTGTGAAGGTTCTATGCCCAGTGTAGGGGAATGCCAGTGCCAGGAAGAGGGAGAGGGTGGGATGGCGAGCAGGCAGGCAGGAGAGGGAACAAGGTTTTTGTTTTTTGGGTTTTTTGTTTGTTTGTTTGTTTGTTTTTTCAGAGAGGAAACTGGGAAAGGAGATATCATTTGAAATGTAAATTAAGAAAGTATCTAATAAAAAAAAGAAATTATCCACTGGGCGGTGGTGGCGCATGCCTTTAATCCCAGCACTTGGGAGGCAGAGGCAAGTGGATTTCTGAGTTCCAGGCCAGCCCTGGTCTACAGAGTGAATTTCAGGACAGCCAGAGCTATACAGAGAAACTCTGTCTAGAAAAAACAAACAAACAACAACAACAACAAAAAAAGAGCAGAAAAAAAGAAATTATCTCTGGAACAATAAAAGATTAAATGTGTAATAATATTTTAAATTGTCTACCTTAATCTTTATTTTATATGCATAAGTGTTTTGCCTTATATGGTTTTGTGCACCATGTGCATGTGGTGCCCATAGTGGTCAGAAGAATGAATCACATTCTTTGAGACTATTGTGAGCTGAAATTTTCATGCTGAGATAGAGAACTCAAGTCCTCTGGAAGACAAGTCAGCATTCTGAACCACTAAGCCATCTCTCCGGTCCTGTGTATGAATATTCTTATAAACTATAATATGATATATGGATACAAGAAATTATTGTCTACAAATTGAAAAGTAAAGTAAGAAATTAAAAATTATGAAAACTCTGCAACGATGTATGGGGCATTACTTTACCCAGGGGTAAAAATATTATTCCATAGAGGTTTAGAGATGATAAGTTCTTCCCAGATCAAGTGTTGAAGGATTTTTTTCTATCCCCAAAGCCTCATATCTCTTGATTCCAAGCTCTTTGCTTAAAAATGATGGTTTGCCCCACCTCGGGAGCCATGACATATGCAGAAACCAAGCCCAGACATTATTACTTATGCCAAGAGAGCTATATAAAGATATAGCTCTCTCCTGAGAGGCTCTGCCAGAGACTGATAAATACAGATGCAGATGCTCACAGTCAACCTTCGGACTGAGTATGGGAACCCCAATGGAGGAGGGGAAGGACTCAAGGAGCTGAAGGGGTTTGCAACCCCATAGGAAGAACAACAATATTAACCAACCAGACCCCTCCCCAGAGCTCCTGGGGCAAAATCACCAACCAAAGAATACACATGGAGGAACCCATGACTCCAGCTGCATATGTAGCAGAGGTAGGCCTAATCTGGCGTTAATGGGAGGGGAAGCCCTTGGTCCTGTGGAGGGGAATGCTAGGGTGGTGAGGCAGGAGTAGGTGTGTAGATGGGGAAGCACCCTCATAGAAGCAGGAGGGGAGGGTATATGATGGGGCTTTGCAAGGGGAAACTGGGAAAGAGGATAACATTTGAAATGTAAATAAATAAAATATCCAATAAAAATAATAATAAATGATATTTTGTTTTGTTTTTAATATGTATGCATTTTTCAACAGTTTAGTAATTTTTACTAATTATGAAGCATAGTGGCATATGGGAAAATACTGTGTTATAGAAATCACCATGATTTTTCAAAAAATAAAAATAAAAAGAGCAGCTAAAGTGGATTTATCACTTGGACTTTTCCTGGATATTCCAAATTACTAAATCTACAGTTGACATTTATTGATGAGCATGCTATCTGCCAAAAAACACACTATGTACTTTGGACACAGGAATCAATAGATTCAAGTTGGATGTTACTTAAAAAGCCTCTTTATGAAGTACTAGCTTTCAGGGTAAGATAAGCTGCTAAAGGGGAAAGACATTAATAGTTCTACTCAGCTGTGATGCTGATGAAACATATCAATGATTAAGCTTATAAGATACTCCTAAAGGTACAATAATGGCACACATCTTTGCAGTAACCTACAGCTCTCTAATTCAATGGTACTGAATTATGTATATGGTGCAACACTAGATGAACTCAGTAAGTTGTATTTATAGAGTTGTGTGTGTCTCTCTCCTGTGTGCATGTGCACACTTGCATGCGCACATGCTTAATCTTTTTTTTTTCTTTGAAGATAAATTATTTTTTTATTAGATGTTTTCTTTATTTACAGTATCTCCTTTCCCAGGTTCTCCTCCAAAAGAAAAAAGAAAAATAAAAAAAAAATTAAGAAAAAACCCCCACCAAACTAAAACAATCCCCTGTTCTCTCCCCCTGCTCACCACCCCGCCCTCTCCCACTTCCTGGCCCTGGTATTCCCCTACACTGGGGCATAGAACCTTCACAGGGCCAAGGGCCTCTCCTCCCATTGATAACCGTCTTGCTTAATCTTAATAATCATAAAAAGGAGGCCACAGCTTTGAGAGTGTTAGGGTGATGGTGCCTGGAAGGTGGTGGAGGACAGAGAGGAAGGGGGATGTAGATGATGTAATAGTTCAACTAGTTTTTTAAATATTAAAGAAAAAAATGCTAATTTGAGCCAGCAGAGTAGATAGTTCAGGGACTAAAAAGTCTGCTCATGTCTTTGTCCTACCACTGGGACAATGAGAGACATGTGAGATAGTTAATCTTGACTGCTCTCTTGATTCAATCTGCAATGTACTAAGAGACACATTTCTTGGTTATTCTGTGAATACATTTTTTTTCTGTACACTTCTACTCTATTAGTGAATACTTCCCCTGCCACTTCCCTGATGCTGCTGCTATGTATACTGGTATCAAAATTCATTTTCTTTGTCCTTCCACAGTGATTGGAAGACCCACTGCCTGCTAGGAATCCTTTAGACCTCCATCATAACATTGAAAATGTGTGGCCCCTGGCCTTATGGGACCAAGTAGCTACTGAATTTTTAGCCTCTCCAACATGCAGACATTCATGATTAGAGACTCAGCCACAACTGAATAAGAAACTCTAGTAAATCTCTTTTATAAGATAGAAATCATTCCATCTGTTTTGTCCTCTCAAAAAGCCTAAATAATAAACTATCTCAGGCCCTGGGTGTGTTTTTTTTTTTAAGTAGTAAAAACAAGATTATAGTAACAGATGAAAATCTCATCATATGACAATATTGCATGGTACAATCCAAATATTACAGACTGTAAAATGTGATCATATATTTACTTTGTTCATATTCATAGTTGTCAAAGCTGGCCGTGTGTACTTATGAGCATATATGCATTGAAGCGTTCCAAGGAAGGCAAAAACATTGCGGATGTATAATTCACTGCTCAAGCTCTGGCTTAATGTGTAAACTCCCAGAATTAGCTCAGAACTGAGACTCAAAGAAAAATAGAAAAGAAAAGAAAAAAAGGAAAGAAAACACACAAAACACCAAAATTGAGATGGAAGAGAAGAAGATAATAATAGTAAATGACATTCTTTCACATCTGAATGGATTGAGTCTGGTTTTCTGTATGTCTGAGCTGTGAGTCTACTAAAGTTCTTTAGCAACATATAAACTCTTGGTAGTCACACCCAGAGCACATGATAAGCAATTGTACTGAAGTGAAGAATAATACACTATAATTAATATGCTAATATATTATGTAATTTACATGAATATATTATATATGAATATATTATGTAATGTGTGAATATATTGCATTATTAATATATCATAAACTTGTATTATACTTAATATGTATACAATTATATACATTCTTTTATATTATATGTTGTGTATCATTATATGTTATATATTATATATAATTATATTTTATCCAGTATACACACACACACACACATATATATATATATACATATATATATATATATATATATACATTAGTATAGTATAGTATAGTATAGTATAGTATAGTATAGTATAGTATAGTATACTAGGGGGAAATGCACCAAGTTGTAGAACTGGCTAGATACAAGGATGGTATTGTATATGTTAAGAGAAGGAATCGGGCACCTGAAACTGATGCTCCTACCATTCTCTGTCAGTTCTCACTATTCCCTACAATTTCAGTTAAGCAAGAATGGCACCCTGAGTAGAAAGGTCCCCACAGGCATTAGTGATGCTGCTGATGATCCTAACCCTGCATGACTCCCAGGGATCCCAAGACAAGAAGAAAGGATTAGGTATCTGGGGATGCTAAATTAACAATGAAGCAAGTACAGAATTCTGGAATAAATATCCAACATCTTCACATTTTAGGAAGCCTTTCCAGCAGAAGGTTTTAAGATCTCAGTGGAAGACAGATTTTTGTTCTTCCACCTCCCACCCCAGGTGTCTGTGCTGCAGATTTTCTCTGTCTGCTGGAATTTACTGCTCTTTTCACCCAAACTCACTGTAAATGTTATGACACATCTAAAAATATGTCTGCCTTTCTCTTATTTTATCCATCCCCAAACTATTTTCTTCACAATGTGACCATGCACTTTCAAAGAGTGTGCATCTACTTTCTACCCCAGGTTTTGTTTTTAATATGGCAAAATGGAAAATGGGTTTTCACTTGGTGTGACTAGTGTGCCACAGATGAAAATATTTGAGTAATGGATGGTGTATAGAAAAACTAAGGTTGTTTGAATTGGATTCATTAGTTTTCTGAGAAAGTATGTATAGATTTGAAGTAATGGTAATTGATTTCATTATTATATGCAATTTGTGTTTCAAAAACAAGTGGCTGTAAATGTTGACAAGGACGGAGGGGAAAAGAATGCCTTGAATCAATGTTGATAGGAACATATATAATGCAGTCAGTACAGAAGTCTGTTGCAGCATTTTCTGTGTCCAGTGGCAGGAAACAGGCAGTGACAGGTCTGTGATTGGACAAGAATAGGGAGGTGGGGCTAGAAGTTTAGGGTGAGGGAGGTCGGAGATCAGAGGAGAAGCAGAAGAAATCAACATGGAGGCAGACGAACAGGAAGATGATCCAGACCTCGCATGGTTTTAAACAGCCAGGAGTAGCTAAGGTTTTCACAAGGTTAGAATAATTGGGTTAAGGCATTATCTTTACCATTTGGCTCTGAAATTGTTGTATTAGCATCTTGTAAGTTGTTATCTTATTGATATATAAACCTGATTGGATAATTAAGTCTTAAGAGTCATGTTTCTACCAGGTAACTAGGCACTAGATGACTGATTGTGGGGTGTGTGGGGCATTGAATGTTAGCGAAATGATCTTGCTAGCTGGGAGAGAATAGCAGGATCCCTCAGGGACATAGTGTTGAGGCCAGTCAGTACTGGTACTAAAGTGGTGGTCCAGTGGGGCAGGAGAGATTGAGGGGTGATCATTTTTAATATTTCCCGCAACAGAAGTCAGATACAGAACCCTCAAAACCTAAAAATGGAACTTTCATATAATCCAGTTATACAACTTACTGGTATACATCTCTATAATGCTTCAGTAAACATGATGTGCAGGGGTCTCTGTGGCATGTTGACTTAAGCACTATCCATAGCAACCAATACATAAAATTGACCTAGATACACTTCATAAGGGGAAATATTAAAGGGAATGATTTATATATACATTTTAAGTTTATATTTAGATTGTTTTATATATGTTTTATGTATGTATTATATGTATATTACATATCAGATTGATTATATACAAATATATAGGTAAGGCCTAAGAATATATGGGCATGGAGTTTTTCATATTAAATGAAATAAGCAAGAATCAAAGGTGCATATGAATACTTTTATATTTACATTGTAGATTTAAATGCCTGTATATGCACTTTTATCATGAGACAAAGTGGGGAGGTGGACCTTACAAAGGGGGCGGTATACAGGAGAGAATGAAAAGGAAAACAAACAAAATGTGCTTTTTGAGATTTGAAAAAATATAAAATTAAAACAGAAGTGAATTCTGTGGAGGCTTGAAGCAGACCATAGTGACACAAGGGACAGCCATCAGGTGGTAAGCAGATTTGTCTGTGTGAAAGGTCCTGATGAACTTGTCATTGTGTACATTAACTACAGGATCATAAGACGTCTCTGGCAGTTTAGAATCTGAAAACGACAACTCATTCAAGTAAGCCATTCTGGAAAGTAAAGAAGAACCACAGATGATTAGCTAAGAAAACAATCACAAAGAACTTCCTTAATTCCAAATATTCACCTAGAAATAGAATATTCATCCTATAAGACAATAGTAACTTTATCTTATTCAGAGTTCTCAGGAGATACTAATCGGGCTAGTTCACCAGTATGTAAAATTTTGAGGTGTTTCACATTTCTGCGAACTTGAATTCTTTTACAGTGATCAACTGTAACCTAGATTTTTTATTTTTAAATAAACATGTTTATTATTGTGTCCATGAAAGGAAAGCCAGGGTGGCCTTTGTTAATATCCCCTGAAAAGGTGACAACAAACAGGCATGCATGACAACTACCACTGCCACCACCAAGTTTTCCTGTAATGAAGTGAGGTCCTCCCACCAGACTCCTGTACCCTAAGGATCAGAGGCAATAGGGCTAGGAGGCTCCAGAGGAAGGTACATGTGGGCCTACTGGGCTGTGGAAGGCCAACATTTGCTGCTTCCTTGGCAAGATGAGGTGGGAGACAATCATTGCCCTAGGCCCTGATGTAACCTAGATTTTAAGCCAAATGAAAATTTCTCCTGTAAATTGCATTTGTTGGGGTAGTTTTTTCTTTTTTTTACACCCATGGCATCTCCAGTTAGTGTTTTAATTTTCAACGACAGAAGCAATATTAGAACTTCCCCAGGATGAGAATGTCTGAGGGTCAAATCTGTGATATGGTTAATGGAGCAACATGGCTGGTGGTCATAGTAGCTTATATACCTCTCACAGTGAAACTTGGGAAGAAGCATCACACCATAAGGTTACTACAGACCAGCAGTGAAGCTACCCATGGGAAAGGAGAAACAGAATGGTTGTGGGAACATTGGCAAAGGCACACAGAACTGCACTCATAGAAGCACCCTTCTGACATGATATGACCTAAGCCAATATGTTCTAGAATCTGAGGAGACGAGTCCCATGGTAGGACTATTAAAACCCAAAGAGCAGAAGACACTTTGCTCGATGGCCCCTATATCTATTGAAAATCTCCTTTGTGTGTGAGGTGTTCCTTTTGACAACTTCTAACCTCACTATTAGTGACCTCTAAATTTGTTATTCTCATAGGAATTTATTTATTCCTGTCGATCACCCTAAGACCTTTCATCATTCCTTTCAAATCTTAGCACAACACACTCTAAGTCACATATCCAGTGATTATAGGATCTTTATTCTAATATATTCCCTGGTCTCCAAAAAAGAAACTAGAAACGATTCCCTTGGTTGACATCTTTAAACCTATAAGTAGTGAGTAAAATAAACTCCCAAACTGGTAAAAGCTAGACATTTTGTCTTCCCATATGCCAGTATACAATCAATATATCTCCCCCCACACACACATACACACACCTATACTTTTCTGTTACTATCTAAGCTCCAGAAAATACTCTTATAAACCATGAGATGAAACAAAACCACAATAGATAATACAGATTGATATATTCATCATAGATAAAAGATAAGTTTCAAGATTAGCTCTTTGAGAAACTTAGGTTTTCTGAGATATTTTAAAAAAAATTTAGATGTTTTCCATCCTAAACTTTGCTTTCACAAAGCTCTTTAAATTTAATATTTGTTATCATTTTACAGAATTAGAGGTGTCTTATTCTAAATCAGTAATAATGACAAAGCTGGAATTAAAGGGGATTAATTATGTTTCCTTAAACCATCGTCAAGGCAGACCAAATCCAAGCTTGGAGAGTGGAGTTGGGCATAAAATCCTATCTCCAACCATGGAGCTATTGACAGTTGTTAGCTACTGGGGAAGGAACAAATGTTTTTTTTTTCTAAGAGTGTTTCCCTGGTAAATCAACTGCACTTCAGTAAAAAATCACGTGTCCAAAAGTTACAGGCACCACAATTTGGTCTAGAGATATCTTGTTAAAGGGATACAATTTTGTATGGCTAGGAAAGGGGAATCAATCATGGAAAGGCTGGAGGAGAGGTGGATATTACAAAACACATTGTACAAAAGACCCAAGAACTAATAAAAGATAAAAATCTAAGGTTGCACTCAACTATGGAGTTACATTCATAATGTCTATAATAATTCATGTTTTCTGAAAATAGGAGAATCACAATGAATACTTTATTTAGTAAGTCTTTCAGTAGAGGTACATCAGTTATTTCACATACCCTAAAGAATACCTTAGGAAAGCTGTTTTCTGATTTAAGTTTCACTCTTTTCACTTGAAGATTGTGACAACTTGGGTAGACTTTGGAATGGCATACATGTAAGTAGCAGGTGAGCAGCCGTTTATAATCTAGAGACTAAACTTCTAATCTCTCAGCTATTGCATTTCTCACATAGGATTTGTATGTATGGGTATATGAGGAGAGAAAGACCCAGCAGAAATAATCTATTCCTGAAGATCCACAAATGTAATGTAGGCTGGCACTTTACACCTGGGTTGTGACTTTTCACTCTGAACATCGTTCCTAAAACATAGTTGTGGAACATTGACGTCCTGGGTGGATCATTGTCTTTCTTTTATACAAGATAAAATAAAAAGACTATCCACCTATCCACCTCAAAAAGCCATACAGAATTCAATTTTTCTTGCATCTCCAAGCCAAAGCCATCTGAATAAAACATTCCAAATCGTAGACTACCATTCCTGCAGTTGATTGGGTGAGCTGTAAGCATCCCTTTGATGACCACTAGCTCATAGGAGTTTCTGGGTCTCCTACTTCTGGATCTGATGAATTAGATTAACCACATTCCTTTAAATAAACTGAACAAAAAGCAGATGGAGAACTCAAAATAGATGTGAGGACAGTGACAGTATACCTTATGCAGTGTTGGCTTGTATGTGTCTAAAGTCATAAAGTTAGATAGTCACAATTTAAAACCTTCTCCAAATGAATTTTATATAACCTTGCACATTTTCTATGTTCTTCCATATACACTGACGTTTTTCTATTTCCTCAAAGAAAATGATTTTTAAAGGCTACATTGAAGCTAGCACATATAGCTATATTTTCTTTGCTAGGATACTTTCAGAATCTCTGTGAAATTAAAAACTAGTAAATGTTAAAAAAAATAAAAAAAACTAGTAAATGTTAATAGCAACACAGTTATTTATACTTAGATGAAAAATAGTCCAAGACTGTGACAAAGGAGGGGCCAACTTCATGTTCCCAATGTCCCATAATCATCTCAAAGGACATATTGAAGTCTTGCACCCTGTTTGTAAGCCCACTTACTTTCCCCATTTATGACTTTTAATGTGGATTCCAAATGAGAACTTTTTCTGCTAATTAATGAGTCATTGTGCTTGAAAGGAAAATCTTAAAATGCTGGAATTAGCTCTGTGTTCAAAGGTCATGATACTAATAACTTGTTCGCTCTATAATGGGAAGTGAAAAACATACTTTGTACAGAAATTAAACTATGAGTATGCACACACACACACACACAGAGTTACTGACAATGTTAAAATAAGGATGACAACATAACAAAATAAACAGCATATCACTTTGTTATCCTTGTATGTCATCATATAAAGTATTGTTCTAGTGCCAAGCACATGTGGCAGACAGGAATAGTGGCACATGCTTTAATCCCAGTGCTCAGAGGGTAGAGGAAGTTCAATCTCTGTGTTCGAGCCTGGCTCACATACTGAGTTCAGAGCTAGTCACAATTACATGGTGAGACTGTCTCTAACAAACAAACAAACAACAACAACAACAACAACAAAAACCTATTCAACCTCAAAAGCAAAGTACGAATGTTTAGAAGTCATTTTCACATATATAAGGAATTACCTTGACAGTTTATAATTAAGAAGATTTTACATATGTTTTACACATCAGCTGCCACTCATATTCCATATTTAGTAACTTAAAAGTACAACATTTATATGTTGAATCAAATGCTCATTTTCTTAGACTGGCATATTAAGAGCCTTTGGGGATCAGCATAGTTCCGTTTTCCTGGTTAAATCTAACAGCTTTGAATTTTCTATATTTCATACTCCAGTATGTTAATAAATCTGTGTATGTGTGTGTGTGTGTGTGTGTGTGTGTGTGTGTGTGTGTGTGTATGGGTGGGTTCGTGTGTTATCTTGCCTAAGACTCTGATCCTACTTCAATACTAGCTTACTCTTACAACTTTCTCATGTATTCTTCTCATAAAAGAGCAGGATACAACTGATACACTCCACCTTGAAACTTCAAGCATGAGCCCCTGGTCTTATGTTCCTCTGTAAGGTGCCTTCACAACACTGTTAATGCCTCATTACCAAGCCAGATGTGTGACAACAACATTCTCCCTGACAGTTCAAGTAGGATGGTATTTTTTTTTTTTTTTTTAGAGAGAGAGTTTAATTCGGGACTACAAGTGGACAGAGCTATCCAGACCTCTTCGGCATTCTGATTATGGGTTTCATATTTTCCACTGGTATTTTCCCCCTCTTTAATAGGCCAGGCAGCTGACAACTGAATTAGTACACTCCCCTTAGTATGCCAGTGGCTCATGACAATAGCCTAAGGGAAAGATATAGATAACTGAGAAGTTTTCTCACCGTTGTGATATATTTTTTCATATGGTTAATAAGGCAATTGAAATGACATTCTGTCACTGCAGTGTTTTACAGTGAGCTTGTGAATTCCCCTGTGCTACCACTAGGAGGAGATGCACTGTATTTAATACACAAGGAAATAGAGAGGAGGAAGAAGGAGGAGGAATGTGTAAATACCTGGAACTTGGCAAGCATCATTAGATATTAGTAGTCTCTCATGCTAATGAGACAGCCAGTGTGGGTCTTATAATTCTGGAGGTGGTAAAGTAAAATAACAAAGAAAGAAAACCTCAAAGGTTTACAGATAGTTATTAAGGAGCATTGGGATGGAAAAAAGCTAAGTGTTGTTTGTGATGTGGTTCTGTAATAATGATAAAGTGTGTATGTGCATCTAGCCTTCATTAAGAAGTACTTTTAAAAGTAGGACTATTTTAACATTCCCCTTTTTCCCTAAATCTTCTTATCCTTAGTGGTCCTTATTAGACATAAAACTATACATATATAACTTATCTTTATTGGATATAAAACTTTATCTATATTGCAAATTATGAATATTGTATTTCACATTAATAATAATGTAACATTATATACAAGTTAAAATTTAGCTAACTTATTACCATAGCATTCCACTTAAAAATATTTAAGTAAGATTTGTAATACTCTCTTAGAATGCAAATAAAACTTAGAAGAGAAATAATGGTTCAATTTTTCCAATTCTTAGTTAATAAGCATTTTCTGGCTTAGCTGCTTCTGAACCCCTTGCATTTTTACATATTCTGTAATGTTTTTATATTGTAGATAAGACAATGTCTTATAAAACATACTTTCTGGCAAGAATCTTTCTAGCATCAGAAGAAAGGAATTATTAACTGTGATGTAAAACCATTGCCAATTACATGACAGTCATTACATATGATATGGATATCCATAATGTGAATAAGATATAATCAAATTTTGTATCAGGTACACGTTATTTTATAGCATGGTGTTCTACATTGATATTATATATGTATAGATAGTATATCTTAATGCAGTATTGAACATTCTACCTCTGGTAAATCCTTTATTTGAGAGATTTGGAGGAAGTGAACTGTTGCTGATCATGGTACCTCTAGCTAAAACGGATAAGGATTATTCGGAAGGGTCTGTGGTTCACAGGCTGCGTTAACCACTTTTTGTAATTTGCTCATGTGTATCATGTTTATCACACCTGGTGGTTTCTTTTCTAGATCTATAAATATAGCTGTGTGTCCTACCCATGACACTTTTGAAGTCTAGTATCCCATATAATATCTTTTTTTCTGATAGGGTATTCTCGAATTTTTCTATTTGGATTATAACCTCCAGGCTTCGGGAGCACAACCATAACTCAAAATCATGTGGTCCTTTTATAGGTTGGTTCTACAATGTATATTTATTACCCCTATTAAGAAGATGGAAACGAGACACCATGAATCAGGATGAATTAGTTAATATAACATGGATAATGACATACTTACACCCAAAGGATGTAAGCTCTCCAATCCACTTCGCTTTTCATTGGCACACAATTTCTCTTTAGGTTGATAGATTTAAAAAGGAGACCTTACTACATCTAACCAATATCACCACATATTACACAGTCCAGTTTTAACTTTCATGAATTTGTTTTCCAGATACAAGATGGGAAAAATTCCTTGCTTTCTAAAATAAGAAAGATATGTTTGTTGTTGGTGGTGGTGGTGGCGGTGAGTTTTGGTTTTGTTTTGTTTTGTTTTGTTTTTGTTTGTTTTTTTTTACTTCTATATAGACATATAGTTATACAGACATTGGATTTAGAGAAACTTGAGCATGGATTAAAGTCTTCGTAGGATGTGATGTCCAAAAATGCAATACCATCTATCTGTAGGCTATTGGAACTGTAGGAGCTTGTACTTTATGGATTTCAGCAGTTTGTGAGAAACAAAATTGATCATTATTAGTAAAAAAAAAATGGCTAAAAATGAAAAAACTAAACTTGATGGCGTCAAGTGCCTCTGAACTCAGATACCTTATGACTAAATACAGAAAGTTTGTCTTTTTTATAATTCCTTGGACTTCCACAGAAGAACCTATAGACTTTCCAGAGAGAAGGAACTAGAATTTAGCTTAGCTGAGAAACTAGTAAGAGGCATCTTTGCTAGGCAGTAACACAGTCACACATTCTACATGCCAAACTCAAGGAGCAGCGTAAGAAGATCTAAGCAAGCATGCTCACACTCGTTTGACTATTTCAGAAGCTTATATCTCACTAGGAAAGACTGTAGTTTAGTCATCTATACAAAGCAATATCTTCTAATGCTGACTTGTCATGTTTTTCCACCTCTTCTCTTTTCCCTACAAGAGATGGCAGGAGACTTAAAGATCATTTATTAAAAGTTCTCTCCCTGCCTTCTAGTAGCTACTACTCTACTTGTTTGAAAGCCTGTTGAAAGAGAGACAAGAGAAGAGAAAAGAGGGGAAGGGAAGGGAAGGGAAAGGAAAGGAAAGGAAAGGAAAGGAAAGGAAAGGAAAGGAAAGGAAAGGAAAGGAGGAGAAGAGAAGAGAAGAGGAGAGAAGAGAAGAGAACTTGTGTGTACATGTGAGCATGTGCATGCATGCATGCGTGTGTGTGTGTGTGTGTGTGTGTGTGTGTGTGTGTATAATACATACATCTATTCATGTTAGTGGACAGATTTGGGTGGACAAAAAAGCCACTTAAACCTCAAGCCATCTCCTATAGATAAATCAAGTTAAGGAGAAAATGATAATTAGCCAGCTTGGAAAAGCAATGTCAGAGTTAATAATTTTCAAAAGATAAGAAATATCAGTTCTTTAAATGGCTTTAGACTCTGTGATTCAGGTGGAAACAATATGCACTGTATTTGACAACACTCAATTTATGGTAATTTCTGAGTAGACTGGTTTATAATCTCCCCCTTTGGTAAATTAACCTAGATCGAATGGGCCTGCTGCACTGATATCAATGCTAGGATCAAACTCCCTATTAATATTTCAGGCCCAATGAAACATGAATAAGAAAAGGCTATCATTATTTTTCCAAGTCACAAATATATAACATCATAGGTTGCACCAAAGACAAGAACTGATTTTTCATACTTAGGGTCCAGTACATCATACTCAAGAAAAATAACTCCCTTTACACAAAGTTCTTAAAAGTACCATCCAGGTGCTTTCTCTCTGCCAAGATGATAGACATGTCAAGAACATGTCATATCCTGTATTGCAGTTAGTGGTAATATATGTAGATCTGTGTGCCTAAGTATAGCAAAGATAAGAACAGTTTTTCATTTATTTCTGTTTACTTACTAGTCTCTTATGAAGATATTGGAACACACTTAGCAACTTGGTACATATCCAGTTCCAAGTGTAGATCTTGGGAAAAGAGAAGGCAGGGTTGGTTTCCTAAAATCTGTTACTCATGTGTGGCAACTTCTTCAAAGGGAGGAAATTTTATTCTGTAAATATGGGCTAAGCATTCAGTGTCACATTTGCTTGCTTTGAGGTCCTCCCTGAGGCAGAGTAACACAAAAAATTTTGTTCATGTCATTAACAGAATGGTTTCCAGCTTCTATAAGTGAGTTAGAAAGCACAGAGACATTGCTCTTACACACACACACACACACACACACACACACACACACAAGTTAAACAAATATTACCAGAGGAAACTATTGTGAAGAAAATCTTGTTTTATGTTTATTTTTGAATCCCAACAATGGCTTAGTTAATATATCTATTTTATAAAGTATATAACATTTACTTGAAAAGATACATACATACATACATGCTTATTTAAAATATCAAATATCAAGATCAGAAGCAGCTTTAAAGGGAAAAGCTACAAAACAGAAATAAAGTTTAGATATATGCTTAACTTTTGTATAATAAATATATTGAAATTGATTTTAAGATTTAAGAATATAAAAAATTAGAATATATCAATGAATTGTTTTCTTAATCTTTATGTATATTTATGTCAGATGGTAACCCAGAGTACTAGTTACTTTTTAGTACTATAATAATGTTTCCCAATTCTTTTCCTAACTTCCACCCACTCAAGTTACTTTGTCCTTTACCTCACTACACCAAACCCTCTACTTCTTTATAGGTTTCTTATGAAGTGATAGTTGATCTGACATTTCTAAATAGTTTGCTTCTATCTTTTTAGGCACTTTGTGCTACAGAACAATGTGTGGAATCATGAATAAGGTATCATTGTGTGGGTTCTTAATCTAAGTCTAAATGAGAGAGGTGTGAATACTCTAGGGACCTTCAAAGCAGAGGTGCTCTGCACAGGCTTACATAGAGGGAAGGGGCTCTTGCCTCTCTTCTCTTCCAGGGCATATGTGAATTCCCTAAGACTTTTCAACTTTCTGTCTTTTGAGTGTTGCAGAAGTTTCAAGTGCTGTTCAGATCCTGTGGACTTGACTTCTGTAAGTCACCAATTTGTTTCCCCCTCCTGCGAAGACAGCCTCCGGAAGTTATTTTCCCTCCTAAATATTTCCTGAAACAAAGAGAATTAGCTTGCTGTTAAGAACAAAATCGTTAAGTGTTCCACTTTCCTCCATGCAGTACACAACCCAGGGACAGAACAAATTCTTGCCCTCAAGGATGTTACCGTCTCTTTCAAGGCACTGTGTCTGCATTAGCATTTTAATAGTGCCATAATTCCGTGATGCTGTTAGACAAGCCTTATTTAATTGGGCTCAACTGCCACATTTTATTCCAGTGAAGACTCATTGGCAACATGGATTACCATTTGTCAGTGGGAAACGGCTATTAACCTTGATATATGTGAATACTCCCACATAGAATGTCCATGCTCTGCACAGAGTACATTTCTAAGGAATAACATGAGGGGAACAAAGAGTGGGGAGAGACACAGCCATGCTCTATTTAGTAATGCTGATATAGCTACAAGTAGACAAGTCCTTTCAGACATCAGGGTACAGGTACAACTTTGTGTGATCAGTGACAAGTTGTTATTGTTCGGCCAGAATATCAGAAGAAAATGATCTTGCTCCTTTAAAGTAAAATGTATCATTAAATACTATGCAGGGAGATACTGAAGCAATTGATATATCCTTTATTGAATCATCTAGATTTGAAATAAAAGCATTGACCTCATGTTGTATTGCTTAAGTAACAACACTAACAATGCTAAATAATATATAGAGGTTTCAGAAAGTACAAGTTAGTATGTCATACGGGAGAGGTCATTTAATTTCCAAAACTCCCTAATACCCATTACTCAAATTTCATTCACAATTTGTACTAGTGGCTCAAGAAGACAAATCTTAGATTTGTCAAAGTCAATAGTTCTGCCTTTACATCCTCGACCCCCTTATTATGAAGTTAATGTAAGAGTCAGTATCACTTGGAAACATCAACTCTCACTCAGGTGCGTGGTAATAACTACACTGACATACAATCACCAGACATTACAAATACCAATCATACAAGTCTGTGATATAGCCACCACACACATTTTCATGACCCTCCTATGTTTAAAAATCAAGATTTCTTATCCTAGGTGGAGAGAGATATCAAACAAAAAAACCAACAACAAACAAACAAACAACACACAAAACTCTCCTTTGCAGAGATGCTCCTTTTGAGCGGTTATGCTTCTGCACTTTCTTCCAGATTCAGACAGAAGGCCAGCACAAACACAGAGCTCATCCATCCAAGCATCCAGGAATACTGACTCTCAGCTACCCCTTACACTTCCTGCAGTTCTCCCTCCTGAGTTAGTACCCTGCCACTTTTTGTTTGTTGTTTCTCTGCTTCTCTTTCTTAGCTTTTCTTTCCTTTGATGTCTCTAATCCCTCCAATCCATACTCAGGTGACCAAACTTTCATCCATAATCTGTAGTATTCAAAGTAAAGGAGGGGTGTATAGATTCTAGGATTTTCTGAGCACCTCAAATAAATCCTTACTAGGCCCCTCATGGATGGTTAGAACCATGAGCAGAAAATGAAGTTAAACTGATCCCGATCGATGTCCCACAAAGCAGCCAACTGCATTCACTGACACACAATAGACAAATAATTGCTCTTCCGATTTATATTAAAAAGTCCTTTTAAGAATTATCTTTGACTTTTTCTCCTAATGCTACTGAATCACAAGGTTTGCTGTCTCTCCGTCCCACTGCCTTCCGTCAGGCAGAAGATTCAATGGGAGTGAATTTGTCCTTCACTAAGTGACAATCAGCTTTTAGATTTTGACAGGACTTACATTTCTTGTGAGTTCCTTCAGTTACATGGTTCTGAACTGCCACACTTTGCTTTGTGTTGTATTAAGAACAAATACCTATTTTCGTAGAAACAAGACTATGTTTCTTTAAAGGAAACAGATAGGATGGAAATAACTGCATTTTCTCAGTCACATTAAACAGAAAGGTTAAGCTCCAACTGACAGGAAAGATGTATTTGCAAGTGATTAGTTATATTTCTATCATAGTGCTTGCCTGTGTTCTTCCTTTGATGTCTAAACAAAGCACTTGAACATGCTGGGTTGTATGCTCTGATGTTGATTTATAGGTAGAGCTGAATTCCAAACACTAAGCCAGTAGGTATGCTTTAATAAAAAGGACAGACTTTCCCCCTGCTGGTTAGTGTGTGACTAAGCGATACTCTTTTCGGGGCCTCAATCTGTCAAGACAGGTGTACAATGGGGGAGTCCTTCAGGCACAAAGACCTGAGTTATGCACAGAGGGCCGTACTCTGCTCAACAGGATAGCTGGGTTTTAAACCCTTTGCAGGGATCTTAACTATGTGAAGAGGAAAACAAAAACTGCTTTCTGTTCAACAGTGATGCTGACACACACACTATCATTCAGAAGTAAGATGTAGCTGCTAGGAAGAAGTTAGAAATCACATTGCAAACAATTGACAGATGAAACTCTGACCAAACAGTGCCAGCCCTGGTGCACACACTTCAGAAGGAATGGTAGAGCATCTTCCTCAGGTTTATCCAGGCCTTTAGACTGACATATCTCAGTGAGCTGGAGAGTAGGGATCCAGGCAGCCTTGTGGGCAGCTCAATAAAGCTATTTGGTCAGGACACAAAAGGAGAGAAAAATAACATAATAGAGATATTTTGTTAAATTAAGAGAGGCATTCCCATCTGGCCAAGCCCAGGGATATGGAATGACTGTAATCATATAATGAAGCCTTGTGAAACACTTCAGTCTGTTGACTTCAGTTTGCATAAATGCACAGCACCAGTCATCACCTAGAAAGAGGAGATTCAAAAGGTATAATTTCAAATGCATCATTATTATATGTGAAGGACATTAATCAGATAGTGGATTTGAATTTCTACTTTATATTTCATGTCTGGATGCTGTAAATCCAGAAATGAAACTGTCAGTGATAAGGTTTTTCAAGTCAAAGAAGAATATATCTTCAAAGCAAACAATCTAATAACAGTGTATTCCTGCTCTTTAAAAAAAATTGTATAGGATATATAAAGAATAGAAAACCACAAGATAGCATTGGCTAAATTTAACCTTTGTACTTTTTTCCAAATGTAAAAATTTGTACATCATTTTCATAGTTGTATATAAATTAATATTTCAGCCCAATACATTGATTGTATTTCATTTTGCCCCCTCATTTATCTTTTCCAATGAGAGCACATGTCTAGAAAAAAATGGCTTCATAGCAGTGCAGCAGTTGAAAGCATAAACTTTCTCTGGTTTTTTATTTTCCTCAAAATGATATTGTTAACATTGTAAATCTAAATATATATCCTCTTTCTCATCAATTTCACGTAAAAAAAACATTCTTAACATATACTCATTTTTCTTACTGCTTAATATTCTATTTAAATTCACTTACTCTATTTTTTCTAACTTTGCTCCACTAATAATTTCAAATCACTAATCTGGACTTCAAATTTTTATTTCTTCCTGTTTTCCTCTAAGGAGTTTAGTGCATACTAAGTTGTGCTTTCTTGAAATGAGAAGAGGTTTTGCATTCATCCTCACTCACAGTGCTATAAAAATTAAGTCTGATGTGCAAGTTTGGTCCCCTGAGTTTGATTCCCAAACCCCATAAAGATGAAGGGAGCGACCTAATAGTATAAAATTGTTCTCTGTACATACACCATGGCACATGAACCCCCACAGATATATATTCACATATAAAACAATAATAATAATAACAATAATAATAATAATAATAATAATAATAATAATTTATAAATATAAGGTTTAATTATAAGTAGTGCCTATGTATCTTTAATCAAAACTTTTCATAATTTTCAATTCAGTGAATATCTAAACCGAGTCCTAATCATTATAATTTAAACCCATCATTGGTTCTGATTTTTCTCTGCAGTATGTGTACTTGTCCCAAACTTCATCTGATTAGCTCCCTTAGTGTGATTTGACTTAATTTATTTTCTTCTTCATAGCCATCTATTAAAAATACATTTCTGTTATTTAGTCAGGCTCCACATACTTTGACTCTCAGGCCATATGCACTCTGAAATATATTCTGCTTATTTATAGCCCTCAAGTTCAAAACAATTTTGCATTTTCTAAATTTGGTAAAAGAAACAACAATGTATAAAAGAGTATGCAACACACTTCTAGCTCCTAGATCCTAAAATACTTACTACTGTGCCTTTACAGCCAGGGCTCGCCTCACATTCTAAGGTCCCCAGTAATGAAGCCAGCACTGGTTGTCTAGAAGTAGTTTTTGATGCTTCTGTGCATATGTGTACTAATGCTCTGGCATCAACAGCATTCGTTGAAGAAGGAGAGAGACAGTTTTTAATTCCCATACACAGATTTGGAAAACCTGAGTTAAGCACCATTTTGTTACTGTGCTCAGTTTTTTCACATGGCAAGCCTGAAGAATATATGGCAAAATATTTTATATTTCTGTCTTACTACGAGGGTAGCATTGCTTTCTAAACTTAGTATTTTTAATGAAAATTTGTTTAGACAAGTTCCTTGAAAATCCAGAGGAAACACTGTCATCGACAAAAGTGTGCTATGACAAATTTATTCCTAACACAGGGATAAATCCTCATTATGTTCATGCAATTTTCTTTCAGAATTAATTCAGCACACTATCATATTAACCATACAGTGTACACATGCAAAATATCTGTTTAATTGAAGGTTTTTCACTCAACTTTCTGGTACTGATACTAAAATTTAAGACAAGACTAGAACTGTAAGAACAGTTGTAGAAAATAATCATTTGATGATAAATCAGTATGTTATATATTTTTGGAGTTAATTTATTTTTCTTTCTCCTCTCCCCAGTGCTAGGGAACAAACCTAAGGCCTTGCACCTACAAGGCATGCACCATGTAAGGCCATGAGCTCTGCAGATGTATTCTCTATTATTATTTCTTTGAGGGGAAAGACAATGCTCCATGGAATAAAATTTGTTACTACTTGAGGAAGGTGTCTGCTAAAGTGTCAAGTTTTCCTGTTTGGGGATATACTGTTTGAATATATCTGAAATTAATCTTCAATATCCATCGACTTTGAAAAAAGTTATTGACTTTCAAACTTTATTCCAGCTGTAGGATTTCTTCAAGTCCTGGGCTACCCTGATCATCTATATAGCAAATATCATAAATAATTAGAAAACTTAAAGATGTGTGCCTGTTCATATTTTGATCAACCTTTAGACATAAACATGAGAAAACTTTAGAAAAAATATAAAACATAATCCTTGTACACAAAATGAAAAACCTGAGGTTGGAGAGATGCCTCATGAGTTAAGATCCTTATATAGAGCACACAAGTTAAATTCTCAGCAACCATGTCTCTTTTAGCCTCTATAGGCAATTCATCCATATGCATATATAGGAACAGATATAAATATATGTACATATTACATATTTGAAAGCTATAAAATAAAATCTTATAAAAATGTACACTTCAAATCAAAATGAACCTTTAAAATGTTGTCAGGATTTGTTGACAATGTTTTAAACAGATGTTATTGTAAGATCTTTAGGTGGTGATGGAAAACAACCCACTATTATACATTAGACTGGAAGGCATTTACAGCATCGTGAATTGTATCTACAAAATGCTTTTATATCCTTTTATTTATTGCAAGCAAATATCCACATTTAGACTAACATTTTATGTATTCCCATAATTTCATAAATCTTGCCATGCACTTTTCAAAAAACTATAGAAATTGGAAAATAGAATCTTTTCCCTGGAACTGTAGAACCCAGCATTTTATTCCAAGATACCGTTCCAGCAATATCAGTATATTGATTCATAAAATATTGACAGTATTTATAATTTAAAATCACATACAAAACACTATTTGAATTTTTATGCTTTATGAATCCAGGTTAATAACTGAATTTTTGTTTCTGTCCAACTCTATAAAAAAATCAGTGTGCAATTCTGTTTACTGGCTTAGTGTGGTATGAGGGAAACTAGTTCTCATTAGTTCCATAAAGGCAGCATTTGTAGAATGATAGAAGTAGGGAAAGATAACAAATGGTGTATTAGTGCTAAAGACACTACATATTCCAATGATTAATACCTGTATTGTTTTAGCAATACAGAGCACTAGAGATAAGGGGTGATAAATGCCAGTCTGTGCAAAGGAATGAATAGCTTTGAGGAAGGGGATTAAGTCATGAACTTCTCCTTCATGGTAAGATACCAACATTATTCATATAAAATAATTTGTTCTAATATTATTAGCATGCACACAGAAATATTTTATAATAAATTGTTTTTATTAGAAACATATGAGGATATATTTTTATGCTTCTCATACACACAATGAAGGAGATAGTTTCATCCTAGTGATATTGTTATCGAAATTCTTTGGCATTTTAAAATGATATTAAGTCTTAAATTTATATCAAGTTATTATTACATTTTCACAATATTCATTTAGATTGAGATAAAGCTATCACACCAATCTTTTCCTATAGCAAAATCTTCCCATTTGAACCTAAATAAAAAAAAATCAAACTTACTTCCAAGTTAATTTCCAAATTCTGTACTAGCATTTTCTCACTTTATTCTGACATTACCACAGTAGTATTTTCTTCTGCCAATCCAAAATATAAAATGAGAAATCTGCTTTTATTAATCTAGTTAGAGGAATGAACTTCAGACTTCTAAGACACAGCAAAGAAATTGAGTCAGGCAGGAAAAAAAAATAATGAGAAAGTTAGGATGCCTTCATGAGCAGCCAGAGTCATTTTGTGTAGAGGTTTCCCTCAAGCAACTAAATCGAGCCCAAACAAGCCTATTTCTCTGAAACTTGCCTTACCCGCCATTCCGTCACAAAATACATTGTAATAATATCATAAAACAGCTTGAGACGAAGAAAGAGTCTGATTGACTGTTCAGCATTCCAAAAGGGTAGATTAATATCTGTGAATCTCACAGCTGACGCATTTTAATGCAAACTTGCAGTTTGTGGGAATTGAATCTGTCCGCCAAAATCATTTATTTATATATAGAAAATGGGGGGGAAATAGACATTTCATAAAGCAATGAGTCCAGGGGATGCTGTTATCATGAGCTAATCACATCCCATGGGCATGATAGCACTCAGCTGTGTCCCCTGTCTTGTATGGCTCCAGAGGAATGATTATCTCATGATAATAACCCTTATCCTAGCTTAGTGGGTAATAAAAAAATATACTTTTCCCCCAAGTTCTTGAGTGTTTATTCATCAGCTAACTTTTTTCTTCTTGAGTTCTGGATCTATGTTACTTCCTGTTTAGAAAACAAAACAAAAGCAACCCAAAGCAATAGCTCTGTATTTTGATAACATTTTTCTGTTAGTAAAGTGGGGGAAAATATGGGATTGTATTGATCTGACTAGGAAATAGCAGCATGGCAGACAAGCTCTGATCTCTTGAGACCAGGGCATAGAAGACCCATACATGCTCTGACAATTCATAGACTGTCTAGGCTGGTTAATCGACTTTGGAGAAACAAACGTATTTGTAGCCTAAAAAAGTAAAGAGAAGTATATTCTTATATAACACCATACTTGTTTTGTGCTATAATCTAATGTGCATAATGCTTCCCTTGCAACTTGAAATGTGATTGTCTTCTTTAGTCAAAATATCTATCTGTGACCTTCACACTGTCAAACTGCCAAATGTGTCAACTGAGATTCAGTGTCTTGTCAGTCAGAACAGCAGGAGATGCAGTGATTTCTGTATTAGCAACTTGGATACAGAGGCAATGTGGATGTAGGGGCAAAGCTGTGGAAAAGCAGAGCCTCTAAAGAGAAGTGGAGCAAAAAGGTATTAAAGAGTAGTTTCTCAGTCACATCTGAGATTTACGTTATTTTTAATTTTGTTATTACATATCTCATAAAGACTCTTTAAGAGGTTTCAGTGTTAAGAGGGATTTATTTGTGCATAATTAGTTTCAAAATATATCATTCTTACAATATTTTCTATAAAACATGCTGTGAATATTTTACGTTATAACAAATATATGCGAATATATGCAGTTTGGGATGTTTAAAAAATTAAGACTTTATCAAATAAAATAATAAATGGCCCATTAAACACAGTGTAACCAATCCAAATGACAAGCAAAGAACATTATATTGATGTATGAAAATGTCACAGTGAAACCATTATTATGTAAATTAATACATGCTAATAGAAACAATCATAGTATATGTGTGTTTTTAGTATAAAAGTAAATATCAGAAAGCATGTATCTTCATGCATGTAATTTTCTTTTTGCTGAAAGTGTAAATCTCCCCAGACCAAATTCACTACATTAGCACAGATAGAGAGTAATCATAGTGCCTTACATGGTAAAAGGATCGCAATAGACATCAGAGGGGCTGATGAATATCTTTGCAGGACAAATGAAAATGGACAATTCATTTTATCTTTCCACTTATCAGTTTGATCATTCTAGTTAAAACTTTGTATTAGAAGATATTTTAGAGTCTATTCAGATCTAATTTTATAGCAAGACTATATAAATATAGTATTACAAGACAGTATATAGTATTAGTATAGTATTATCTAATGTATTTCATTTCAAGTTTTCTGAAAGAAACTATAGAAACCAAAGTATCAAATAAATGTAAGGCTGAGTAATAAAGAAAAATAAAGTACACAGAAAAGGAAATAGACATGGAGGACATCTTTGCTTGCTAGTAGATGGTCAAAATGTCAGTTACATTGTACTTTTTTTCTGAAACAACAATGTTTGATACTAAAATTGGTCCATTTACCAAAACTATTCTAAAATTTTAAATTGGCAAAATATCAGTATATGGTTACTGATACTCTTTAGACATGGCTTTAAATATTTTTCTACAATTTTGTAAAATGAAATAAAAAAAGAAAAGAAAGAAGGAAGGAAGAAAAGAAGAGAAAAAAGAAAAACACAGCACATGGGATGTGGAGTGTAGAAGATCATATTTTAAGGCAGCTTTAGCTCCGTAGTAATTCAGTGGACTAGGCTACATGATACACTGCTTCAGAATTTAAAGATAAATAAAAATTTAAAATCTCCCAAAAGAAACCTACCATCAACAAAAACTAAATAAACAAACAGAAAACCTGACTTTTTTCAGCTAATAAAGAAGAAAAAAGTCTAATGCCAGAAATTAATTACAATTTTAAAAGTTGCTGGCCAGTGAGTTCTCACAGACCCACAAATATTACAGACTACTGTCAATGCTGTTGCGTATCCTCCAGAACTTGAAAGTATGACCCAGTTCCTCAGATACCGTGTTCTGTAGTCCATCAAACCTGGAACTATCAAGCTGGTAGTGGCTGCGAAGCTTCATCTCTTTTGGCTGGCTTTCATGGTTCTAGAGATGTTATGCATTTTACCTGAGAACATCAGTAAACAAACTAGCTGAGCCATGAACATCATGATCTACCATGATGACTGGTCTAGCAAGAAATGCCCAGGAATGAAATAATGGCATGATCATTAGGGATGTAATGAACTACATTTTGGTTTTATTTAAGATGCACTACACAGATTAAAAGCTATGTTTGTATCCATTATTGAGTTAAGGACTCAATAATGAGTTTGGCCTATAGCCAAACAAGTCACAGGACCTAGGGGAGAACTGATTGGTATTATTTTGGTAAATAAACATACCATTAAGCCAATTCCTTATTACTAATATTATAGCTCCTCATTAACGATCCTCTTAACCCTCATCAGAGAAGCTATTATAGTAGATGAAGACTAACACCGAGATACAGGGCTGATCAAGTTGCAGAGAATACAAGAATATTGAATAATCAATGATAAATGGGACATCTAAACTCCACCCTTTTTCTCTGGGCTCAGGAGGTCTTGAAGGAAAGAGGGGAGAAAAACATAGGAGCTGAAAGCAGTGGATGTTTACTCTGTGTCTCATTCTTCTGGACATAGCATGGAAACTACACATGAATTACAGTGGTTCATTTGTGCGTGGTATACATACATACTACATATACAACATGCACAAACCAGATGAAATCCCGACAGGGAGAGAGAAGTTAGGCACCAAATCCCACCCTGAGGGAAGTAGTGATTAGAATTTGATCACTGCTGGAGTGTTCCCGGTAAGTCAAATACTCTAATGAAATGCCACACATCTGAGAATATTTGAATGGACTTTTACTGAAAAAACAAAAAACAAAAAAACAAAAAAACAAAACAAACAGCCACTAAATTGGGTATCTAGTGAGGGTCTGGGAGGAGTTGGGGGAGAGAGTTATATTTGCAAAATATATTATAGAAAATTTTAAAGAACTAATCATAACATAAACACTAGTTGTGTGAATCCCACATAGTCCATTTAACTATGCCATAAAAGGTACATCACTGGTTATCTTAAGGAAAACTGGCAGTCTATGAGAGATAGAAGGGAAGAGGATAAAATTATTTATACTAACAAATTAGTAAAGGGGTCTGGAGTGACAGTAATATATCATCATAGATATCAAATCTTTCTAAACTCTAAATAAAACCAGGAAAACAGACACCTGAAGCTAAACAATACTTAAGATGAGACTAGCAAAGTGACTAAAAGAAAGTGCAGGGCAGGCTCTCTGCCAGGCAGAACCAGGCTAGAGAGGGAGAGAAGCTGGTCCAGGAGAGCCTCTCTCTCCTGGTTGAGCGGGAAGGATCTCCTGCCTCCAGAGAATAACCACCCTGAGCCGGGAGTCTGTCAAAGCAAGAACTGTTTTTATTGTATCAATCTTTTCTTTATAAAGGGCTAAGAAAAGAAGCGGAGTTTTCTGATGAGGTGAGATGACATAGGGGGAGGGGAAAGTTGACGAAGGGTATGGGGTGACTAACAGAACCAACAGTTACTCTATGTCAGCAGGAGCTAGGCAAAGGCAAGCTTAAGCAGGTTGTGCTGAGTCATTCCAGTATGGAAGTGATGAGACAGTTTATAAAACTCGAGCCAGGCTCAGGTTTGTCCTCAAGGCCCAAACCAGGGCCAAATAGAGCCCAACAAGAAAGATGTCCCAGCTACATAGTACTAGGTTTCTCTGAAGAGAAGGAAGCTGCAGGGGTGATGGATGATGGAATTTAGAACAGGAGAATCACCAAAGTCTGATAGCTACAGAAAGGAAAGTAGGTTGGCTTGGTGGAGAAGAGCAACAAAGGAAGGAGGCACCCCTTCTCCTTAGAGAAGAGAATGCAGAGATGTGAGAAGTCAGATGGAAGGGTGGGACCGGGAGGAGAGGACAGCAATTGGGATGTAAAGTGAATACATTGATGAGAGAGAGAGAAAAGAAAGAAGAAGGAGGAGGAGGAGGAGGAGGAGGAGGAGGAGGAGGAGGAGGAGGAGGAAGAGGAAGATTACTCCTCCTTTCCTCTCTGCAAGGAGGAATACAAGCTCAGATGCTCAGAAAGAACGGAAAGACCACTATTCCTGACTAACGCTCCAACCCAATCAGTGTTCCTTTCTGAAACAGGCAATTGTAATAAGGAATGGTTGCTCTAACTGGAATATAAGCTGTACAATACAAACCAAAAGAGAAACTGAAGATCAAAGTGATGGAAATAAAGTTGAGGACTAAACAACAGAAGATGGAGTTCTTTAACACTGGGAAACTTTTCCAAAGCCTTGACTTGTTTTGGAATTCTCCTCCAAGTTAAGTTACAAATAAGCAATAGAAACTCATCCAAGTCAAATCCAACTCATACTTCATTAAGGATTAAAAGGAAAAAGAAACAGAGTTCACATCACTAGACTATAAAAATATAGCAAATACCCAATAAATACATAGCATAGAAACTTACCAAAAGATTATTTCACAAAATGCTAAAAGAAATCAAGATAATAAACATGAGAGCATAGAGCTAAAATGATAATATCAAATGACATATTTTTCAGAAAAGATCAAATTTGAAAAGAACACATGAGCTTCCACAAACAAAGATAATGATATAAGGGAAATAAAAAAAATTAAACTGTAAGAAATCAGAATTTAAAGATAAATGATGATATGGAACATATTTCCTGATAATCTTTTTTATTTTAGTTTTATTATGTATTTATTTATATTTATATCTGGATGGATGTTTTGCCTGCATATATGTCTATGCCACGTGTATGCAGTAGCCAGAAGAGAACATTAAATACATTTCAACTTGGAATATAAGGCATAGAAGCTCTTAGCTGCCAAGTGTGTATTAAGCATCAAAATTATGTCTTTTTGGAAGAATATACTGGCACACAGTGTGTGTACCACTGACCCATCTCCCCAGTCATGTAAAATTCATTTTAATAGCCAAAGCTGTTAGTAAGAAAAGAAAGAACGAGAAGCCATTATGTGTTTTTTAATCCCAGCATTTGGGAGGTGGAGGCAGACAGTTCTCTGAATTCTAGGCCAGCCTCATCTACAGAAAGGATGGACATCCAGGGCTACAGAGAGAAATTACATCTCAAAAAACAAACATACAAACATCTTGCACTTCCAGTTTACTTGAACATTAGTATCCCAAAATCAGAAACAGGGTCAATGAATAAATGGATAAAGAAAGTATGATTCATTGTGTATAATTTTAGGAAAGAATAAAATATTATTCCTAGAGTCTTTATCGAACAACTGTGGCATTAAATTCCATGTCATGATGAATAGATACATGAACAGACCATAAAGTGCAGAAACACACCAACACATTCAATGCTGGAAGATTTAATCATGCAAATGTACACAATAAGAAAAAAGTCTAATAATTAGTGTTAGAAAATCAAGACAAAATTTTGGAGAAAATTGACCTCTATTGTATATCATATTAAAAATTAACAGAAAACATATAATACTGGGCTGACATGATAACTCAATTGGTAAATACACTTGCGGCCAGGCCTGATGATTTTAGCTTGATTATTGGCTGCCACATGGTAGAAAGAAAACACAAAATTCTACAAGTTGTTCTCTGATGTCGTCTAGATATAGATATGTGACAACACATATGAGCATGAGAGATAGTACATAAACATGCATACACACACACATGTACACATGTACACATGCACTCACAGAAAGTGAGAGAGAGGTGGGGGAGGGAGAAATAGAAAAATAAAAATAAGAGAAACATTAAGATGAGAAAGCTAAGCTATTCCATGACAGGCTTCAAATTGACAGTTAAGGAGACTAGACCTAAAAATCCATTTCTAAGAACTGGACAATTCCACACAAGTCCAGGACTGCCTCTCAACCTGGCCTAAGGCAAGGAAAATGGGTCAGGAGCAGTTTCCAGACTCCCTCAGCAACAGTTTCCAGACCTCCCTAGCAAGTTTCTGTTTTCCATACTCCAGTAATGAAATGAACCCAACAGATTAACATAGAGGTCAACTACCAGAGAATTCCCTAATGTGCTTTAAATGAGGCCTGCAAGCTCACTTGGTGGTCTCTCTGTCTTGGTAAGGGGAGACTCAAGCATGGTAGACATTTGCAGAATAAAACATTCTTTATGTTTACATATTATTTGAGTCCAGAGTATCATTCTTCTGCAAATCATCAATCTTTACAAAGATAACCCTCTTTCTAAACTTCAAAATAAAATTAGAATATTCTGGAAGAAATGTAAGGAAATATACTCATAATACTGATCAAATGAATATAAATATTCCATCCACAAAACCCAGAAATTATAAATTAAGAATATGGTATACTTTATTAAAATTTATAATTTCTGCCCTTCAAAAGCAAAATTAGGAAACTAAAAAAAGTCAAATTAGTATTAGGAGGAATATTGGCAACATACCTAGTGATCGATACATTTGTGAACAGCATATATAAAATTTTCAGTATCATGAAGATGAATAAACTGATTTTTATATTGTAAAAACGTATGAGAGAACTCACAAATAAATGAAATAGTAATAGCTTACATACATGAACTTATAGTAAACAGGATATTAGCAAACAAATCAGAAAAAATGTCATTGCATAGCCACCATAACAATTAAAATGATTAAAAATAAATACATGTGCAACATGGAGTATTTGCAAGAATTCTAAGAGACAGTAGCACTCACACAGACATAAAATGGAAGGGCCACATTTGGGAATAGTTAAGAATGTTTCTATAAAAGTTTCTATAAAAGTTTTATAAAAATAGGTTTATGCTTACTATATAATATAACAACCCACACATATGCTTTTACTCTGAAGAAATTAGAATGTATCGGCTCATAAAAATTTACACAGAAATACCCATGAGACCTTTTTGCATAATACCCTTAAAATGTAGAAATTCCAAATGCCCATCTACAAATGAATCGATAAACAGATTTTGACATTTCTTATTGAAGATACTATTACTACTCAGCAATTAGTAATGATCTAACAAGACATAATGATTTGAGTTGGTCTTCCTAAATTGTACAGAGGAAAAGAAAGCAGACAAACATACATGTGCTGCTCTGTTGGATCCTGCTATTAAGATTGGGCTCCACTATGTCTGGACAGCTTTTCTGAGCTCAGTACAAAATGGAGGACTCTGCACTACCACTTCTTCCACCTGGAATGTCTCATAGTCCCTGGCAAACCTACAAGTTCAACTTCCTCTCTTCTGATAAAAACCTTTTCAGTAAGCATCTGGAATTCCTGGAGTTCCTTTACATGAAAATAAGTCAATATGTTAAGCTCTAGCCAATGATTTACATTCCCCTTGAAAACTCCTTCCCACTGTCCAAGGTTCATATATAGACTCTGTTCACCCAGAATAAAATACAAGCTGTTTCACTGAATATAGTTGTTTACTGAGGAGAGTTGTTTACTAAATATGGCCTAAGAGAACTGTACCATTAATATCCTCTGAGAAGGCCTTCTATCTATGGTACTTGCTGTCATACTGAGATTCTGCTGCCTCACTCATTCAGGGTTCCACTTTATCCCTTCCTGCCTGGTGTGCCCCAGTGTTTGAACACCCTTAGGGAGGAAGTGGAATGTGGAAACCACACTATTCTATCTATATTATATACAAGAGGTTAAAAAAATATAAGTTAGTGATGACAGATTGTAGACTTCTGGTTTCCTGGGTCAAAGACTGAGAGCTGTGATGGTGTATCTTGATTGTGAATTTGATGGAATCCCCAATGAAGGAGTTAGAGAAAGGACCAAAGGAGCTGAAGGGTTTGCAGCCCCATAGGACGGACAACAATA